>NC_079422.1:24840561-24982120 GCF_026213295.1 Gadus chalcogrammus
GAACGGTTTTGGATCAGTGAACTGGCCAGATGGCTGACCAAAACAGTCTCCCCTCTCATTCCTCCCTCCCGCCGTCCCTCCCTCTCTCCCTCCCCACCCGGACTATCTTTCTTATTCTGGAATACACTTTCCCCGCTTCCAAACTACAGCTCTTCTTCTCCCCCACCGCCCTCTCTCTGTCTCTCTCTCTCGTACTCTCTCCCTCTGGGTGTCTGGTACTCTCTCCCTCTCCCTCAACCTCTCTCTGTCTCTCTCCCTCTCCCCCCTCTCTCTCGGACCGCGCCCGGCGCGCGCCTAAACCGAGCTCGGTCGCCGGCGTCTCCCCGCCCCCGCGCGACCCATCTCTCGCTCTCGCGCTCTCTGTCTCGCCCTCTGTCAGGTACAGACCCCAGAGGGCGGTTCACCGGACTGTCAACCCGTTCCTGAGCCGTGGCAGCCAGCGGTCTCACGGTGTATTTCATAGACGACAAAGAAAAGAACAGACTCAGCCTCTCCCCATGCCTACTACTTCCTCCTCCCCCGTCTCCTCCTCCTCTTCCTCGAGCGCCTCCTTGCGTGCCTCTCTCTCTCCAGATCCCTTTCATTACGCACAGAGACACATCAATGGCATTTAAACCGCTGAATGGAGAGTGAATGAAAGCAGAGGATGAGGAGACTGAACGCGTGATGAGAGACCAGACCGCGTGACGCGCAGACAGACGGCCGCGAACGACGTTGGCTTCACAGGTACTAATGTGCAAAAGCCTTTCTTTGATTTGGGATCCAGACGCAGACGCACGTGGAGCTGAGAGACAGGTGGTTCCTTGTGCGTCAGTTAATTAAACACCTACGCTTCGACCGTCGCCACCCCTCACAACATGTAAATCCGTATTTGCGGGACAACCAATCATAATCCCTCGTCAGCACAGCGTTTTCCCTCCAGTCCATGTGTCTGGGGAGATAAAATGGGACTATTAGGACGGCCGACACCCAACAATCATCCTCGTTGTCCTCAAAATGTCTCCTGGGCGCGTGTGACGGACCACGGAGGTGATGAAGGGTGATTAATAGATAAGTACAGGGCTGCGTTCTTGCTCTCATATGCCTAAGGGGCCTACACACCGCCCAGACTCAAGCAACGGCAGACTGTCTTTATCCAACCACTCCGTTGACTCTCGTCTGACCCTTTCGCCACAAAAGTAGCATTGAAACACATGGAGGAGACTACTGCCAACTTCACAGTAGCGTGTACGTTCTGCGCTTGCGCGAGATGCAATAAGTCTTCTTAACATCGGGTGGCGCTAGTTTCATGGCTGGTTGTGTGCTATCACAAACAATCTGAGGCTTTAATCCTCAGACACCAACCCTCTCAGTCTTTGCATGTTGAATCGGACCAGACACCGTCGGCGCGGTTCCAAAAGCTTGACGGCAACACAGCTGAACACACGGAACAGATTTGGTCCCCAACTCGTCCGAGTCTCCCCCAAACATTTGAGATGGCCAACGGTTGGGCCAGTGTGAAGCAGCCTTAATGGGTCTCCCAGCGTTCCTCAATCCTACTGCGGTCCCACCCCCCCAGACTGGATCAGGCTTTGATCTATGCACAACTATCAAAGAGTTACAACCACAACAACAACAACAAATACATACCACTCCTCTACAAGGAGAATCGATACCAAAGACAACCCAACAAGCAGTTGCAAATTGCAGCGCATTACAAATCCAGACGCCATCCCACTCTGAGCAAACCAAGCCGACTGCTGCACGCGCCCACTGCCGCATGTCACACTTAGTGGAGGTGAGGAACAAGGCTTTTGTTTCAAAGTCAGGTGCGAGTGTTGTCTGCACGATGGCGGCAACAGTCGCCGGTAGACGTCATTATAAAGCCCGGCGCTTGTTCCCCACGCGGTGTCAAATCAATACTAATCATGGGGTGCGATGGGTGAAAGGTAATCGGGGGGCCCTCAGCGGGTCGGCAGAGCACGGAGCCGTGAGGTTTGGGTACATGCCACGCTCATTAAAGTCATTTGTCTTCATAAAGGTGTTTGTGCATGGGAAGCAAGAGCAGGTATGACTGTTGTTCCGTCCTCCTATTGCAGTGTTGATTGTTTTTCTGCGTGTTTGGACACACAGGTTTGGCGCGTGTTGGACCAGCTTGGCCCTATGATTTAGGCAGGGCCCCGAGGTTTGTGCAGGGCCAGCATTATTTATGTATTTCCCAGAATGACAATGCAAGAAATGAGAAAGAGAAAACGTAATTACAAGTAGATAGTGTGAATGCCCATATGCCCAGAGTAAATGAAGCTGTGAAAGAGCTTTACACATCACCTTAAAGTGTGTGCGTTTGTTTGTGTTTATGAGTGCGTGCATGCATTAGTTGGCGTTTGTGCATCTGTTTTTGTCAAATGTGTTTGTTTCTGTGTGCAGGAGTTTGTTTAAATGCATGTGTGATTGTTTAAATGTGTGCGTGCGTGACTTTGTTTACATGTCTTTGTTTCTGTGTGTGCATGTGTAAGTTTTAAATGTGTGTGTGTGTGTGTTTGTGAGAGTGTGCGTGCGTGCGTGTTTGTTTGAATGTGTGCTTGCCTTGAGTGTCTACGTGCATGCTTGTGTATGTGTGTGTGTGTGTGTGTGTGTGTACAGGTACATGTGTTTGTGTGCGTCTGTGCATGTGTGCGTGCGTGCGTGCGCGTAGGTCCTAGCAGGTTGGTCCAGAGAGCTATCTCTGCGCCCGCTAATTACAACAGAAGCA
Organism: Gadus chalcogrammus; assembly: GCF_026213295.1. NCBI lineage: Eukaryota > Metazoa > Chordata > Actinopteri > Gadiformes > Gadidae > Gadus > Gadus chalcogrammus. The sequence goes on from NC_079422.1 coordinate 24,843,293, forward strand.
TCAGGCCGGAGCCATGCTGTTCTCAGCTGGAATTGGGTTTTAATTGGCCTACCTTAATTGTCTTATTGGACTGGTGGTAGAAGCCAATGCCTGCCACGCTGTGCGGTGGCCCTGTCAGCCCCACTATTCTGCTGTTTTATTCAATAGCTCCACATAGCTTCTCTCCGGTGGAAGGAATATACCTTATTGGAATATTGTTATTGACTTAGGGAATGGCAGAATTAGCGCTTTGGGGGCCGACGGTGTACCAACGAGAGGTGGATGTTGTCTTCGTGGTCGCTGTACCTCAGGTTTGTTGAGCAGGAGCGAGCACACACAGAGGAGACGGTCACTGCAGGGTGTTGATGGCCGTGTTCTCTGCGGCTCCCTTTGAAGAAACGTTCCTCCTAGCGACGGCTAGCTGTTGGCACTCTCATCCTGCTCCATTAAATATGTTAATCTAATTGTCTCGTCTGCAATTAGAATCTGAGTAGCGTGTGATTCCTCCTAATTCGGGGGCCATTCATTCGTCGAGGCCTCGACTGCACGACTTACACCGCCAGTATGCGGGTTACAGTGACAAGCAAAATAACCAACCTAACGGCCGCGGCGTTCGATCAGGAAACAGGACTGAGTGAAGCGTCCATTAGGTGACGAACCGCTTGTGTCTTGGCCGCCCTCACCCCCCCTCACGCCCACAATAACGGGAGCAGGCGATGCTCAGTATGGCCTGCATGTGGCTCAGAAGGTAGAGCGGGTTGGCTGGTAACCGGAGGGTTGCTAGTTCGAAACCTGGCTCCTACTAGCTGAGTGTTAAGGTGTCCCTAAGCAAGACAATGCTCCCGACAAGCTGGCTGTCCCCTTGCTTGGTTGACACCGCCGTCAGTGAGTGAATTTGTGAAAGAATATTAGGCAATATTGGTGGCCACTGGTTATAAAAGCGCTGTATAATTGCAGTCCATTTGAGCATTTACTCGGTGAGGCTGACCCTGAAGTCACCTGCCTGTAGCCCGACCGCGTCATAATAATAATAACAACTCTATAACAATATTGCTTAAATCAGGGAAGCCGGCCACTGTGGTTCTGTTAAAGGCACCCAGTGCAACTTTCGAGGCTTAAAAATAAACATTCAATTTCTAGTCTTTTTTACACGTAGTAAGTTTCAATAACTCCATACCATTACATACCGACATTCAAGCAGATTGTTGTTGTTTACGATTTTCTATCAGTTCTCACCACACAGCGACGTCTCATCTTTGCTCCTTGAATGTCGATATGTAATGGTATGGAGTTATTGAAACTTACTACGTGTAAAAAAGACTAGAAATTGAATGTTTGTTTTTCATTGAATGTTTACATAAAGTTGCACTGGGTGCCTTTAAGTAGCGCACTGCCCTAACAAACACTAGCCTCACAGCAAGGGGCCAGTGGGCCGCCCGTTGGCTGTAAGGCCGGGCTCACATTAGTATCAAACGCTAGCTCGCTCATGGAGCACTTCAGCACACAGTTCCGCTCAGTCGGGCGGGCGGACACTAAATACTAGCACCGGACAAGCACAAGTGACATTTAAGTTCCGTTCGGTTGTGGCAGTCGGGCCTTTCAGCTGGCTTCATTACTAATTCAAAATGTAGCCCATTTAGTTGCCTCCCAGTTTTGCTAGGACTCCAAAGAGTTAGAAAGGGGGGAGATAGATTTGGTACTTAGAATGATCTGGATAGCGGGCATCAAAAGCCCGCCGTGCAGACACTACGTGGCACTAATATCTCATCCGTTTGTGTCCTTCCTGTACCGTTCATTAATGCCGCGCTAACTCACCGCTGACAACATTCACATCCCCGTTACTCACGTCGGGGACAGCCTGCCTGCCGATACGGAGATGTAAACAAATCCAGTATGAATGCAGTCACATGACCTCCACAGACATCTGGCCGTCCCCGGAACCCTCCCACCTTCCTCCCACGGTGGGATGTTGACGTTTGCATTCCCGTGCTATCACATAGCACCGCATCACACACAGTGCCGGTGGTGCGTGTGCGTCGTCCACAGCGACGTTCTACTCACTAGTAGTAATCCCTTCCCTTCATCCTCCCTCCGCTCTTTAAAAACATCTGAAGGTCCCGGGGACCCGGCCTCCGCCTCGCAGCGCGTACGCACATCGCTGTGGAGGCTCGCCCACATCAGAGTCCGCCAGCGAGGGGGGGGGGGGGGGGCGCGCGGCTGCCAGTGTTTGTGTCCGTCCTTCTGCCTGTCGGCAGGCTGCTGCAACGGGGAGTGCACGTGTGTGTGTGTGTGTGTGTGTGTGTGTGTGTGTGTGTGTGTGTGTGTGTGTGTGTGTGTGTGTGTGTGTGTGTGTGTGTGCGCGCGTTTCTGACTCACATGGTGAATACCAAACTGTTCCATAACATAGATAGATGAATAGATTGGTGGATGGAGAGCGGGGGAGGGAGCGAGAGAGGGAGGGAGGGGAGGGAGAGGGTGGAGAGAGAGCGTGAGGAGAGAGAGCAGGGAAAGAGAGAGAGGGTGGGAGGAGACCAGCAGGAGAGAGATGTTCGGGTACATACTGCAGGGAACTTCAAAATCGTCACATAGAGCCTACAGCAACATTTCCATGTGTATTGAATAAGAGAAAATGAAGCACATATTGGAAATTGATATTCCAAGATAAATGAGGCTATTGTTCAAGGGGGCAAGGCTTTTTCTTGTCCTTGTACGTTAATCTCAAATCAAGCAGTTTGTTGCAACCTTGAGAAAAGTCCATGTTTGATTTGAGCAACAACATAGGGATAATCTTTTAGCTGTATTTAAAAAAACTAACATATAAAGCACTTGCCAGATGACCTTGCAAGTACAGGCAAAGAAAGATGGAGTGAATACAAATACGGATTTCAGGGCGATTCCAGCTGGAGGGATGTCTAATCCTCGGAGTTGACGAGGTACAAGGACAGACAGTCACAGTTTGTGAATAGACCGTGAAGTTGTTGTGCTAAGGATTGCTCTTGAAAACTAACGGGCGCCCCTGCTCGCTCTACCTGGGCGGATGGCTGTCAAGGCTGAGCACCAACCCTTTACAGAAACATTCAAAGTGCAGAAACATCGCTCCACTCGGAAATAGAAATCGAAAAAATAAAATAGAATGAAAAAATAAAAGGTCCAATTTATCAGCGCACCCCGGGTTCCCCCCTTCCTGCCTCCACTCCGACGCCAACAAATGCTTTCATCCTTCTGAATTTAGGGGTCGCAGTCACAGTTAAGAATGACACTGGCAATGTAGCAGGCGTCTCTATGTGTTTGCCGATACAGAAGTGATGAAACAGAGTTTAGGTGTTTTCATTTGACGACGGCGACTCTCCGGGGAGATTATTAGACACCGAGCGCATGATGAAGGACAGGTTCCCCGCTGGATCGAGGAGTAGAGGAACAGAGGAAATCCGTGGCCACGAGCAAGGATGTCCTGAGTGCCAGCGTCCCGGCATCCAGCCAGGGAAACACATCTGTCCCCCGCTGGAAACTAGGACCGACGGACAGAGAAGGACAGACTGAGAAGGAAGGACTGAGAAGATAGGAGGATAGACAGGAGGCCAGAGCGAGAAGGACACACGATGAGGACAGGACGGACAGCGGAGGAAAGACAGGAGGACAGATCAAGATGAGGACGAAGAGGACAGACCCGATTGGACAGACAGAGGAGGACAGACCGATGAGGACAGAATGATGAGGACAGACGGACAGGACAGACAGGAGGACAAACAGGAGGACAGACAGAGGAGGACAGACCGATAAGGAAAGACCCACGAGGACAGACAGGAGGACAGACCTAGAGGACAGACAGAGGAGGACAGACCGATAAGGAAAGACCCATGAGGACAGACTGAGAAGGACAAACCGATGAGGAGAACAGACAGGAGGACAGACAGGAGGACAGACAGCAGGAAAGACCTAGGAGGAAAGACAGGAGGACAGACCGAGGCCATTTTACTTTGAAAGACATTGAGAGTTCAAAGTCAAGGAAGGACCACCTTAACCATATTGTCTGGGGTTGTGTAGCCTTCTACAAGGCTGTAATCATAATCCCTTAAGAATTCAGACTCCCTGTTGCTTATAATTGCTGTTATTAGATTTCCCTAAAATCTTCGCTGGATCTCACGGCATTTTTTTAATTTATCGCTGGCAATCGGCCGCGCACTGTGCCAATGTGTTTCTGCGAAGGCACCGGGCTATCTTTAGACGGCTATTTTTATTGTATTTCAATAATTAATTCGTAATGAGAGTGGTGCAGCGGCAGACTGTTCTTTCCATCAATCCCACACAAGACGCTTTCCTCTCCTGACGAACCCCGGTGGATTTTGGGGTTAATAATAATGAAGATTGCTCGGCTAATTCGGATGCTCATTAAGCAAACGAACCAGCACCAAATCGGGCCATGTGTAGAAAAGCCTCCTCTTCAAGGTTATTGATCAAGGCTTAGCCCTTCCCTTTGCAATTAATGTTCCAAAAAATAATCATTTTTTTGTAGATTGAATATATATATATTTAATAAATTATAGTTTGTTAATTTAGAATTATTATTTATTACAAATGGCCCCCGGCACAAAAGCTCCCTTGGTTATTAAAATATTTAACAAATGATGTTGATGAAGTTCTCTGTTCATGGAGATGGAAGAATGGCTTTAACACGGCTTTGAACCCGACAGGATTTCATGGTAACACACTAGTTGTCAAGTTAAGAATAAATGACAGTATGTTATTGTATTCTTCTTTAATTGGTAGCTTGGTGGTTGACTATTTACTATTCCGGCTTTCATCCTACACTCAATTCAAACACTACGGCTTTTGGATGCATGCCATTAATAAGAAGGTAGGGGTTAGTTTCATGTCGAATTTGGACCTTTCGGTTTGAACCAAGAACCTTTGGCGAGTCCACACCCTGGTCCATCCGGCCCCAACCCAGTCCACCCAGCGGGGGAACTAACGGGGCTGTTGTCTTCTGGCCTCTGTTACGTCAATTAAGCACATAAGCTGTAATTACTACACACAGCCACAAGGGAGCAGGGTCAAACATACATGCTGTAATATCTACCCCAGCCACAGACGGCAGCATCTTTAAGAAAGACGCGGAAGCCGCAGCCAAAGACGACACATAGGCCACGCCTACTTCACATAGACCACGCCTACTTCACATAGGCCACGCCTACTTCACATAGGCCCAGCCCCGGGGCTTGAAGTAGCTCTACGGTATTTTTCTCCACGCATGTTAGATACAATTCCCTCCGTTTTGCTTCGTAGTTACCATTCCGAAATACTTTAACAAATAAAGTGAGTTAAAAGCGACCCGTTTTGAACTACTTTCAACAAGAACACGACACCTCCAGATCCCCACAGTGGAAGATGGATGTAGGTATTATATGCACACTTATTGCATGTTGTACGTCCTTGCACAAAAATAGTACTTAGCATCGTGTAGCATCTTATCCTAGCTATCTTTGTTGTATATGGGGAATGGGTTATCCTAGCGATTGTTAGTGCTTAGTTCTATGAACATCCTTACTGTGTTTATTGTTAGTCGCTTTGGTTAAAAGCATCTGCTAAATGCCCTTAATGTAAATGTAGGGCCCATGCTTCAACTCCCATCACTGGTTTACCTCCAGTAAAAACTCAGAAACTCATTAATTCGGTGAAAGGCCCAACATCTGAAACGCTGAGGATCGACGACAGAAAGTATTAGCTTCCATTGTACTGTCGCGTGTACTTTGTGTTGATGAAATCTCACGTTGGTGTCCCATCAAAGCTCTGAAATGTAGAGAACGGTACATCGGGAGATCAAACCCTTTGTGACACACTCCTGGCTCTGGCTCCCAGCTGGATGGCAGGCGGTTAAAACAATTACACAACATCATGTCCCCTCTCAGTCAGACCAGAGGCTTCACCGGGCTCTGGTTGACAAACAGGGGAATGCTCAGCAGCCCGTGCCGCAGACGTAACGGCGGCAGTAGCTCAGGAGGTGGAGCGGGTTGACTGGTGAGGTTGCCGGTTCGATCCCCGGCCCCCTCGTGGTGTCCTTTAGCGAGCCGCCTCACCCTAACTGCTCCTGCCGAGCTGGCTGTCGCCCTGCGCGGTTGACTCCGCCCTGCGCGGTTGACTCCGTCTCCGCCGTGTGAATGTGTGTATGAATGGTTGCAAGACGCAAAATCCCCTCAATGTAAACGTCAATGTAAATGTAACGCAACACGGTTTGTTGATCTTACCCTTCTTAAGAAGGGGCTTAAAAAACAAGACAAGGGCGACGGCCTGAGTGTAACTCAGGCCTGGTGTCCTCGAGTCACCGGGGTGGATATATGACATCAATTACACCGGCGGAGCGCCTTTTATCTGACCCCGCGTGGCGCCGGGCGGGCAGCCCTTCATCACCACGGCAACAGCATCGGGGCTGACGGCACCGCGGGACGATTTACGGCCCGGCCCCGCCTGCCCGGCCGTTTCATTAAGCTAATATATTCCCCCGTAGCTGTAAGTACACGCGGCTGATACACAGCCCCCGGCCTGAATGTGTCCCGACGCAGACACCGTGACCCAGACCTCCCACCCACTGCGTAAACTACGTCCTGTCCGTCCTGCCCCCCCCCCCCCCCCCCCCCCCACTCCTAAGCCCCCCCCCCCCCCGCCCTCCTCTTTGAAAGGCATCGCTGTGCATTTAGTCTTTCTTCACAAGGCTCTGACGATCGTGTGATGACCTGATGATCTTCAGGGGGGGGGGGGGGTCGTGGTTCACAGCAGAGGCCCTGGTTATGGCTCCGCCAGGCGGGGGGGGGGGGGGGGGGGGTGATGCGACCAACAGCCCCTGAATGCACCCAAAACACATGCTTGGGGTAGCCTAGCATCCTCTGTTAGCATAGCATGCTCTGTTAGCCTATGCTCGGTAGCTACATTAGTGTGTCTGTGTGTGTGTGTGTGTGTGTGTGTGGGGGGGGGGGGGGATGTATACATGTGGAACATTATCTGCAAGGAGCTTTGAGAGACTGGTGGCAAAAAGAAAAAGTTGATCCAATTGGCAGCAGAATGTGGAGGAAAAAGAGTTATATTGGCCCCCTTCCAACTGCTTTTAAATTATTGTATTAGAATTATTTAAAAAAAATCGACCACTATGTTTCGGACCGCAGACAGAGATATATTTCCGCTTGAATATATCCCGGCTCGATCTCCCTCTCGCCCCCCGCGGTTTGCCTTGCACTGTTTTCTTGCCAATTATTTATACATTGCGATTCATAATGCATTCTAAGGTGACAGTTCTCAGCTGGATGCTGGCGCAGAGATGGATGCGCTAGTTTACGGTCTGGTCCTATTCGCCAGACAAGTGTGGATGTTGGGGTGGACAGCTTGGGAGGAAGAGTGATGTCTTAGCATCCTGGAGCCGAGCTCTAGGAAGGAACATAAATAAATAAACAAATAAAGGCTCCGTGATCTATGCCAACGCATTACGGGAGATTACGATAGTTATTGCATAACGCTCCCCTTCAGAGGCATCAGTAATATGCAGTCACATGTCACGACCACGCAGTTCCCAGTGTTAAAGCCGATAAGAAATCAGTTTGAATGATACATCGATGCGATTGGCCCATTAACAAAGCTCAGGGCCGTCAATGCGTCGTCAGTCATCCTCGTCGCCCTGTCACAGGCGGATGTTTAAGAGCAGCGAGGGATTACAGGAAGACGAGGATCATGAATGCGTTTCACTTGTCAGGGAATGGCAGTGAGTCGACTGGAATGCCGTTCGGTATAACAACCTGTCCTGAAACAAGTCAGGCTTTGGAGTTACAAGGAAAAGGGACGCTTTTCATTTGTTCGGCAGACACGAATATAATTGCGTCAATTAAGAAACGCTGCGGACAAACTATATTATGAATAAACCGATTTTGGGGCCGAATTACCCCTCGCGACTCGGTTCAGTAAGGCCCACATTTCTGAATCTGATTATAAGGATTTTATTGCCAGGATTTCCTGTGGTGTGGAGCATGATAGTATTATATTAAGATGTATTAAGACTTCCCCAAAATCCAATCGGGGGGCGCAGCAATTAGCAGTCGGAAATATTCAACGTTTGATATTCCCGATCCAATACCCTGTGGCGTGGGGAAACCCCGAGGACATCCGAGTGTGCGTCAAAGGATTTTCACGCTGTCTCCGTTTATGATCGCGAGATTGCGTTTTGCAATTAGAGAGAGTTCACGTTCTAAGAGATTTGGAACGGAGCCTGGGGCTGCGTTCCAAATCACATACCCTTTCTTTTTACTTGTAGTACTTACTGCAGCTACCCTTACAAAGTATGTGCTGTTGCACACAGAATGCATACAATTGGGAGCGCCTACATGTGTTGTCATTCTACAGGTGTTCAGCACACCTGTATTGCTGTGCACTGCTGATGCTTCAGATGATTGCGGTACAGAATAGCCTAAAAAACATGCTGGCTTGCATACGGCGAAACGCGACCGGATGTTACAATGTTACATGTTTGCCTTTTCCATCCTATGTATTGGGACATACTTATGCAGTAAAATCCATTTGGACGCCGGTACGTGCAAGTTTTTGCAAATCTCCCAGCTTTCTTGCTGCATTTCATTGAGGCACGCCCTCTTTTGGTCGTAGTATCTCGCTGCTTTGAAAGTAGAGCGATTTCAGTGAGGCCGAACGTACTTATCCTCAACAAAAATGGCTGTGCCTGAGATTTATTTTCTTTGTATTTGTATCACGTTGGTCATTTTAATGTAGGTTTTAAATGCTTTTACACACTTGATTACATTGCTACTTTATGCCGGTCACCAATTTATGCACGGTATTGCTGCGTGTCCAGTACAATGTAAGGTTGTGTTGTTTGTTTTCGAGCTGGTTTGCTAAAGAGGATAATATAGCTAACAATAACAATGACTAGACAATGAGAAACTGGAAATATACTACGACCAAAACGGGCCGTGCCCCCGCAAATGCCGTAAGAAAGCTGGGAGATTTGCAACTTACGACTTGCACGTAGGCCTACCAGCGTACAATCCAAATGGAACAGCATTATCTTTTTCTAGCATACTAAATAGCATGGTGGTATGGGTATTGGAACGCAGCCTTCATGTTTCGAGTGTCTGTGTTGTTGCGTCGCGACGCGTTTCTGCACGCATCGCAGCGAAGCAACAGCTGCGGTATAGGAGAGAAATAATAAACAACTAGGAGTGCTCAGATCTATATGGTTTTTCAGTGTTGTGAACAATGTTTAGTCATTCAACGGGACAATGTGTTCATTGGCGATCTTCCAGCTCAACTCCCCTGGAGCTCCGACGACGAAACAGATTGTCCTCCAAATGTTGTCTTTCGTTAAATTGTCCTTGTCTGAACAATGTCTGGGGGTCGTACATCTCACAGTGTTCCCCCCCCTCTGCTCTCTGCCACACCTCGTCCTTGGAACTAAACTGAAACAGGCGAGAAGGCACAGAGTTACACAGTCTGCGGAACACAGGGCTGTAGTTATACTGGGATTCTAAATGACTACAGTTATTAGTTATATATAGTGTATATGAAAAGAGGGGCAAATGATCCCTAGGGGTCATTCACCCCCGCCTTCACCCTACTGTGTAGCCTACACCCTACCTACACCCTATGTGTACCTCACTGCAATTGTACAAATGCGACTACTGAGGAAATGTGTTTGCAAAATTGACAAGAGGGCATTTTCCCCCTGCAATATGCAACTACAACAACTTATGCATATACTTACATTATTTAGTCAATTGATATACAAACGTTCTTTCTTCGAAAACACACAGTTTATTCTTAGAGGGAGCCGTTAACTTGAGTAAACATTATTATGCATTTTGCTGCATGTCAGGCACTTTGCTGCATGTCACACTTGCATGTCGTTGTCTCTGTACTTGGCACAAGGACAATAAGGTTGAATCAAATCTAATCCTGTCGAAGACGTAACTGCCAAAATAGTTCCATAGCTAACAGTTTATCTCCAGCTCCCGTTAGCTGTGTGCTCCCCTCACTCCCTTCGGAGCAGAGTGGTCCATGTGGGCTGCGCACACGCAGTCAGCAGAGTGCCGCTGAGTCCTTGGTGAACGTTGTGTCTCATCATCAGAATGAGGGTTTGATAAACTCCCCCACGCCTCCATTACCGAACGGCCTTGGTCTTCAATATACAAATCTGAAAGTAAAATGCTTTAAGTCAAATTTTTCCAAAACAGAGCGTCAGCCTTCTACCACGGCACGGTCAGTGCTCTTCCACGTTGCAGCGAGGGCGGGGCAGGGAGGGTAATAAACAACCGAGCGTTGACGTCGTTGATGATGTATGGACGGAATTAACACGGAGACGTAGCGTCGCACCTGACCTGCGTGGGCGGGCCCGGGCTGCCCCACAGGGCGGCTGCTGATGTTGAGGATTTGGCAAGCAGCGTCTGAACAGTTGATTGACAGTGCAATTATTGCAGTACACAAAATCACACATGCACGCTGAATCACACGCACACACACACGCACACGCACACGCTCGCACATGCACACACACACACACACCCTCAACACAAACACGATTCGGTGGATCCGGTTGATAAATTGGATGCATCTTTTCTCATTCATTATTTCTTTATCAAACACAAAGCGTCAGTCTTTTTTTTTTATTGTTACTTTATCCTACATGGAGAGTGTATCCTATTTTCGTCATTCATCCTTGGTTGAATGATTTGCACTTCATAACTAGACAGCGACAGATGCCCGCGTGCATCTAAAGCTCATCGGCACCACGCGTGCGACATGTCAGCGTACCACTCATCCGTCAGCCCACGTCACCATTTGTTTACAGTGCCACGCTGCGTCGCGTCTCCCCCACTCGACGAGCGATCAGCTCTCAGAGCTCACCTCTCTGTGGCATCACACCCGCGATGATGTCGCCCCACTGCCCCGATCATCGGATGATTATGCGTCTCAGACAGCATTAACTTAATCATGAGCTCTGAGGTTCCACCGGGCGATTTCCCTTGCCGCGGTGCACGCTAGAGTAAACCTGGGGGATGGTCTGATGGGATGCAGTGATGATCTCCCCTCCCGGCGTTGTGCGCTCATGACTGTGACCGGGGCCTCTGGGGGAGACGGAGATGATCGCTGTGGCCCCCGCCCCTCCCCCCCCCCCCCCCCACGTGTGGAGGCTTCTGTAACGAAAGACCACCATGCCGCTCTTCTGGCTGTCTTCCATTCCGAGTTTGCCAACAGAATCATCTTCACTTAGGAAACCCATTCCGGGTGAAGTGACGCGGCAACGTGATGTGTCAAAGTAAAAGTGTTTTGGCTTCAGCTCTGGGTGCTTCTTCTGATGTTTAAGGCAAAGATACATATGTCTTAGTTGATGATATGCTTCAATATTCGCACATCAGAGGCCTTTGCTTTTGGTGCAGAGAGAACCACACAAACCTAATAACCTGACAATTTTAGCAATACATCCCTTTTTTTTCTTCTTCCCTTGAACAGTTAATTTAAGAACTAGAAACCAAAGAAGACAAAATGTTTTGTTCAGACATTTTTATGTCAGCTCATTTAATTGCTCCCTGTGGATGTCCTGGAAGACCTTATTTTACGCTTTCCCAGAAAAAGACAAACACCACCAGAACCATTTGCTTCTAACTTGATATCGTTGTATTTCAGCCTCTGCTCCCTATCAAACATGCAGCGCTGCCTTGGTAAACAGCCTCAGGGTTGATACTTAAGCCGTATCACAGACACAGAGAAAAGACCATCTTCAATCTGGATATTTTTTGACCCATTTCCACAAAAGTCATCTTTAAGCAGCAGGGTATAACTCACAGAGTGCTTCGCCACACAGCCCTGTTTGAAACGGCGGACATTCAATCGAAACCCCGGACTGCAAACATCGTCAAGTGTACCCCATGTATCACTTTAATTAGGTTTTAGATCAAAAATTATTCAGTCTGGAGTGTATTGGATTGCATATTCTCACAAAAACATAAAGTAAATTGCTTTCACACGTGTACCACTACTGTCCCCTGTTGAAGAACAGTATTGCTGAGAATGACTTCCATAGGAGAAAACAGATGGGAAAAACCTGCTTGTTTCGACGTGTCATTTAACTCTGTTCGCTTCGCACAAAGAACCTGTTCAATGTCTGTCATCTCCGGGCGGGCTGACACAGGCGCCATCCACCGTGATGCACATGACAGCGGACTCAATTATTCATCTGCCAACGCCATGCTTTCCATTTCAGAGGGGAAGGCACCCTTTCTTCTCTACTAGTGTTTTAAATGAAAACAGGTCAAGAGCAGATACTGGTGTGTCGCTAGTTTAGTTCTGTAAAGTTTAATTTGTTTTTTAATCGGACATGTGTGCGCACTGCCCGACAGTGGGGGAATACTAAATAATACGATCGCCAAGCGACAGTCAGATACACACAGATATACACACACACACACACACCCACACACACACACACCCACACCCACACCCACACACACACACACACACACACACACACACACACACACACACAGCCACACACAAACGCAAACACACACGGACACTGTTGAAGTTGACATTATCGACATCAACTGAGGCCTCAAGTTAAGCTCAAGCCGGAGTGTGAACAAAGGACCAGCATGGCTGAGGGGAAGACGGCGACAGCATCGGGGGCCCGTTTGTGAAGCTCTCCAGGAAGCCCACAAAAAGGTTATTGAGTCCGAGCACCAAAGTGGCTATTCCACACAAAATTATATTTCGATTTCCTTTAAAAAATCTTAATCAGAAGGCAGAGCGGCCGGCGGTGAACAAGGTGATTGTTACAACCTCCATTGACTCCCACCAATATTATCCATGGATAATCAATAAGTCCCTCAAAATGCATATCGATGCGGCTGCATCTTTGGGAGCTGAGGAAGCCCATGTTGGGGATCGCAACACAAGGTATGAAGAGAATTGATTTCCCAGAGATACAAATAGACGTCCTCTGAAGGAAGGAGCTGGAGGAGGGGGAGAAACAAATATTGGCTCCTTCAGCACAGGAATGAGCTTGTATTTATCTATCTCCGCGGGACAGCCGATATCATGACAATGTGCTGCTGAGAACATGGTTTAGATAAGCCAGCCATCAGTAGATCTACCGAGGGGAGTTTAACCCCTTGTGTGGCTGAGAACATGGTTAAGATGAGCCAGCCAGCACAAGCTCTACCGAGGGGAGTTTAACCCCTTGCTCACAAACAAACGTTGTTGCAATTGTAATCTTTTCGATTTCTTTGGGGTTTTAAAAAAACAACGTTAAAATAGATTTTGATGAACTATAGTGACAGAATAGTAATTGTCATATCCAAACGAAGCATGGCAAAGGCAGCATTGAATAAAAACATTTGTGCTACGGCTTGTATAACTAGTGTAGATAGGAGGTGCCCACATGACCATAATGCCCTTGAGTATCTTTGCTCATAGTTATATTCAGTATATCTTTGCAATATGTGTTTCTCTTTGGACGCTGAACATATCCCTTGATGGTTTCCGCTCTGCAGAGTTGCCGTGGAGGAGCTGTGGGTGAAAAAAGAAGACATCAAGGAAATGGATAGAGGAGGAGGAGGGCCTTCTCGATGAAGAGAAAGTAAGCGACAAGTCACACATTGGACATAGCAATCGAGACATGACACCCTGAGGTGCTGGGTTACAACGACATGAGTTTGGCCAACTTGACAGAATCCTTTCCAGTAGGCTAGTGTTTGCGTGGTCACCGGTGTTCCTGATGTCGGACGCGCCACCGGCGGGATTTCATTCACACCTTAATTGAATTGTTGTTATTATGAGGCCTGGCTGTATTGGTAGACTCAAAAGGTGCTGTAATATTAATACTTATTTAGTCTTCTAGGGTTTCCCTCAGGATTAGGTTTTCCATGGTGGCGCTCCAACAAGTTAGCGGCGGCCATAGAGCGAGGGGTTTAATAAAGAAGGCTTTTAATAATGAACGCATTAAGCAGCTGTTTCCGTGTTTAAACGAAAGCAAAATATACTAGAAGCTCCACCTGCTAATAGGCCTAATAACAGGTGGTTAATTGACCGTGAATAGAACAGGTTGGCATGTTCCGACATAACATACCCCAGGTGGGACTTCTCTTTTGGGTGAACTGTGCGAGTCCTGCCCTGCAATTTCTTCAAAACTTTGCAGAAACACGTTCAAAGAACATATTTGTAGGCCCACTCTACCACCATGGAGGCTGTGTGTCCTTGGTTACTATTAGCTTACAGTACATTGAAGCTCTGCCCTACCCATGCCGGACTCGGGGCGATGAGTGGATGCGAACACCACTGATACCCACGCAGCGTTCCTGCGTGATATTCCAAATTACCCATTTTGATAAAATAACGCTGATGTTTGAAGGAGGTGAACCGCTTTCGAAATTAGAAGGAAAATATGTTCAGTTGATAAAAGCCAGAGATATGCTGGCTCCGATTCAGACAGAGAAAGATTCAAATAACATAACATTCCCCGCTGTGAAAGTGTTCGATAGCAGTACAGGCTCACTGTAGGCATTCGCCTTGAGATTCATTAACATAAACCAGTATACTATAGATTTTTCGTGTGCGCCTCAGAGAGGTTGAACCCTCAATGAAAGATAGAACTTGTTTTGTAATTCAGGCGTCAGGGAAGCACTGATTACGTGAGACCGAGGTGAAAGGCCGGCTACACATGTAAGAAGCTTAGAGGTCCTGTTCGCACAAGAAAACTCATCTATTTTCTTACCAGAGTTCTAGTTCACCTGTTTCAGCATTCAAGGTCTGTGCAAGTTGTACATGTGGTAACAAGGTTACAATCAGTAGGCAGTCTGCTTGCTGAGGCATATCTCGCTAAACTGCCTGGAACATACTCAACAGAAAACGGAACTACCATGTAATATAGGGTGACCAGATTCACTGAAAGTAAAACCCGGACACTTTGCACGTGACCGTAGTGCTCGTGCATGTGAGGTCATAGACGCAGATTTTAGACTCAATTTCAGCAAATAGGATTACTGCTCACAACATAGCCTAATGGGAAAATTTTGAATATTTACTCATTTACACCTATTTACACATTTAAGAGAAAATATGAAAAGACATTGAATGAGTTTCGTGTTGGACTATCTTTATTTTTATGAATTAGCCTGCTGAGCAAAGTTTTGGAATATACCAAAAATATAAATATATTAGTTGTAGGAGTGAAATTGCTCCAATATCGATTTGTTTGCTGACAGCCTGCTGCTGTGGAATTGTTGACAGGTGCAACGTCTTTAAGCTAGGCGCGGTCATGCGGTTCCTCTCATCAGTCCAAGTATTGTTCAGTATGGAAAAGATCCGCTCAACGGGAGCATTTGTGCCAGGCAGACATATGGATGAACATGAACATCTCCGCCCAATGCTCGTCCGCTGGTTTTCCATCAGCATTCCACTGTGCAACGATCCCTGTTGTGTATGCACTCATGCATGAGGTTTCGTCAAACAAGTTAATGATCAGGCTATATTAAGACCACGTTGGCTATGTAATGGGAACAGGGAACATTATAGTGGTTGGTGGAAACCGGGACATTTAGCCTCCCGACAGGCTTTTGACGGGACTCAGGGACCCGCAACTCAAAACCGGGACGTCTGGTCACCTTAATGTAATATTTACAAGCCGTTCAAGAAAAAAAATATTGCTAAAATGTATGGAGCTAACGAGTGCTAACTGGCGAATGAGTATCAAGTAACACACTGGGTTCTACCAATTACTTGAAATGGACTTGGTAAACATTTTTTAATTATTTATCGGCTATTTATTATTTATTCATCTTCCTTTATAGAATCATGTTGTTATTGACATGTACACAAAGCATGTGACATGTACCAAGGCTGTGCTGAAAGATTGCGTTTCGACCAACAGTGAACCCTGATCAGTCCCAAATGTCTAGTTGTCCCCAGAGGGTTGCCTTTAAATGTTTTTTGTAATTGTGTTACTTTTTAACTAGCTTGTATTTTGAATGACCTGGACATACCTGTAGCCTATTCAATGCTGATCGATAATTATTTAAATTAACCTATCAATAAACTCACATGCTCTAACAAATCTATATAGTTCCCATATTAGAAAGGCTGGCCAGACCGTACCTCTCTCTTTGTTTACAAGAATCATACTTTCAACCCCTCCCACTTAGGCCAGCCATTCAAGCTATGCTAGTTTACTCCACTCAGCCAGTCGAGCTACCCTAGTTCATGCCACCCAGCTAGCTGAGCTACGCTAGTTCGCGCCCCAGAGGTAGCCGAGCTGCGCTAGTTCTGAGCTAGCCGAGCTACGCTGGTTCACGGCCCCCAGCTAGCTGAGCTATGCTAGTTCATGCCCCCAAGCTAGCCGAGCTGCGCTAGTTCACGCCACCGAGCCAGCCGAGCTACGCTAGTTCACATTACCCAGTTACACAACTAGCCGAGCTATGCTAGTTCACGCCCCCCAGCAAGCCGAGCTACGCTATTTCACGCCATCCAGCTAGCTGAGCTACGCTAGGTCGCGTCACAGAGTTGCACAGCCAGTCAGTGGACAGAACTTTGTTACTGGGGTTTTTTTAATTCTGAAAGTGTCCCACCTTCTCACTGGGAGGTGCTCCATCATACACACAAAAACCCTTCCCAAATTGCATTTTCACAGCGAGATTCAAAGCCGGATCCAGAGACGTAACTGTCACAGGATCAGTTATGTATATCACATTATACCCAGCTAAGGTGTAATTTGGTAAGAAATAAATCGTGTGCAAACCAAAACAGCTTTTAGAAAGCAGCTTACCGGAACTTAAACGCTGAGCAGTTTTCCATTTCTGGTCAGCCGTATTTGATGAAGGCCGCCCTCTGAAAGCCTGCCGTTAATATTTTACTGGCGGAGAGAATGGCAGTAATCACTTGCCCAGTACGACCTTCCCTATTATTCCCTGAGTGTCTCGCACACTACTCAGAAACCCACAAACATGTACACAACCCCGGAAGAAGATGACGATGATGATGATGGACTCTCTGATAAAACGTGTGCTCGCTGAAATTTTACGATTGAAGAATTGAGTGCTTGTAAATGTGTGTAACCCTTGGCCAGTCCGTGGTTTTGTTCTGTATTAGGCCACAGAACTGGATGGGTTGCTTTCCATTCTCAGAGGTCAGCTCACACTCCTGGGAGTTGGCTGTACATCTATTTCCTGGTTCCCCTCACTCCAGACACACCATTAAGGGTCAAATTAGCTGCCTGACTCCCTCTAAATCTGCTGTCTGCAGTGACACGATTTGGGGCAATTTCACAAAATGTAAATGCCCTGATTCATTCAAGTGTTTGAGTCTTAACATTATATGATGGTTCCTCTGTACGGTGAGTTTTATTCTCAGTATCAAATTGATGAATTAATTCATTTATT
Source organism: Gadus chalcogrammus (assembly GCF_026213295.1). Taxonomy (NCBI): domain Eukaryota; kingdom Metazoa; phylum Chordata; class Actinopteri; order Gadiformes; family Gadidae; genus Gadus; species Gadus chalcogrammus. The sequence goes on from NC_079422.1 coordinate 24,860,686, forward strand.
GATGAATCATATTTAAGTACATGTAGCACCGTGTGAGATCACACACAACGAAAAGTGGAAGGAAAAAGAATAAAACACAGAAAAGCCAGGGACGCTAATCTCCAACTAGAACACATCCAACCCCATCATGGAAACCAGTGGAAGGAACACTGAATATCAGAGATGCTTCTAATGGGGATCCTATTGGTTGTCTTGAAAACACATCCAACCCCAATAGTTGGTACATTTAGCGGAATTGGAAGGGAATTTTCTTCAAGCGTGAATAGGGGAGCTTACTGAGGACATCTTGTTCGGCAAGATAAGTACAAGCTGTTGTTTGAGTTTGTAAAAGCAAAACTTAAGCCCGGTATCTACACAGCCTCCGTTATCCCACTTTGTCCCCAAGACAAAACAATATCAAGTAGCCTATACAACGCTTGGAAACGTGTGGAAGGCGTCAACATTAAACGAAACAAACTACAAACTCTCTGATAAGATTTTTTGCAATTAAAAGTATACTACAGGGAAACTGAGACATAATCGAAAAGCCTTAACCACCCGGAGCGACGATTTATCACAAGGAGGCTGGTGTCTGATGAAAAAGCTTCAAAGCACAGTGTGTTTAACTCCATCACGAGGTGCGAGTACGGGCACCTTCCAAGATGCGGATGGGAAGGCTACGCATCAGGGCTGTGAAATGCAATATGTGGGTGGCACAGGCCATCCAGAAAGAGCCCCCCGACATCAGAGGAAAGAGTAGAATAAACCGCGCTGTCAGGAACTATGTTAAGGTTAGTCATCCGGGGTCTAGTGGCTGTGTTGTCGTCAGTCCTCCCAGGGTTCCCATCCGGAGATGTGTGCGCTGACACATGGGGGGGAGGGAAATGTGCAAATGTCTTCAGGATGAATGCCATCGCACGAGGTGAACGTCTGAGGCAATAGATGCTTTGATATACACTTGTTTATTCCCAGAGTCAGGTGGCAGTGTGACCTATTGTACTATTTGAAATAAACCTATTCCATTATGTTTAAGATTCAACTACTGAGTGCACTGATATGATAATAGAGTCGAATAAACAGCGTAAGTAAATGATGATCAACCACAGAACGTCCACCTACCCAAAGACAACAGCGCCACATAAATGCGCTGATAAGCGTCCGGATCCCCCATGTGGGCGAGGCTTCACGCTGCTATGCGTCGTGTTGGAGCAGCAGCAGGAGAGATAGTGTCTGCGGGTGTTATTCCAAGTTATAGGGACTACATAATGAAACGGGCTTTAGGGACCGTCCTCATCATCAGCCCTGTGCACATGCCCATTAAAGATTCAGGGCACCACTTGTTTTTCTGTGGCAGCGCAACAGGAGTCAATGCGGCAGATGAGCCGCCACTGACAGCAAAACGGTGACCTGAATATCACAATATATAACGCAGCGGCGGAGTCGGCTTCCATTATGAATTAATACGGGGGGATTACCTGCCAACGCGGAAGAGTCACGCAGTGTGATCGGGGGTTGGGTTCTACAACCCAGTCAAATATCTCCCACCCACTTAAATACACCAACAAAACTTATTATACCAAGCAGCGAGGGTCCTTTTGTAATTTTTGTTTTTTGGGTGAGGGGGTTCCTTTGATAATATTCTCATTGGATGTGAATCAGCCTCACAAGTCCCGCTGTCTGTGGCCAACTTCCCCGGACCTCCATTAGGGTAAACGATTAGTTACCAGTTTTAGTTAGTTCAGTTACAGCCTTTGTGTCACTTGACCCAGAGTCGCCAAGGGGATGCACGTGAGTACATATTTGTTATGGCTTTTAGTATTCTTAATAATTCCACTGTATTAATCAGTGTGTTAGTCTTGCTGGTTTCCTCGACGTAATTCCTTGATCTTTTGCCAAGCTTCGGGGTTGGCGTGGTAACGACGCCGGCAGATTGGAGGTAAACACGGCTGCTCTGAGTGGGACACATGTAGCCTTCGGAGCGTGGCGGCGGTCGAATGATGATGAAAGGTGTGGAACAGCGTCTCACTGCCAATGGCACCCCAGGGGGCACTCAGACGCCGGGGGGTCTCTCGCCGTTCCAGCCGTATTCGCCGGAAAACAAAGGAAAAAACCAACACATTGGGCACCGGGAAAGCACACACACTATTGTCTGGTGTAATTCTAACAATCTCGTTTAACTCCTATGAATTATTGATTAGACACAGAAAAGAATACAGAGAATTGCGAGTCAATATTTAATCAAGCGACACAGCCCCTTTCTTCCGATGGAGGAGAGAATAGGTCTTCATTATTGTTGTAGCGGTGCCAGCCTATTCCTCCTCCCCATTGGCTCCGAGTTTCATCATGCTTACGGCGAATGACAAAGGAGACAAGTTATCTTATTATATCTCTAGCTGAATTATACATGTGATTCAGAGACCTACTTTAGCTCTGTGCAGCCCGGGCGCCTGTACAGTGAGCCGGTCACAGGCTTTCGTCATGTTGACGAGTCAAGTCAAGTTCATTTTATTTGATGCGCCCTCAATCAGACTCAGAGTCTCAAAGAGGCTCCCAGGCCATGTACTTGTGACGAGGTGTTGGCAGGCCTCTGTGATTGCGGTTCCCTTCAGACATGTTGTGAGACGCTCCAGAAGCATACATGGGTGTTAGCGGGGGCTCGATCACATGCCTGCTTTTGAATGGCCGCCGCAATGAAGAATGGCCGAACAGAGTCTGTACAGAGGTGCACTCGGCGACCATGAGTATGAAAATGTGATGTATCTCTAAGCACAGACTCGTCTGCACAAAAAGTATTATCTGCATTCAAACTGGCAAACAAAAAGGTTGCCAAATGCAACAGCACTCTGTTTGCTTTAGCACAATGAAAATAACCAAATGTCAATATGTGTGATTATCTGTGTTGATATTTGCTAACTATAATTGTCCATGTTTTCCAGCGTGAATGCGTTATATCATTTATATTCATATATTCATTCAAAACCACCATATGACTTTGTTGATGGTTGCTGTATAAGCAGCAGAAGCATAGTCTTTCCGCTAACTTCCCGATATTAGCATTCTTTAACACACATAAATATCAGTTTGTGCTTGGGCGGAAATAGTTCAATATTTAATTTCCTTTCCCATGGCCTCAGTGTGTAGGCCTTTGGTATGGATGTTGATGGTTTCATTGGATGGTTGAGTTCCTTACAAAGAACAATACTAAAGAAGAGACTATAATGATTAACATTATTGTGGTGTGTTTCTGTGTGCTCTACGGTCCTGAGCAGCACATTGCGGGTGCGGGGGGGGGGGGGAGGTGGGGGTTTCAGGCTGGGACGGGTTGCCAGGATGTGGGCCCTGCCCTCCAGCCGTGCTGCAGGGGCCACACAGTGAGCCCCGGGCCCCCTACAGAGGCACTCTGCGCCGGTAAAGGTTGGATGAGGTTTTAACTTCATGAGAGAGAGAGAGAGAGAGAGAGAGAGAGAGAGAGAGAGAGAGAGAGAGAGAGAGAGAGAGAGAGAGAGAGAGAGAGAGATTAGAGAAAGGGGGGATAGAGAGAGGGAGAGAGAGAGAGGGAGAGAGAGAGAGGGAGAGAGAGAGAGGGGGAGATATAGAAAGAAAGGGAGAGAGATAGAGAGAGAGAGGCTCCTCAATTCATCCATGCTTCACTGCCGGTTAATCTTTCCCAATCAAACTGTTGTAATTTGGTGCACGGATCGCTGAACGTTTTCTCTGAAAAATTACCAATCAATATTTTTCCTCAAATTATTTTTGGGGAAAAATTTTTCCTCAAATTATTTTTGGGGGGCGTAATGGAAAGATTGTGCAGTGTCGGGATGTTTGAAACATGAACAAGCATTAAGGGAAATTCGAACAGCAATAAAGCGTTTGATTGTTTGACGTGGATGTTGCTAATGTGAGACACTAATTGAATTGGATTGCAGAATGTCTGTGTCAAATATGTATCACCTTCCCTCCATTCAACACAGAATATGTTTCCATGTTGTCACTCTTAACCTTAACAAAAACACACCTCAGTATTTGCTAAACAGTGTATTGGCTCACCACAATCCCATCCTACAATGAGAGAACAGCTGTGTCAGAGAAACACTCTCAGAAGAATGTTTGTGTTCTACTGAGGATCCTCTTTGTGCTTTGAATAACGTTTTGTATGTGTCCTTGGTGCTCACACAAGTATGTGTGCGTGGGGGGGAAGGTAAGATGTGCTCAAACAGTGATAGAAGTCTGTACATCAAGAAGTGCCAGTTTACTACTCTCAGCAGACTTCACAAGGTAGTTAAAGCACAAACGACTTTCTTGTAGCGGCACTTTGACACCAGGATGTTGTCATTATTTTACTAGTTTCCAAAATGTTTGGGCCATTTGTCTCCGAGAGCCAAGGCCCCCTCGGTTGAGCAGGGGTGCAGGGTTGACAGAGAGTCCAGGCCCTCTTTGTGTTTGCTGCACATGAATAATGCAGCCTCTTGCAGGGTAAGCTGAGGTTATCTCCGCCGTTCCGAACACTGAGGGGACACTAGACATTGATCACGGCGGCAAGAGACACCGTCACGAGGACACACCCTGCACTAGTAAATAGTGTTGTCTCCTTCTCGCTCTCCTGGGCTGTCTCTGGCTGTCTCTGGCTGTCTCTGGCTCTCTCTCTCTCTCTCTCTCTCTCTCTCTCTCTCTCCCTCCAAGACCTTTCGTCTCGGTTCCCTTGTTCATCTGGCTGTTTCAGCTCACTGGGTTTTATTCTATTTAACTATTTCTCTAAATATTTATGGTTGTCCCTCTTCCGTTTTATTCTATAGCATTCTCAACGATGACACACAGACACACATACAAGAACAGTCACACACACACACAAACAATCACCCAATATTATCTAAATTCTCCCTCACTGTCTACAATTCACCCAGTACATCTTTAATTTTTTTTCCTCATTTGAATTACAACACACCCCACAGAATACGCACCATACACCCTCACACAAGAACATCTGCAGTGCACTATATTTACACATACACACACACCGCCCCTCACATCTGCAACACCGCAAGGGAGAGAGGGAGAGAGCGAGGGAGATAAAGGGAGAGGGAGAATAAAGAAGAATCAAACTAGGGCGAGTGGGAGCCTGCAGCAGCTCCTGCGATGAAGGATAATGTGGGCTCGCTCGCCGCCGTTCTCTGTGCTCACCCAGAACATGCTGGCCTTGCACAAGTACTTGGACGAGAGGAACACTGGGCCCTTCCCTCCTCGTCTGACGGTGGCGGTATCAACAGAAACTCAAGCGACTTAAGCAGAAATAACTCTGGACTTGTAAACACTCCTCTTAAGCATGGCTCTGTTTACCGGCTGTGCATGCACAGTCCATCAATGGACCAATCAGGGAAAATATGTTGGTTTTTAATTGAGGTTAAATTATGTTTTGTTTGTTGCTGCGCTTAATGGAAAGTTGATGTTATAATATTTAATTTGTTGACGTCTAATAATTTAAATAATCGATTTCATTATAAAGACGAATGGCGCTAGTTAGTCATTAAATGTGAGCGGAGACCACATCTCGCTCTCCCAGTTGGGAATTGACATAATTATGAAGGCCCAGGCTTTTGTTCTAATCTCTGATGCATTAGCTGTTGGCCGTAGAGGCGTGGGCATCATTTCCCTGACATTGAACGTAATTATGCTCTCCCTATGCAGCACGACCCGATCCGCCTGCCTGCCGCTAACTTTATTTCATGTGATTGCTGCGAGTTCCCTCGGCGGGGTCCCTGAGAGTTTCGAGCGAGCCCCTCGTAGTAGCCTCAGCCTCGGCGTCTTACAGCCGAACCGATATTAATGTCGGCGGTAATCTCAGCGAGGGTCAGCGCTGCTAAAAGCCAGTCACTCACACATCAATCACTCCCCCTTATTAACACGCGAGGGGGGCACCGTGTTTTCAAAACTCGATTCATTTTCTAATTGAATCCCGTCACCTTTCATGGAAGTCTATCAAATGACGGCGAACTGAAAGGGCAGCGGCGGGGAGAGTGGAGCGAACGCTGTGTTCTTGTTGTTCAGCGCGGCGCGGGTAATGATGTTGATCCCTTGGCTGGTGTTGTGACGCGGTAAGGCGCACAAGACCACGTCTGTGGCGGTCCCAGGCTTTGAGAGGAGAGATTCTATCCTTTATGGAGCCCCCCACCCCTGATATGACAGAAGCTCTTTTCTGTCACCGACAGAGGACATTGATCCCCTCTCCCCGCCGAGCGGGCGGTACAGAGACGGAGCCGACATGAGACAACCTTTTATCTTTTTAAAATGAGGCCTGGAACAATGCTGACTGACAATTCAATTAAAGAATCACCAACTGTTGTGCTCAAAGTTGCAGCCATAATTAGTAATATGAGAGAGTATAAACAACATCAGTCCCTTGTTTAGTTGTACAATGTGGATGAAAAAGAATACAGACGGACAGATATACAGATATACAGAGAGACATAGAGATAGAGAGACAGAGATACAGATAGATCTATCCATCAGTAGATAGATAGATAGATAGATAGATGGATGGATGGATGGATGGATGGATAGATATTCATATATATTTATTGATAGATAGACAAAAGAATGATGAATAGATACATAGAGATAAAGTAGAAATAGACAAATATACAGATGAATCCCGACAGCCGGGCCTCAGAAGGATTGGCAGAATTTTGTTATGTTTTTTTTGGTCCAGAAAGAGATTGAAGGCTTAGAAAGAATCAGCTGTGAATTATTTGACATAAAAAGCACGAAAATGAAATGTGCATGTTTTTTTTGCATAATCATATAACCAAATATAGCCCAGATCTTCTGCCTCCCAGATCCCTTTCTGACGGCTCCCGTCTCAAAGCGTACGAGTTTTGGAGGGAGGCGTTCGCCCGGCTTCTCTCGACACGGCGCTAGCGTCTGGGCCGGATTACGGTTCGTTGCCAACTGCCAATGTCCAGAGATTTGGCAAAGATGTTTGTGACATGATGTTCTTTGTCAGTGTCACACACACATCCATGATTTCACTGACTATGGCTGTGTTTGTGCAGAGCAGCTTGCACAAGCTTGATAAATCCTTTAAGCATCTGATCACATCGAAATCCAGAGTCATCTTTTGCCGGTCCTAGCAAGGATAAAATGCAAAAAAACAAAAACAAACGGATGGTCGTTGGAGCAGTACAGAGCCCGATGAGGTAACGTCAGTAATACATGACCTGGATGGGTGCTGATGGGAATGAACGCCGTCTTCCACATCGATGCCGTGCCCCATTGTGACCGCGTTCAACTGGCATTGTCACGGTCCTGTTATGAATATTTTCATTGGGTTCGGCGTTCCAAAGGAAAACACTTCTATTTAGTTTATTTCCCAACACAGAGTTTCTAAAACACATCTCACAGCGAGATACCAGCTCTTATTTCCTCTGGCTTTTAAGTATTTAGAGAGAAAAATAAAATAGGAAAAAGACTACAAAGGAATGCACCAGGTGGATCCTGAGTTCAAGACTGAACCACAAGCTAATCCAGAGGCAGACACACCTCTCACATCATACTCTGGGAAACAGCCCAATCCTCACTGGGGGAGAGAAAGAGATTACACTGAGCGATCCCTGGCATGTTACCTCGCATGTGGACAAACCTATCATCCAGTGGCTTCCTCCTGGGCTGTACTACCGTAGCACCTGCGCCGCCTACCCGTTCCCTAGACCAGCTCCCAGCAATCAACCTGCCTGGTAACACATGATCCCACCACTCCTCACCACTACCGGTCCCTTCCCCGCAATACAGAAGTGACCCGGTTCTTTAAAAACTGGGACCTTTTCACAGCACAGCGGCTCTGAGTCCATTAATCTGGACCTTTCAGCGGTGCGGCCGCAGCAGGCTCTCCCAGCCCTGATGTAGCCCTTATGTACGCCTTGTCGCGGCGACAGGGAGCCCTGAAGGACCGCGGACCTTCACACAGGCCCGGTGACTTTGGCCGTGATGGATGGCGTGTCTGCGCCTCCCCTCAGCTGATGTTGCGCAGGGTCGCGGCGTAGGGTCACAGCCGACCCCCGGTCCGGCGTTCTTGCTCACCAAACATCTGGGCGACCTGGGAGACACGCCGTTAAGAGATGAGGACAAGGTCGTCATTTTTCAAATGTCTTCGGCTCCCTGCATTACGGTCATATTCACAGCTACAGCTTAGGCTGTGCTTGCCCTGTCCTTTTGTATATTTACATTTAGAGCATTTAGCAGACGCTTTCTCCAAAGCGACTTACAATAAGTTCACTTGTCAGAAGGAGGAGAAACAACAATATATCGCTTTCGGTACAGTAAGGATGAACATAGAACCAAGTGCCAAGCACTAACAATTGTTAGGTTAACCCATTCCCCGTATGCAACAAAGATAGCTAGGAAAAGATGCTACACAATGCTAAGTACTATTATTATGTGCCAGGACGTACAACACACAGTAAGTGTGTACGTTAAGTGCCAGGACATACAACACACAATAAGTGCGTACATTAAGTGCCAGGACGTACAACATTCAATAAGTGTGTAAGAGTGGTCTGAGGGTTGGCTATGCAGAGTCTATTTAAGTTATTCCAGCCAGATATACAGTATATTTAAATAAATATATATATTTTGTGTCTGGATGATTAAACTGTAATAACAAAGGTAGACGAAATATTATGCAATAACATCTTTTCAGAAATGCTACGCTAAACTTCTATTTTATTTATGGTAATCTGATTAAAAAGTGATAAAAGCGTGTGCTAATTGCATGACGGTAAAAGGGAATCAAACAATGCATTAATTTCCACCCTCACTTGTTTTTTTGTTGTTTGCGCTCCTCAGTGAACACTGCCACCCCTCGACAGTAGGGGGCAGGCTTGGAGAAGCTCTCGGCATGCCTCCCATCACACCCTTCTCTCAGACATCGAGACCAACCCCAGAGATTGCACACACAATGTGGGTGGCAGGCAGCAACCCGCACCTTTTATTCTCTCTCTCTCTCTCTCTCTCTCTCTCTCTCTCTCTCTCTCTCTCTCTCTCTCTCTCTCTCTCTCTCTTTCTCTGACACACACTCTCTGCTTCCGTATCACTCTCTTATTCATTCCTCTCTCCATGGTTCTGCCACCTACTCACTTTCTGACTCTCTCTCTCTCCCCCTCCCCTCCCTCCCTCCCTCTCTCTCAATGTTATCTCCCGGGGGGGGGGGGGGGGGGAGGGGAGGGAGGGAGGGGGGCTGAGCCAATGGGACAGCCCTCAGAGTTCCTTCCCAGCCCTCCAGCAGTTAATTGCAGAGAGAAGATATATGAGGTGCAGAGACACTAAAGGAGCCGCCATCCCACCACCAGCGTGGGCATGGTGGTGGATGGAGATAGAGAGTGCTGGGCATGGAGACTCGTTTGACTGAAAAAAAACCAACAGAAACAAACAACAATCCTTTCACTAATCTAGAGAAGACTCGTCACAATTATTTCGAAAACCTGGCATTTTCTTTGAAGAAGGACACCCAGCCGGGAACAAGAAGCTATCACCTCCTCCATCTTGTGAACAAGTGATGCAGACGCCAGCTGATACTGGTAACACAGCGTCATAGCTCCCCTGTGCAGAGCAGCGGCACCACTGCTGGTAGTACAACGGCGCTGAAGCAATGCATATCATTAGAAATGACCACTGTGCCAAAGTATTCATCTTCTCTTCAAGGAGCGCGGCCATCATCATCCACTCTCAAATCACTGCATCTTCCCTCCCTTCCCTGGTCTCTCCCTTGTTGCCTCCCTCCTTCCCCTTGTTTCCTCCCTCCCTCCCTTGTTTCCTTCCTTCCTTCCTCTCCCCCTCCCTTCCTCCCTCCCTCCCTCCCTCGTTTCTCCCCTCCAAACGCCCTCCCCCGTTTCCCTCTGAAGAAGAGCATGTGACGCTCTCGTTGCGCTCTCTCACGTGTCGGCGGCTCCCGACGGAGAGAGCTGATGCTGCTGCTGCCGCTTAATCTGGGCACCGTCTCGCAGGGGGATCAGCATAAGACCGAGAGGCGGTCGGCTGGTGGTGGAGGGCGGATTGCCTGCAGCGTGCGGGGCCCGGGTCACTGGGCCCGGCACTCGACAGCCCTGGGCATGTCCCCGCACAGAGCCGGGGGGGGGGGGGGGGGGGGCGAGGGGGTACCAAAGCGCAGCTCCCCGGCCGCCCGGCAGCACTACAGATGCTGCTCTGCCCGTTGCTCTTCATCCTTGTGTCAATTAAAAAGAGACGCGGAGGCGGCGCCACGGTGCACCCCGTCTATTCTTAGTCGGGTGTGAATCTATGAGTCGGTTTACAGCATCGCGCTGTGATTGAAGGGAAAAGGCCTGCCGTCTGCGATGAGCTGACGAACGTTAGGTAATGCTAAAGACCACGTCGGCGTCTGGTGATGCACAAGCAGACGTCAATTAGTCTATTACCGGCCGAGCCTCCGCACTGACCTGCAGCGCATGCTATTGATTCCGCTTTCTCTCTGCGCAAAAAAAAAACGTCCACGCACATACATGCACACACACACATACTGTCCACAACCAGGCTTTCCACGCACATGCTGGCCACTGACATACATGCATTGCGCACACATACGTGCACGCACACATACTGTCCACACTCAGGCTGTCAACGCACATACATGTGCGTACACACACACACACACACACACACACACACACACACACACACACACACACACACACACACACACACACACACACACACACACACACACACACACACACACACACACACACACACACGCACACATGCACAGGGGGCGACTACGAAGCGGTTTTGCACACTCCGTGGTAAAGCAATCCGCGAAGTGTGCATTGATTCGGAGCCCCCTATCCGGTCTAATGAAGAGCCAAGTCCAGTGATAACATTTCACAGGCACGCGGAGCTGCTACCACAACACCGGCCCTGAGTGACGGACTGAAAGGGGACGCCGTCTCCCGGCAGAGAGAGAGCAGCCATCTGCTCTGGTTCCCGGAGCATGGCGTTCCCGGAGCATAGCGCTCCCGGAGCATGGCGTTCCCGGAGCGTGGCGTTCCCAGAGTGTGTCTCTCGAGGACTGCATCGCCTTCCTCTTTATAGACATGGTATATACATATATGGCTGTAACTAGCATACATGTGGAGGGGTACGCTGTGTGGGTAAAAGCGCCGTGAGAACGTGCAATGGTGTGGTGCTTAGCCAGGCTGTCTGGGAGCTATGGTCCCAGTGATTCTGAAGTCTGAAGTCCAGGTGAATCCCATGTCTGTGTGAGTCTGAAGTCTCTGTGAGTCTGAAGTCTCTGTGAGTCTGAAGTCTGTGTGAATCCGAAGTCTGTGTGAGGGTGAGTGTATGCGTTTTTGTCAAGGTTGACTTTTCACCGGCGCCATAGGGGAGATGACCACATTAAAGCTCCCCCGTTCTCCGGGCAGTGAACCGGGCCGGAACGCCACCGCAGGAACGTCGCGCCTGCCCTTTGAAGGAGCCATGTGACGCCGGAGATGTATGCAAGGAGGAGAGACGGTGGCTTTCACAGCGCCCTCGGACAAATGAATACCCGTCTCTCAGACGCCGGCCTTGTTGAACCTGGCCTATGAGGCAATTTGTCTGGTTTTAGGCTTCAATACACAACACAGGCTGCCTCTTCCTCAGTCAAAATGTCTTTTCAATCCAGTCAGCTTTGTCTCCGTTTTGTGTCGGCTGATGATTTGACAAGCGCCGTAGAACAATGTTGAAGGACTCCATCCGTTTTGGATGAGATGGGTGTCATGGGATTATTAATATGCGGTTCAAGGGCTGGAAAGTGGAACGTTTTGCATGGCTTTCTACGTATACAGTACAGTACAGTATATATAAATACATATAGTATATACAGTGTGTGTCAGCGTGAAACATGTAGCCTATGCCCGCCGGCTTGTTTCATGGGAGTATTTATTAAGTTTCATCTTCAAAGCCTTGGAAGAAATAATCTCACTGTAGGCTATCTTCTTCATTCTATAAATGTATCTGCTGAAAAACAACATGGGAAAGAAAGTTAGAACTGGTATACGTGTAGGTATATATTTAGGAGGTAAGTCATTATTTACCTTCAAATTCTCATAAGCTAAACTTCAGCTTGACTTTAAAATATATTCTACTACTGTATTCTATTGGAATCTATTCATATAAATCGATATTTACACATCAATTAAGCAAAAATTCAACGGACCACAGATAACATCCGATCGATAAATCACATGTGATTACTCGGTTAAAACGACTCAACATGGATGCATCTCCACATCTCACCCAGACTGTTTCCTTGTCTCTGGCCCGTACACTGCTGTGTGATCAAACGTGCCTTCGTCAGCAGCAGTAAGGGATGACGCTCGGTCCGAAGGTTTCCCAAGGTACGAAAGAAGCACATCCACGCACGTCCAAACTTCCAGCCTAAAATTAGATTGAGGCTTCACTACATGATACACATGGATGAAACAAGCGGAATATGAACTGAAGAAGCTCAGAGGAGATTCCTGGAACATCATGTCATGTCATCAGCTTTCTGTCCCTGGTGTTCCCAGGAGTGGCCAGCTGTCTCTGTCAGCGGAGTTATAGCAGGTACAGCGATAACGACAGAGTACCTATGGGAAGTCAGTTGCATGACCCTCTTGTCTCATTGAACGGCAGAGGCAATTATAATGCACATCTAGTCTTCTTCTGTTATTAAATTTTTTGTTCGTTTTGGTTCAAATTTGTTCGCAGCAAGGGGCGAAATGTAAATTCAAGATGATTACGAGGCAAAGTGTGTGACTCTCAACCTTGAAGCTTGGCAGCCATGTTAGGGCGCTGTTGCTGAAAACATTAGCTAGGAAAATAGTTTTTCCACCGATTGCAGTTTGTGGACACTCTTTCTTACGAAACTCATGAGGAATGTGACACAAACAGCCGCCAGATCCGGACAAAAAGAAAATCTGGTCCTTGAATGGTGCATCCAGTGGCTGTTGGTTTGTTTCAGGCAGGAAGTCGAGTAGACAGATCAGACCATCTCACACTGGGTAGATGGGTCTTAGTGTACAGTCCGGTTTGTACAAAAAATTACAATATGTATTCAATTAGTCCACCCAACCACACATGTGTATTTGATTGCATACCATTAGTAGCCGACCATCCTGAAGTTCACCTTATGTTTCTCTCTGACCGTGAGTCTGGCCTCATAAACTGTTGAATGCCTTTTCCAAAAATGTAAAAGTGATGGGACCAATCAGCACTAAGGAGAGTTATGATAGGACCAATCAGGGCTTAGGGGGAGGAGTTGCATGTCATGATGTACATGTAGCCTGGCAGTCGGACAAATTTAAAACAACGGCGGCACCAACCAAGGAAGGTTTAGCCATCTCCAAAACAGTTTTTGTCCAAAAAAAGACTGAATAACGATGTACGAGGGTGAACATTAACGTGCAGCTAAGGCTTTTATCAGTTTAGAATATCTTTTGGCTTTGCCTCACACTGAGAAGAGTGAAGAGAGCAAGGATGTCTCTGATTGGCTGGCATATTTGAACTCAATTACGGCCAAGCCAGCCAAGGCCAGACTGCTATTCATTGCAAAATGCAAACGTGTTTATCTGGATGGTCTCATGAGGCAATAGCATTTCCAAAGGAATTGCCAACAAAGCAATATTCACGCAGTTTTGTTCTTTATTTGAGTCATTTCATCTTTCATTTCATTTCAAACTGGAGCTGTTTACTGCCTTCCGTTTGATACTGCCTGGCATTTGAATCCATCAGAAGGAATTAGTCTGAGAAAACAGTGGAGGAATGACTGATGATGATTACTGTTGATACGGTTGATCTAATGATCTAGATTCAAGTTCAATCAACAAAATGATAACTCGGTTGTCATTTTTTTATTGCAGATAGAACCCATTTTAACTCACATTATGTTTCATGTTAGTCCAAGGATAACAATCGCCTCAGCCAATCAAGGTATGGGAAGTCATGAAGACACACACTGGCCTCTAACTACTTTAGGAAAGAAGATTGAAAACAATCAGAAGACGGTAAGTTGGGGATTTGGGTTTATTGATGCGGGTACAATGGAATGGGAACACATTTAGACAAAAGCGGTCGCATTGTTTCAGGTGAGGCCGTTATTGGTGCAGAGGTAAGGACAGGGAGGGTAGCTTAGCAACATCTGAATGTACTATAATAGTTTTAATGTTAATCATAATGAGGTTGATGCGTATAGAATGGGTCACTAAGGGGTAGGGTTGGAGAAGCAGGGGTCACTAAGGGTTAGAGTTAAGGCTAGACTAGCACTAAGGGCTAAGGGTTAGAGCAGGGGTGTCAAACGTACGGCCCGCGGGCCGGATCAGGCCCGCGAATGGGTTTAATCCGGCCCGCGAGATGATTTTGTGAAGTATGGTATTGTAAAAAAAAAAATATATATTATAAAGAAAATTATATATTTTTTTTTCTTCCTAGCATTACATGAATTGCATTGACTGGCACTGATTAATTTGTTGTACATTGAACTACTGGACAATTGTGTGTAACTGGAAGTCGCTTTGGAATGTAACGTAAAATGATCTGCTATTTTTCAATGAAACTGCTGTTCTTAATGTGTCCACTAGAAGTCGCAGGGAGCAAGTATTAACAGGTAGTGCAGCTAGCCCGGAGCTACCTTGTCGTTCTGCCTTATACTTCCAACATTATGCGCTTTGGCGCTCGATCTCATTGCCCCAAAATGTCTCTGTCAAACAGACGAAAAGTGGACACAGTGCAGAGTTTTCCAAGAAAAATGGTCATCGTCCTTTATATTCACGGAAGTAAATGGGAAACCCGTGTTTGGTGTGCTCACAGCATGTTTAATTTTACATAATTATGCCATATTTTTACCGGTCCGGCCCACTCGGGAATAGATTTTCCTCCATGTGGCCCCTGAGCTAAAATGAGTTTGACACCCCTGGGTTAGAGTAAAGTTTAGAGTAGCAATGTTCACTAAGGGTTACGGATCTCATTGGCTTTGCAAGGGGCGCTCTGGAAATGCATTGTGGGTCAATCCGTTCCGTTGCCTACGTTGCCTATGTCGAAAATTCAGAAAGTTTAAACTTTTCAGGCAGCGACGGATCCGTCGGCCAATCAGATCGCGTCCCCCATACATCAGACACGTCCTCCGTCATCCGACGACGGACATGTGAACACGGTTTTAGAGTTAAGGGTAGAGTAGCATGGCCACCTTAAACTTTCCAAGGGCAGAACAATATATATATATATATATATATATATATATATATATATATAATCATATTTATCAGTCTATATCAGTCTTCTACTTGCAGTAGGGGCAGGGAGGTCATTGGATGGTGATGGATGAGATGGATGATGGTCAAACCAGGCCTTCCCAGATCAGACTGGCTGGGCCATCAATAATAAATCACCTGCCATCAACATTGCATATTAGATGGAGGGCTGCAGACGGGAGGCTCGCATTGAGTGGGCTCTCCCTTTAAAGCCCTTCCTGCTCTCTGAGCGGCCATTGCCAGTCATGCTGCGGTCATAGACCAATATGAAGAGACAGCTAGGCATTTAGTTCAGACTTATTTTTCTTCTTGTGACTTCCAAGGCTCTCCTTGCTGTTTGGTTCTGGCTCTTTCTTGGGGATTGTATATAAGCGAGCACACACCTACACGATGGTGGAGGAGCAGATGCAGGCCAGTGTTGTCTCCATCTGGAGAGGAGGATGATGTTAGTTAGGCGGCTTCAGCATTGCTAATGACGCAGCGCTACGAGATAAGAAACTCATGCTAGTTAATAACATCTTCCTCAAAAAGTAATTGCTTCAGACTACGTAGCGGTTTGTGTTACGATTGACTTGTTTCTTATAAAAAATAATAACAATAGGTTTGCCCAGAGGCAATAAGCTGACAGAAATATTTTAAATAAATAAATAATGGACAATATCACCTATACACCCTCAACAATAATTATGATCATAACATTTTAAATATATTCTAGCCATGAAACTTCCTCTGGATTTAACTTTGCCTGAATCACCGTTTTGAATTATGGCGATGATTTAAATTCATGCATAGAAGAACACCGACAGACCCAAATAATGTAGGCCCTGGAACTTCAAAAATAGTACTTAGCGTCATGTAGCATCTTAGCTTAGCTATATGTGTTGTACACGGGGAATAAGTTAAGCTAGCGATTGACAGTGCTTGGCACTTGGTTCTATCATCTTCCTTACTGTACCTTCAGCAAGTTATTGTTGTGATGTATTGTCCTTTTTGAGGATTCATTCAACATTCGGAAACGGCCTTCTAACGTTCTTGTGGCAGGAACATACACTTCTTGCAAGACGGCATTCCTCTTTCTCATGTGTCTCTTGTTTCATTGTCAACATGTTTTTCTGCTCACTTTCGTTATGTTGTGACTTTTGCAGGTGTGTTGTGGCTTTTGCGTGTTGGTGTTGTGGCTAGTGCCATTGTGCTGTGGCTTTTGTGTTTGTGTTTTTTCCGTTTACGCGCTTGTGTTTCAGATATACAGTTTGTTTGGTGCGTCTGGGCCACTGTACACGTGGGCTGGCAGGAGCAGTCACATTTGTTCATTAAATGTTCATTACTCGTCCAAGCCACAAAGTTTCTGTGTTTTGTACTTTTTCAAAGGGAGACAGTAAGTCGTTGAACCGAGACACATTTTAAAGGTTGTCTCGGAGCTGTGATCCTAAGAAGTGTTTTTTTTTTTCAAGAGATAGGAAGAAAATCCTACATTATATTTGACACCGCAGGATTAAAAAGTAGAATTTCCAAGAGTTTGAAGTGCAACAGAACAGTTGTACCTGCACACTGTAAAAAAAAAAAAAGCTCAAATGTGTCTGTTGAAACCGGCCTAAAGCACATCATGAAACCATGTAGTACTGTCAAGCAGAACAACAATACAAGAGAAGAGAGGAACTTTTTGAAGCCCCCTGTGAAGCGTCGCTCACTTGCTGCTTCCTGAAACATGTTTAGAAGTGAACCGTGTTGCCGAGTGTCTCTTCATCAGGGTGGAAGACCGCGCAGGAATCAACCATACGTGGGAGGGCCTTCAAAGCTTTGAGTATGGACATGAAAGAGAAAGGTTGATGTAAGGAGAATTAGATCCGACACAGTTTGATCTCATCATAAACTAATGTCTTAATAATGACATCAGCCACTTATTCTCCATGCCAGTGAATGATTAAGACAAATCGTTGGCCCTTGATCATACACAAATTGCATATTATTATACACAACACCCTTCTGCTATCTTTCCATGTTAGTCGTTTCTATATGGTTATGTAGACTCACCATTTTTTTTTATTTTCATCCATGTATGACGAATATGTTTGTGTGAAAAGTTTCCCGATCCAACCAAATCCCATCCCTTCTTTGTTTAATCCGGCCTGTTTACTTTTTTTTTTTTTAATTGCTCATTATGGAAATAAGACGTTCTCTGAAAGTCATCTCCCATTGTCTTCACATTTTATTGAGCCTTAAAACTATGCCTGCACACCCGCTCCTGCTCTGCAGAGCTGAGCCGGGGAAGAGTTTGATTGCTGCAGGATTTACTGCGGTTAACACAAGCCGATCGCCACCCAGAGTATTGTATGAAGTGCTGGGCCAGCGGATACCGCAAACATTTTCAACACATGCTGTTTTATAAAGGTGTGCGGGGGGGCTTCTGCTCTGCATCAGCCCCAATAAACACTGGCCCCGTTAAACGGCCCGCCATTTGAAATGTTTACGACGACGGGAGGGCGAAGGGAGGTTAGGACAAGGTTGTCCCCGGATGCTCCCTGCCACGCCCAGAGCAGACTCCAGTTTTGCAAATACTTTCATGGATGGCTGCTTATCCATATTCTGGCAAGGCCAGCGATGCGATTTCACTCTTGATTACCTCTGCTGATCAGCGTGATTGGTTTAGTGTTGAGCAAATATCAAGGCAAACAATGCATGGATTACCAGGACGGGAATCAGGGGGATAAGCAAAGAGGCAGGAGGTCTTTGGTGGTTTCCATAATCCTGATGAACTGCCAAACAACTTTGGCATTTGAGTCGCGCAAGGTCAGCACAAAATGCAACACAGTGAAACTCCTCTCAACTTGAGTTTGGGGTAAAGTTTGACCTCGGCTGAAGTGTTTGTTAGGAGCACGGCATTTCACAGGATTAACCTGATATCAATCTGCCGCCTTTTAATTCCACGGTAATTTAAACCTCCAAATTGATCCGCGTGCCTAAATGCCCTTTTTTTTCAGAATCCCTGCCATATCAGATGCTTTCCCCACAGCGAGATTGTTATCAGAGGAAAAAGTCAAAGTGACAGACATTAGGTAGAGTTGCATTCTCCCCCGGGCCCTGTGCCTCAGACGACCCCCTTCTCTTCTCCGTTCCTCAGGGCTGGTGACAGGACAGCTCTTCTCCAGGCAGGAGGCCAGATGAGGCCAGAGCCTGTTACACAAAAGCCCCAGATTACTCATGAGCACCAATCCAAATAACTTGTCAAGACGGATCTCGGGTCCTCGTGTTCATTATTCACACTCCAGACGTCTGGGGGCAGGGTAAGGTGTCTCGGGGAGTGGAAGGGGAGAGAGGTGCCGCCCACGCACCTCCATGCCTCGCCACCACCTCACCTCTTATGAGACGATGGAACGGGGCGGACCGAGGCTGCAAATTATTGCAGAAGGGAAGAAAATAGTTCAAGAATGCATCACATATAATTCACAACCATCCACTCAGTCATTATCTTTTAAGCTTCACAGGTTGCAGGAATAAAAGGGGGCACATGTAGGGAAATGGAACATGCATTGAGCCCGTCGACATTTAAATCTGGAAAAATAGGTTTCATTATAGTGAGTGCTCAATAATGGCGCTTTGAGATTTAACTACAACAATTGGACCGTATTCAATATCCTTTATCTCCTCAGATCAACACAGTATTATGATCTTTAGAAGAAGAAATAACATATTTTCAGTTTCTCTGCCTCCTGTGCTCAGACACACACTTAATGGCGTGTGTCTGTATTACCGTAAACGTTTTTCTAGCATGGCAGTGTGTGTGTGTGTGTGTGTGCGTGTGTGTGTGTGTGTGTGCGTGTGTGTGTGTGTGCGTGTGTGTGTGTGTGCATGTGACAATGCACAAAGCGTGCATACATGATTGAGGTGTGTGCGCTGGAGTGAGTGCTCTCAGCCAGCGTGTCTGTGACGGCAGACACAGCAGACAGAGGAAGATGGATCCTGCCTCCTATTCGGTCCATCCTTGCGGCTACGGCCTCCAACACCGCTAACCGCCAGTGCAGTGGCTCATTAGTCTAACCACACAAGAGCTCCCTCTTACAAACAGCCCATGAACTCTCAGTGGAACCGATAACCGCCAGCGTCGGCGATCCACACACTCCCCGACCTGTAGCTTCCATAGAGTCCTTTCGTTCGCTACACTCGAGAGCAGCGAATTGGTCGATCACACACCAAGAACACCGTGTCCAGGGCTCGTTTAGCCTATAGCAAAATGGGCGTTTACGACTGAATAAAGTCGTTGAGAAGAGACTGTCTTTTCTTTTTGGATTTTCCACTCATAAACCACCATAAAAAGCTGTCCAACGTACGGCTCCATACAGGACGCCCGGACATAATGCACATATAATGGGGTCCATTACAGAGGACATTAACCGGGATAGAGTTTGAGCTTTAATGGTTTAGAGGGCAATCAGGTCCCAAGATGTTAAAGGGAGATAACAATATGTATAGCCTACATGCTTCCAGGCGTTATTGCCCATTGCGGAGATGATATTCCTATAGTGCAGCCCGTTTCCCAGTGGGTGATGTGTCGAGAAATGCGGCTTGAATTTGAATTGCCATCAGATAACAAAAACCAAAACCACAGCAGCTCCACGGGCGCCTGTGTCTGCATCTGCAGCGAGCCGTCCAGCCCCAAGAATCAACACATAACGGACACAGCGCTCCCAGAGCCGCTGAGCACAGGAACCGGCTGACACTACATGAAGGATAGATGTGACTGCTCCAGACTTCGGAGGCTCCTTGCTCCCTCCCTGGGCCCCGGTGCCAGGCGCCCAGTGAAGCCTGGCCGGCTCTGGCTGTCCACAAAAGCCCGAGTAGCAGCGTTGCCCGCAGGCCGTAACAAGGCCTGACGGGTGGAGACACTTCCCCTTCCCCCATCCCTTCCCAGGTGGGCCCTTCCTCACTCCGCCCCCGAGTCACATCGACCCACGGGCAAGCCGTTGATTGGGTCTAATCCGCGGTGAATTGATTGTGGGGATGAATCAAGCTGGTTAACATTCCCACTCAATCTGCCACGTTGCATCTGTTCAGCAGGCGGTGCGTCTGCTCTCTCATGTACATGCGCTTTACGTCTGGGGGTTTGTGTTGTGTGCTGTTGGGTTTTAAAGGTGGTTGATTAACTGCGCATCGACTGTGTGGATAGTTGTTAAGCTTTCTGTTGAAAGAATTGTTGAGGCAATGGAGTTGCACACCCTGTGAATGCAGACAATGCAAATACTAGAACTGTAAGCATACCTGCAGGAACTGGGCCTACAAACAGTCATTATAATCACATGCATCTACATGTTGTATAATATCTGCCAGGACTAGTATCATAGGATTCATTCTGCCGTGAAAGGCGATCGCTATGCATACTGAGATTGATTAAAATCGTACATTATAATTACACATGTATCGAAAGTTTACAACTAGGCCGCATTCCCATGGAAAGAAAAGGCAAAACATTTCCCTAGCATCTACTAACTTATATTTGGATACCTGAGACGCACGTCCTTCTGATATATAATGGATGTTGAGTCTTCCTCACTCTGCATCTGCTGTATAACTCAAAATGGGGGCACCACGCGGGCCCCTGTCAAGCAGTCAGGGATGGTGGTAGAAACCCCGTTTTTTTTCTCGCTATTTTAAGCAACTATGGGGGTTGGCGTAAGCAGAAAAACATTGCCGAAAGAAACAAACACAAAAACCTCTGCTGATATCTCCAGTGGAGAAGGAGCTGAGCAACGGGCTGTTATAACGGAGCCATCAGCACAATGCACAATTCCTCCAAACACTGCACTCAGATAGTCACACACACAAGACTCCATCTTTGGACAGAGCAGAATAGACTTGGCTTGTGGGATGGCCGAAGTTGTCAAGGTGTCCATGGTCATTGCATCCATTAAATCACGTCCACTCAGGTTTGGGGAGAGGGAGAGTCATTACATGTTACGTGAGTTAGGTGATTACCATTATAGGGCTAAAGGCCTACGTTTAAATGTTTTATGGTCGGTCAATGAAGCCGTTAACGGGCACCGTATCTCAGCGATGACAATGCGGTCTATTAGGCCATGACGTAGTGGGACGAGGGACATAGAGGTACGAGGCCTGGGCAGCTGGTCAAACTATACCCCGCATAGTGTATATGTTTGTTCCGCGATCGTCATGCGCTCCACATAACGCGGCTTC
This sequence comes from Gadus chalcogrammus, assembly GCF_026213295.1. NCBI lineage: Eukaryota > Metazoa > Chordata > Actinopteri > Gadiformes > Gadidae > Gadus > Gadus chalcogrammus. The sequence goes on from NC_079422.1 coordinate 24,882,120, forward strand.
ACGCACAAACGCACACCGTGCCACTCATGTGTAGCCATTAAGAGCCTGCCGCACGTTGTTGGACTTTGTACAGAAATCCTCTAATTATAGGATTTATAAATGGCCAGTGTGCGTACATGAATAAGTAAACACATGACAGCGGGAAGAGGCAGAGGCGTATTAAACCCTTGCGCGCTTCTTGTCTGGGGAGATTAACATTCTGAAGGTCACTGTTGACAGAGAGGGAGCTTTTAAGACCACGCTCTTAGTGGGGAACAAAACTAGCTGGTAGTGCAAGGTTACTTAGCGATAAGACGACCACCAGGGCGGGGAGACGCATGAAAAGAGCACGGAACCAACCAGGCATTTGTTGTTGTTGGTCGAGTCGGGGGCATGCCCCGTTTAAACCCAGGCGCCAGGAAGTACAAATGTGCACACGTTGCATCTGTTGGAACGTATATTCGTCCCTGTTTGTTGACGAAATGTTATGCTTCTGAAATCAGTTGTCAAGGGGGATCTACTGTATGTCGACGAGACGCATAAATGCCCCCCTCCCCCCCTTTCGTCCTTTGCTCTTGGGGGAAATACTATTCAGGATTCCAGTCGAGTGTCGGACAAAGAATAGGAAAAGCCTTTCTGTGTTCATGAATACCGTGGCAATCAAGGCATCAATTATTTAAGGTCCTCACAGAGAGCAACTAAGGCAGGCTTTCCACGGCAGTGCCGGCCCGGACTGTTAATGCAGTCCGTTTAACACGGTGACATTTCAGCTGGAGCGGAGTGGTGGAAAGAAGGAACGTGGACAGAGTTATAGTTTGAATCCATAAGGGTGTTATGCAAGGTTATCTGTCACTCGATGTGTGTGGGTCAGAACACACTCCATCACGTGGACACAACCAAATGCCTCACACTGTTTCCTTTTTACATTTCTCAAATTTCTTCAACTGAATTTGCAACTTTATAAAAATGCACTTAACAAACATGGACAATTGGACATGGGAGACACTGGTTGGGCCTGTTCCATAGAAGGTGCCCTTATTGCTCCCAGTACTATATTGGGTTGTCATGTCCACGCCCAATAAGTTACAACGTGTCTTTCAGCAACAGCCCTGTCTCCCAGGAGATAAACTGCAAGCTGTAAGATCTGGAGAAAGCCATCGGCCCATCCCTGCCAACCATAACAAAACAACTAAAATGTCAGTGTGATTTCCTGTCTTCACATAAAAGTTAATTTCCCCCTGACTGTCTTACGTTTTTATTTAATATGCAATTTGTTATGGCTCAGTTTCTTTTAAATGCATTGCAACAATTTACTGTAGTGATCTGAATGCTATTGATTATTCGACAATTTGCTAAAATGACTTAATGGGTTCATGACAATCTAGAGGAGAGGGATAAATAATATACGGGACAGATGGCATAATTAGTCAACTCAGTGCGTGAGCTCACTCACATTCTTACAAATACGCTATAAAATGCTCATACATCAGTATCAGTGGATGCAGGCGTCTGAAGCCCAAATAGGTCCTTATTTAACATCTAAATGACCTTCATAAAGGTATTCATAAATATTCCTGATAGGCAGAATGTATATATCTTCCCTCTGCTCATTTAACCTATGCCTGCCATCAGGAAAGAAGACCCACTGAAGCAGAGAAACCCCTTCTGAGACCCGGAATATAGAAGACGTTTAAACCACAAATACCACACTCCAATAACACTGTGCTTCCCTTTACACTAATTGCGACTGCATTTGGCTCCACATGTAACGGAAAACCCATGAACTAGGGATAGAAGCATATTCTGTCACTAACTAAATTAGTCCAACTTTGGGGGAATAATTAAATATTCCCTCCCATTTAACGCCATTGTGCGGTGATACATTCCACCCAGGTGTAATAATCCGTCTTGATTAAAACGGCACCACGGCGGCGGCAGCCAATGAACGGAGCGGGAGCGACACGCATCGTTCACACATCGGCGCTCGGTTGCGGCTCTTCACCCTGATGAGAAGCGGGCTGAAAGGCAATATTGGTTTTTAAATTTACATTTTCTCAAACTGCCAGACTCTCTCCATATGCCTACCAAATATCACTGAACCAATTAAAACGCACATCTGTTTCATTAGGCGAGCTCATATTCATCCATCTTATCTGTCAACCCCCTCCTACCTGCACGCGCCCCGTCTCTGGGACTGCGGTTCTTTGATCAGACGGACTGATTGAGGCAATTTCACTCCATTTGACCAGAAATTAGAACTTTATTCTTTCAATTCCCCAGATGATGGGCTACTAAATTATTTTTTGAAGTTCCAATTCCAAGTCCAAAGTTGTCACTTTTTCTTTTTGTGTGGAAATACACACACTAACACAAACGCACACCAGCACCTCACTCAACATACAGCAGAGAAAGACATAAAAAAGACACACACACACACACACACACACACACACTATCCCGTCACACAACATACAGCAGAGAAACACATTCCCCCTTGGTTTTGTCCTTCAGGGTTTCATCAAGAGCACTACAAGACACAACAAGCAAAAATCACAGGCGAATAGAAACCATTACCTGGTGAACGCTCATCTCTCTGAGACGAGGAAGGAGGAAGGAGGAACGCCTGTCAACATCAGCTGTCTGTCGTATACAAGCTCCTTTTGATTATTTACTTTCCTCATGTATAATTTGCTACATTGCAATAATAATTAATAATAATTTATAATTGATCGTGTTTGTGTGAACTCTGAATAAGTCATTCTTGCCTTTAAGGTTATAAACTGCAAAGCCCAGTGGTCAAATACAAATAAAATGAAATGCAGAGCTAAAACGCAAATTCTCCCGATATTGCTCGGTTTCAGTGAGCTGACACTTTTCCGTTATTGTTAAACTGGTGGGGGTTGTCAAGCGGACCCTAATTCTCTGCGGTCCGCAGACAGAGCTAATGGCCCCCCCTGGTGCAGCCATGCCCCTTCCCGGCAAATGGTCTCTCCATCCGAGCCTTTACCAATCACAAACAAGTAAATAATGCAGGGCACTCTGACTGAAAGGCTTGCATCCAGAGAGAAAGGAGCAGTGCAGGAACAAGGCTGCCTGAAAGACCCGTTCTGTATTTCCGCGAGAAAGACATTCATTTACCTGATTTACATATTCATTGAGGTCATTGTCATATCAGTGCAATAAAGCGCCATAAAGTATTTCTCACATGCAGGCGCGTATATTTACTATCGCCGTGACAGGGGTGTCGGCTGGGGGCAGTTGGAGGGAGAGGAGGATGGAAGCCCAGAACTATTAATCAGAATCTTAACTGGCAAGTGATGTAGGCTGGCTGGGGGAGGCAGGCTGTCTGCACACCTTCCAGCCCTTCGTATTTGTCTGTGGAATGAAGCGTTTAGCCCGACTGCAAGGACAAAGAAGGCTGCTCGGCCTCCCTAACAGACATCATTTCCTAAAGCCGTTGCTGGGTGATCAGTGGCTTTTATTTTCACGTTATAAAACGAAATACCACGCATACTTGAGAAGTGTTTGTAGAGACGGTTCCGGTTATGAATGTTGAAGATGTTGGAATATTAATCATTATGAAATATAAAAAAATAATAGACCAACATTTGGAATCCTTTTTAATGCTTCAGGGGGCGAAGGCTTTATTCTCCTTAGTCTTTCGAGTTTTGACTTTGAGGGAAGTCATAACAGGAAGAATAAGTGTTCCACGTGCATTCATTTACAGACTGAATGCAGGTGTGATGTTTGATGCATTTATTCATTGGATATTTCCATGTATACAAAACTCATGACAGGATGACCGGTACCTCATGAAGGAGTTTTGTCTGTCCATCGCTTCATTAATCACTGTTTAGTTCCAATCATTTGTTTGCTTGTTTGTTTGTTCCAGGACCAAACCTTAATTAGTCTGGTCCATTTCATTAGTAAATTGTTTGCACCAAGGGCATATTGGTTCAGAGGGATCAAACCAATTGAAAAAAACAAATACATTAAAACAAGAGCCCCACTCACCTTTCATTGTGTGTGTCCTTAACACTGAGCACAACAACAAATAAGTAAAGCAGACTTAAAGTAAGGAATGCACAGGAATGCAATGACCGGGCGAGGTAAATGGCTTTGAGGAATGATGTTTTGGTTCAAGGACAGAAGGCAGACAGAGGGCAAGTGAGAGTCCCTTTGAAAAAGGAGCTCTCTTCTTCTCCCCGAAGCAAAGAACGTCGCCTGGCCGCCGGCGTGAGGTTGATTGGATTGGACTATATCTATAAGGGGGGAGGGTGCAAGGCTGGCAAAGTAGCAGTAGCTGGAAAAGTAGCAAAGGATTGTGGGTAACCCGGTACCCTAGATGAGCTGAAACAAGGCCCATTTTTGCCTTGGTATTTCACTGTTTTTACAGAAAATTTAAGGTTAAAACCTTCCCTGAGAGTGTGGTAGAAAATAATAAAGTTTTCAAAGGATATTTGCCAAATGTTGATGAGTGGAAAGAAATGTACCAGCAGGGGGGGGACAGGCTCCAGACCTTGTTCCATTGTTATCCAACAGCTCAGAGGATCTCACAGACTTCCCTCTGTAGCCAATGACATCAGTCTATCTCTCAGTTCACTTCGATACAAGTATAAGTAAGGTTAACCTAAAGCATGAATTATACAAGAATATAAGATGAATATATTTACGATGGAGCCAAATGTTAAACACTCGATATTACCTGGCTTTCCTTGGTATTAACATGTCCCTCATTTACGTACAAGTGGACCCTCAAAGACGGCTGGCTCACGTCACGGTGAGAGGAAACGCCCTCCTATGGTTTCTTGTCTGTGGCACTGGTTTCAGAATGTATATTCCGTAGGCTCCGAGTAGTTAAGGTAACTAATACGTAACCTGGTTACAATCAGACCCTACCAGCTTTAGGATTATGACTATACGTCACAGACAAATAAAGTGGCATTACAAATACATATTTTACTGTTTAAATGAATATTGCTTTCACAGGGCTCATCTCTTAAACCCATGTGGTAAGTCATTGTGATTTAAGATCAGGTTAATGAACAAGGCGATGAATGGATTTTAATGAAAGACCTCACTTCATATAGCTAAAGTATAATATATAACTTCATGTAAAGTTGATGTTTAATATGTAACCCTTCTGTACGTAATAATGGAATTACTCTATGGAATGTATCGTATGGCCATCGTGGGCATGAACGTCAAGAGCCCATAGTTAGAGCATTGTGATTGGCCAAGGACATCTTGGGGGAGGCCACACAATTAGGATATAAGGCGGAGCTCCGAGACTCTTCACGAGTTCTTTGCAAACCAACTCAGGTGATGTTGTTACTCTCTGCTGTGACAATTATGCCTTGATCATTGAACCCTAGCCCTTCTTGACCTCTCGTAATTCACTAAAGTATTAGACTGTGGCTTATATCAACGACAAGAGTTGCTGCCACCATACTGTGACGGTCCTTTGCAAAACTAAAAGAGTAGACTGCGAGACAACGGGTGTGTCTAGACCCAAATCTAGAGAGTGGGGCCAGGAAAGAAGGGCATGAATCTTTCATAAGCTCCCACTTACAATAACATACATGAGGACATGCGCCCGAAACGGCACAAAGCTGCTTCAAGGGAAGATCAGCTCTCCCACCTCCAGGAACAGGCCGGTGTCGTCACAGAGCGCTGGAGGAGCACTATTTCAAAGTCAATTTCCTGCATATGGTGGTTCGCCTCAGGAACTCGGATAGCTGCTAAGTGTTGCCGGCAAGATTAGAAATACCCCGGTAACTTCCATCTATATGTGAACCCCCCGGCTTCAAGGATGGGTAACAGACTAGTCTCGTTGTGTGTGAAGCGAACAGTGGTTTGAGTCTGTGCAGTGTCTATAGGCTACTCATCACAAACACGCTGCGAATTAAAGTAAACTGGAGAGCATTTCTAAAACCAAAAAACACTTTGAAGATTGCGATCCTGATAATTGATGATATTGCTTCTTAATGTTGATAGCTTACATCAACATTGACAAATATTGATTATTAAATAAACATTCACAAAAGGTTTCATTAATCATTCCATCGACCTGAGTAAACACAATGTATACATACCACAAATGATAATGGTCATCTAACATTAATTGAGCCACAGGGTTCTCAGTAAGACAGATTTTTAGGTTGATGATTAAAATCCCACACACTCTGATAACCAGTTTGCCCAAGGTCCGCATTGACCACAAGACTGTTATAAACAATCAGGTAGCATCCGTGAAGTCTTCCTTCGGTTTATCAACAACCGAGATTTACGTTTTAGGGAGCAATAGCATTGCCATTTTTTGCCAGCAGTAACAGAAACAATTGACATTGAGGAAAGGACATATCAGGGCTCTAATCATTAATATTAAATCCTTAATAGCTTTATAATGAATTATAATTGTCAAACTGGACCTTGCAAAAAACATAATATGACGATGCACTAGCCAATCTGATCCTAACTTATGAGGTAGAGCCCATACCATGAACAACCTAAAGGCCGATAGAGGAACTACATGCTAGTCTGTATCGTGAACCCCTAAAGGCCGTTAGAGGAACTACATGCTAGTCCTTACCGTGAACCCCTAAAGGCCGTTAGAGGAACTACATGCTAGTCTGTACCGTGAAGTCTGCGAACCCAGTAACGCCCCGTGCCCACTACATGCGTCCGTTGCGTGATCCCCATTGACTTTAATGGGGACGGACGCGCAATGCATTGTGGATCCGTACGTTCCGTTGGAGCCTTCGGCTCAGTCAAGAAGTTGAAATATGTTCAACTTTTTCGGCAGTGACGGATCCGTCATCCAATCAGATCGCGTCTGCAAATTTAAGCACTGTGACGCGACTCGGGCTCTGACGATACTGGAAAGCGGGAAAGCGGGTCATCTTGCATCGCAACAAGCAGGAAGTAGCGGGAAGAACCCGGCGAAGCGATTTGATTGGCTGACGGATGCCTCTGCAAAGACTACTCCCCCATCAGTCAGCAACGCCTTCCCACCTCCGTTGACTGAAGGAGGTAGTGGGCACGGGGCGTTAAGGCTGTTAGAGGAACTACATGCTAGACTCTACTGAACCACCTAGAGGCCGTTAGAGGAACTAAATGCTAGTTTGTACCCTGAACCCCCTAAAGGCCGTTAAAGGAACTACATGCTAGTCTCTACCTAAAGGCCGTCAGAGGAACTACATGCTAGTGTGTACCGTGAACCCCCTAAAGGCCGATAGAGGAACTACATACTAGTCTCTATTGAACCAACTACCTTCAGGTAGCCCAACCAGGAGTCTGGGTCAGGTGGGGCACTCCCCGTATCCCTGTTTCTTCATCCCAGATCTTCATTCCATAGGTCATCGTATTCTTTTATTGAGCCATCACTGCTTTTAATGAGCTATAATGTCTTGCGTATTGATTATGGAATACTTGGCTATTTCTAGGTCTTTTGTTTCTTGCAGTCACCATGAAAAATGGCATCTGGACATGAAAAGGCATGTTTCATTCAAAACAATCAATACCGTTCTGCAGTTTGCATAGGGGGGCCATAGTGCATATTACATTGTCGCATTATCCTTTGGATCATATCATAGACTAATAAGATAAAAACATGAAAAGACAGAAGGTTGAATTAAGAAAAAAGATTTCATCCATCAGTGCCCACTCTGCTCGTATGAAAGTAGAAACCTTCAATTCCTGCATTTTCTTCTTCAGATCAACGACTCCATGTGTTGTCTTCACTCCTGAAGAGGGATTGTGTTTATTTTATGAAGCGGATGTATCAGTGTGCCTCACTGCTAATATCAAATACCTTTCTGGGAATGGAATTGTAGATGGGATTTATCTGGAACTTTTGTTTGTGATAAAACAAAATGTGGTTTAACCACGCACATAACAACAATCATAAGAACAATATCCAGGGTAAAATGACCTCATGATGGTAAAAATAAATAATGACGGATATAAGAATAAGAAACAGCGTGTAGCAGAAGTTAAACCTTGAAGACTCTGGCCGTCAGAAGAGCACACCTCAAACCTTCCCCGCACAACAGGCAAAATACAAGGTCCTCGCACACACACCCATGCAAACACACACACAAACACACACACACACACACACACACACACACACACACACACACACACACACACACACACACACACACACACACACACACACACACACACACACACACACACACACAAGCTCTGTGTACTTTACTTTCACTCTCTCTCTATCCCTCGTTCTCTCTCTCTGTCACACCCTCCCTCTCTTTCTCTCTCTGTCCCCCTCATTCTCTCCCTCCTCCTCCTCCCTCTCTCTGAGTCTCTCTCCCTCTCTTTCTCTCTCTCTGTCCCCCTCATTCTCTCTCTCTCTCTGCCTCTCTCTCTCTCTCTTTGTCCCTCTCCCACTATCTCTCTCTTCCTCCCTCTCCCACTCTCTCTCTCGCTCTCCCTCCCTCTCTTTCTCTCCCGCCCTCTCTCTCCCTTTCTTTCCCTCCCTCTCTCCCTTTCTTTCCCTCCCTCTCTCCCTCTCTCCCTCCCTCTCCCTCTCAAACGTTCCCTTTCATCCGCCCACACACTGCTGAAAGGCTCAGAGTCCACGAGCTGGAGAACTGAGGTAGTATGGAAACATCGTGAACACACTTGCAGCGGGTCAGCTGGGTGCGTGTGTGAGTGTGTGTGTGTGTGTGTGTGTTTGTGTGTGTGTGTGTGTGTGTGTGTGTGTGTGGGTGTGTGTGTGTGTGTGAGAGGCTCATTTACATGCTGACCATGTGGGCCCCCCTTCGCTCAACATTTGCATTTCACAGGTGGAGTCTGCGGCGGTGGGGCCCCGGCGTCACACATCAATACCCCTTTGTTGGAGGATGGATCCTCTGCTGCCGCCCGGCCTCGCTGCGACCAGGGAGTAGAGGGGCAGGGGGGAGGAGCAGGGGGGAGGAGAGGCAGGGGGGAGGAGAGGCAGGGGGAAGAGGGGCAGGGGGGAGAGGGGCAGGGGGGGAGGAGCAGGGAGGAGGAGCAGGGAGGAGGAGCAGAATCCAGGACGGGTGGAATCACAGTTCTGTTTGAACCGACGTGGGTCTAGAGGGGGACCACATGGGCCTAAGAAGATGAATATAAACAATATATATAAATAAATAAAAACCTTTTCCCAGTTTCAATACCTGCAGAAACAAACAAATGATGCTAACAATTAGCTATTTCAAGCAGAGGAATGGGTTAGTAATGCCTCCTCAAAGGCATAATTTGTCCTGCAGAGCGTCGTAAATACACAGTACAGTAGGTTAGTGCCCTGGGCCCGCCCGGTAATTAGCCCAGTCGTTAGCGACTCATCCCCCGGCCGCTCCGTGCTATTGGACGCTGGGAGCGAAGGCATATGAGTAAGATTGGCCGGGGGACAACAGCCCGGTCCATATGCAATAACTGTTGTTCGACGGCACTGTCCGACTTAATGACAACGAGCTGAGGCCCGTCGAAGGGAATCCAATTAGAACCCTCCAGCCTAGCACCATGAGGGAACGGGTTCTGCGGTAGGGATGTATCGACGGCTAATATTAACAATGGAGTGTGGGACTTTAAAGGCGTCGGGGAGAGGTGATTCAAATATCACCATTTGAAGAGGATTATAAACTGAGAACATAAACAAGATAATCCCTGAGGGAACGTGGAAGGCATATCCACGGAAACATAGAGTGAATAATATGCTCTGTACTATAGCAGAAGAATCCCTTCATTCAAAAGCAAATATTCACCTCGGTTTTTGCTCCCTGGTTCATTTTGTATCACTTCATCTTTATGTTAAAATATGGAACCTAATCTCGGCCCCCGCTGCCATTGTGCTGGATCGAGACACAAACAATATAATATAATCTCTTTAATCTTCCGGGTGCCAATTCGTTTGGATCTACGCTGAAACTGTCGCAGCCAGGTTGTAAAACGGTGGAATCGAAACTCTGTTTGGTCGTACTCCTTGAAAAATGGACCAGTGGCCACTCAAAGTGCTTCACAATACTGCCGGACATCACCCACTCATGCACACATTCACACACCGACGGCGGTGTCAACCATGCAAGGCAACAGCCAGCACGTCAGGAACAGTTAGGGTGAGGTGTCTTGCTCAAGGGCACCTCGACAATCTGCTAGGAGGAGCCAGGGATCGAACTAGCAAACTTCCGGTTTACCAACCCGGACATGACACCCTCATGTACTCTTGAATAGCGTACAGAGTTATAATTTTCACCGGGCACAGAATCGTGGGAAGAAAGGCTGCTGCGGTGATCCACACAGTGAACACTGAGTGCCTGTCCTCACCAGCCTCCCCCATAATTATAGCCACGTTACTAAGAACACCTGGTTGAGGGAGCTGTAAGAATTAAGTAAATAAGCGCTAGGGAAGAACTAGTGTGGGAGGTGCCAGCCTGTTTTGATGCAGTAATGTCTAAACCCCGACTCAATAAACACTTACGGTGAAACTAGACTTCGTTTGAACTCATGCAGAGCGGGTGTCAGTGAGATGACCTAGGAGGAGCACGGCCGTGTTAGCTCTCCTAGAAACTATAATCCCCCCTCCACGATGTAAATGTGCAGCTCACGGCACAGATTGTGCAGCTTCGGCACAGCCCTCTGATGCATGTGCAGGGCATTATGTGAACTCAGCTCCATGGAGGATTCCAGCCCTCATCACAGAGGCTTTGTGTGTTCTTCTGTGAGGCAACGCAGGATGCATGAGAATTACTCCCCAACCCCCCCGCCCCCCCCCCTACGTCCCAATCCCGCTGACCCCATTCACAGCCCAGGACGGCGCTCTGATCTTCAGCAGAGACTCTGCGACGCCTTGAGGTTTGGTTCTCTGCCCGAACCCGAGACCGGCCCGCCTGGTCAGGAATCCTCCTTCCCCCAGATCCCCGGGTACATCGCAGTGGGAGAATAAACGTCTTTGTTCGTTTTTAGACCTGAGGTGGGGAGAAGGCTATTTGATGTGGTTCTAAGAATGTTATTCATGGTTACATTGTGGCCTTAACCCTATTATGAATCAATTATGTGATCGATTCATGGTAAGGTTATAAAAAAGCAAGAATGTTAATATCATCCCACAGTTGCCATGTCATATGGTTAACAAATTAACCATTTGCTCGCAAAACGTCTCCCCGCCCAGTTCCATCTGTTAATTATTGTTTATTTAGTATTTTATGTTAGGTAATGTGTTATTAATTTGATCATTGCTGCATCGCAGTGTAATCCTTGTTTTTTTGGGATCCTATAATCAACACACTGTTTATTTTCCGTGTCGTGCTGTTCATTCAGATTCGTTCTGAAATGTTTTCTGTCATTCAAATTTCTGCTATCCTCAAAATCTGATTATTAATTCCTAGTCAATCTACAGTTTTGCTTTGAAATGTAATTGTCTGGTTTTGCTGACGTTGGCTTCACACTCGCTTTACTGTACAAGGCCTTTGCAAGAGGAAGTCGGATATTAAGAAAAATCCTGCACTTACCGTATTTTCCGGACTATAAGTCGCGGTTTTTTTGTAGTTTGGCTTGCCCTGCGACTTATATTTCGAAGCGATTTATATGCCAAAATTGTGCGTACATAATCTTCGGCCGCAAGATGGCACCGTCATTCATTAGGCCTACAACTGAACGCTGCAAGCCTACTGCACCACCGAATAAATTATATTCTCGTCGTCATCGTCCTCAATGTCCTCCGGTTCAACCAAAGCTACCCCAGCCTTAGCTGAAATGTTGTGCAACATAGCTGTCACACATATCACAGCGCATGACTTGGCCGGCGAAAACTGGAGCCGTCCGCTGGACTTGTGAGCGCAACTTCCACCTCCCGATCGTGCGCTCAGGTTTAGGACCGCGGCGCATACCCGTCCGGTGGAATCCCGGTGACACTGAATTCGGTATACTCTCAACTACGAGTGGGACCGACACACCTATATTGCTATTGCAATTTTATTCAGTCTCTCCAGATTAAACGTTCTTGTTTAAATGTTTAAAAATAAATGCGACTTATACACCGATGCGACGTATATATGTTTTTTTCCTCGTCATGGAGCATTTTTTGACTGATGCGACTAATACTCGGGAGCGACGTATAGTCCGGAAAATACGGTATTTTAGAACATATTTTGGTTATTCAAACAACTCTGCATTAGTTTACATAGAAACAGCCAAATTAACTTTGATTTTAAACCAGGCTCGACCCTGACTTAAGCCCTACCATGTTCAAGTAGTTTACTAGCCTACTAGGTGCTAGTTGGCTAGTAGTTAGTAGTTGCTAGGTTAGACTGTAGACATCCTTGAGTCACAGAAGGATACAATTATGATATTAATTTGTTTATCGATCACAAACATCAGGGAATAATCAAAACATCAAACAGATCAACTGTGTGTATGGCGTATATACATGTTTGTGTATATATCAACATAAAATGTGTTTGTGCGCGGTCATGCTTCCGTGTGTGTGTGTTTCTATAAATGCCAACATAAAATATGTGTGCGTGCGTGCGTGCGTGTGGTCATGTTTGCTGGTGTGTGTGTGTGTGTGTTTGCGTGTGTGCGGTCGTGTTTGCGTGTATGTGCGTGAATATACATCAACATCAACTGTGTGTGTGTGGTCGTGTTTGTGTGCGTATATATCAACATCAACTGTGCATGCGGTCGTATGTGCGTGCGTTCATGTTTACGTTCGCGCGTGTGTGTGTGTGTGTGTGTGTGTGTGTGTGTGTGTGTGTGTGTGTGTGTGTGTGTGTGTGTGTGTATATATCAACATCAATTGCGCATGCGGTCGTACGTGCGTGCGTTCATGTTTACGTTTGTGTGTGTGTGTGTGTGTGTGTATATGTGTGTGTGTGTGTGTGTGTGTGTGTGTGTGTGTGTGTGTGTGTGTGTGTGTGTGTGTGTGTGTGTGTGTGTGTGTGTGTGTGTGTATATCAACATCAACTGTCAGGCTTCACAGCCACCCTCTGAAGTTGGTTCATGGTCTGCCTAACTCGCCAGTGGGCATGGCTATTTTATCTGGCAGTTAAAGATAAAGCCAGCGGAGAGACAGGGTTTGGTAGTGGGAGGGGAAGACGGGAGACACAAGCCAATAGACTCAAAAGTAGTGAGTGTGAGAGAGAGAGAGGGAGGGAGGGAGGAGAGAGAGGACAGGACGGTGGAAAAGAAAATGTCTTGGCAGTCACCCAAGTGGATCAGTGCCTCTGCTGTACAAATGTGATGTAGTGGAGAAGGGTGAAAGTGATAGCCTGGAAATGAGAGAAGCCTGATACTTAATCATTAGCGCCACTGTGGCGTGGCAGATAGGAGTGGTGGACTCCAAGGTGTTCTCCCTGATGGAGCTGGGGTGTAGCCACGCGCTTGTTCTCTGCCTCCGAAGGCACGGGGTGCGCCGCGAAGCGATTAGAAACTCTCCGGCCGCTTTGTAACTGTCCAGCGAGCACTCTGAGACCGGGGCCGCAGTGTCTGCGCTCGCCTCGAAATGTACCTTTGATTTATCAGGGCGCTTGTGTTGATTACAAAAAAATAGACAAAATGTGTTTTTGGTGTTCTTTGGTGTATTGTAATTATCTTGTATATCGGTTTTGGTCGTTTTAATCGGATGAAGAGGACAGGATGGGATCTTGTAAAACACAAGAATTTTATTTATTTATTTATTTCATTTTATTGCCACTTTTGTTACTGTTAACACGTTTTTAAGAGCAGATGTCTCTGCGTCACGTTGCTATTTTACTGCATCTTTGATGTACCTTGTTTTTAGTTCCTCCACAACAAACCGTTACCACAAAACGCTCCAGTCGAACACATTTGTTCTGGTCGCTTCGATCGCTGCACTGAAAACGCTCTTAGATTGCCTTCACCGCTCACCTACACTGCTGCCGCGCGCATTCATGCAATGCCAAAAACACGGGGCAAGTATCCCAGTTTCCAGGAAAAAAACCCTAGCATGCCCGGACATGCCCATTGTCCTGTGACAGCCGGTGGTGCCGATCGCAACCCGGGATGAACCCAGAGCGCCCGGGCTGAGGATGATAAACGCTGCTAGCCGCTCGCCCGCGTTAGGAGGGATTGATTGCGGAGCCAGGGGCCGGCCGAACAAGGTTGACAAGATGGTGGCCTGATAATCGTCCGGAGCCTCCATTTGTTTCACTTCATAATTCAGTCTGAAGTTTCCTCTGCCTGGAAGCCCGGGTCAAGGACTGGGTGGGGTTGCCTCCACCTAAACCAATCAGTAAGTGGATAACGATGATGATCCCGCGAGTGACAGGGCCATAAATCCATAGAAGATACTTTAAAGGCAGAATCAGAGCCATTCCATATGGGGGTCGCCGTGGTTTTCTTTGGCTCATTATAGCCACACAGATTATATCAGCGTGTTTTTCCCGCCAACTCTGCGAATGGGTCTGGTTCACCAGCGACCCCGGCCCCCCCTCAAACATCCCCGACTTGCAGAACTTGGAGATTTAGGGGCTGGACCAGATGCCTCCGACAAACACAATCCTGCAAATGGCACCAGTGTTAGTGGCCTGTTACAGGGGGCCTCCCTCAATGGGGACCCCAACCGTCCGCAGGAAAACGCAACTTCCTGGGATACAGCGACTCACAAGCTACTACAGTAAACAATGAACTTCATCATGTGAATCTATTTCACATCATCCAATTCAGCGGCAATGAGAAGATTGTAGGTCAATATGTGCCATTTTATTAATTTTGTGTGATAATCTGTAGCAATTAGCCTGGAATCCAGACACGTGGATGCCCACCAAGGGACATGGCTGAATCTCTAAGATATCTTCCATGAATGGCCACCGGGGGACATGGCCGTATCTTAAGGAAATGTTCCATTTACAATTACAACAAGGGCATTTAGCAGACGCTTTTATCCAAAGCGACTTACATCGGTTAATACACACATCGACACACCGACTGCAGAGTTGACTATGCAAGGCGACAGCCAGCTCGTCAGGAGCAGTTAGGGTTAAGTGTCTTGCTCAGGGACACATCAACACTGAGCTAGGAGGAGCTGGGGATCGAACTAGCAACCTTTCAGTTACAAGACAACTGCCCTACCTCCTTTTCTTGCCCTTGTAGGGGCTTGGGTAAAGGGGGGTGTCATAAAAATTTGGCCTGTTAAGCCCTTTGAGGCTGTTATAGTGATTAAGGGCTTTAAAAATACAGTTGAATTGAATTAAATTGAATTCACACAAACAGACACATTCACTTCATGATCAGCAACACGGAGGCGGCAGAAGTCTTTGGGCTTTTGATTCTCTTCATAAAATCATTCTTTCATTCTTCTTCTTTCAGTTTTTCCATGTTTCTGTGTCTTCTATATCGAATCGATTCACATCGGGTCTCAGTTCTTAATGATACTTAACGTTGATCAACTTATACGGTCGGAAAGGGCTGTGAACCTCAGCCCTCAATGCTTCGTAATTGATTCAACACATACCCTGCATGGAGCATTAAAAAATAGACGTTTAAGTGCTAAGTAGAGGAGTGGTTGAAGAGAGTACGACTTTATCACTGGGACCCGAATCCCACATTTAACTTCACATACTTTTCTCCCCACGTGCTGTAATGATCTCTAACAGTTAAGCGCAAATCCAAGTTTATTTCTCACCTTAAATTACCCGGACTCCTCGTCCTCGTCTTCCTCGTCTGTCCTCATCTGAACCGCGTCGACGTATCCTCGATTAATTAGGGGTTCTTTTATAATGTCAGTCCGAAAAAGACTGCGAGGCAAATGGCAATCAGAGAGGCGTGCTAACAACGCACATAAATTGTGTTTCTAAATCAAGGAAGGTGGGCGAGGGGGGTAGCGCCTCGACTCCTGGATGAATAATGGTTCATTACAGCGGAGCAGGCACAAACACAGGGGATGTCTCCGTGCATTACAAGCTTTACATTGCGTGTACTTTTTAAAGGATTCATTAGGGGAGAGTTAGTCTGAAAGTAACCCTACCAATTTCTGACGGATTATAGATGCTTATTATGAATCCATTTGAACATCATTTTTCAAACTAATTTATAGAAGCGACTTTGAGGCTGTAATAGATAGATGTGTATTCAACATTTAAAGATGTTTAGGAGGGAACTTCCCCCACCTTATGTCAGATGATTGAGATGTTATGTTCCTTGAGACAACGGTTCTGTGTTTTCTTCATAAAGGACATTGTCTGGGCATTGGCTGGCAGTCAGCTTTGTCACCTCTGCCCTGGCCTTTGACCTCTCTTGGCCACCTCATGTTAAATTACAGTCTTGAGACTCTGCACCGCATTGTTTTATACCAAGTAATAACTTATGAGTGCAATGCCTCGTTACACGCATGAGATCCAAACCAACCCTGATTGCTTTCATGCCATTGGCCATAACCTCTCAGGCCTGGTCTGATTAAATGACATGTTGTGAACTGTTAGTCATATACTTCTGTGGTTAGAGGGACGTACGCAACATATTAGCGGAAGGCCTCATTTGCTGAATTGTTAGGCCTGGATTACCTACGGCGAGCGTTCACTTCTACTATGATTATAGCAGCAGCATGGAGGCTGTTTCTTTTGAAGAATCAAACACTCTGAATATGCGCCTGAACCTTGTTATAGGCATAGTGAATTTCCAGAGAGAGTTAAATGTTGAATAACTTCATATCACGAGGCACAAAGCTAAGCCATGGAACGGAGGCCAAATAAAACTTGTTTAACCATAACTTGTACGGTCTCTTGGAGGATCTGCTTCCCATTTGCATGATAACAGTGCATTTCTCTTCATCGTAGTACCAGTTTATTACGATAAGTATACAGTTGCTCATAACAGTGGGTTATTCAGAGAGAAGTGGCAAAACTACAAGGCGAGTTTCCTAGACAGACAGCCCCCAGCGCTGCCCTTGAAACACATTGTGTCGTTGTACGCTGCGTGAACACATGTAAACCGGACTTCCCGCTGGCAGCGCTGTGTATCTATCCATCTACCCAGGGTGTGAACACAAGCGCTCACACCACCACCAGCAGCAACCAGTGCATTCCCCTCGTGTCACCCCTCATGCGCTGTCACTCTCTCAGGACGTGGTGTGATTGAAAGCGCTTGTCATTTGATTGCTATCGGGGTGGCCCCGGCCCTGCACCCTAAGTGGATCTGACGGTCGGCTCCCCGTGACGGCCCTGATGAATGGGATTGTTCCAGCAGCTGTGCTGGTCATCAGATTATAGCTGTGGGTTCGCCCCTCTAAGAACAGGGGACTGGGTGGTTATGATGCGATCAGTAGTGGAGGTGAAGACCTTCAGCTGAATGGAAGATCGCCCATTCCCTATGAAGATAAAAAGGGCTAGTTTTACGGTAACGAAAACAAACAGAAACTATATTTATCATCATTACGGGGATTATACACTATTTAAAACGTGCCGAAAAATGTATTGCATTCCTGCCAAGCCCGTTTGGCTAGATGCCCTTAAATTATACACGCAGCACCTCTGAAAGAAACCAAAAACTGTGATTCATGTACAAAGCAACAAAACTGGTTTCAGTCCATCACAGCTTATTTCAGTACATTTATTCCCCTATTCATGGGGCTGCTGTCAAGAGGCCCTAATATGAGATATCTTCAGATCGCCTTTTAAACCCCAGTGACATTTGCTTTTTTGCCCTGCGTGCAATGAGGGCATTTATTCCTCCCATGGATAATTAGTCATCTCATTATACCCCAGTCTGTCCACCATCATTCTTCAAGTTAATACCTCGCGGTCGCTCCAGCGCTCCATTAGGACGACGGCAGAGGGAATGCTAACCTCCAAAGCCCTCCCACTACAGACTAAAGAGCCTAAGCTGCCCCATGAAAGCCTTGGGAGCGCTGCGCTGCGGCGTTAAAGCTACTCACTCCTTCGACCGCCACTCGGGAACCGTGTTCACGAGTCGTGGAATGCCCTTCCTGTGCTCCCGAGGGAATCTGCCCGGCCCAATAGGAGCCGGACGTCCGACCGCAGCCGGCCGGGGAGACCAATGAAGGGCAGGCGGAGCCAACATGGCCCTTAGAGTTAGCATGGCGGCCTTAAGAGAGTTAGCATGGCGGCCGTTGGAGTGTTAGCATGGCGGATGCCAGAGAGTTAGCATGGCATCTCTTAGAGAGTTAGCATGGCGGCACTTAGAGAGTTAGCATGGTGGCCGCTCTAGAGTTAGCTGGGCGGCTCTTTGAGAGTTAGCTTAGTGGCTCTTGGAGAGTTAGCATGATGGCTCTTAGGGACTTAGAATGGTTTCTGTTAGAGAGTTAGCATGGTGGCTCATGGAAAGTTAGCATGGTGGCCCTTGGCTTAGAGCTAGCATGGTGGCAGAGAGTTAGCATGGTGGCCATTAGAGAGTTAGCATGGCAACTCTTAGAGAGATAGCATGGTGGCAACTGAGAGTTAGCATGGCGGCTCTTAGAGAGTTAGCATGGTGGCCCTTAGAGCTAGCATGGTGGCAGAGAGTTAGCATGTTGGCCCTTAGAGAGTTAGCATGGTGGCCCTTAGAGTTATCATGGTGGCCGCTAGAGAGTTAGCATGGTGGCTCTTAGAGAGTTAGCATGTTGGCCCTTAGAGTTAGCATGGTGGCCGCTAGAGAGTTTGCATGGTGGCTCTTAGAGAGTTAGCATGGTGGCCCTTAGAGAGCTAGCATGGTGGCCCTTAGAGTTAGCATGGTGGCCCTTAGAGTTAGAATGGTGGCCCTTAGAGTTAGCATGGTGGCCGCTAGAGAGTTAGCATGGTGGCTCTTAGAGAGTTAGCATGGTGGCCCTTAGAGAGTTAGCATGGTGGCCGCTAGAGAGTTAGCATGATGGCCCTTAGAGAGTTAGCATGGTGGCCCTTAGAGTTAGCATGGTGGCCGCTAGAGAGTTAGCAATGGTGGCCCAACGTTTCTCTGGTCTGGGTGAGCCCAGCATGCAGCTCTCCTGTTTCCTCCTTTAGAGGCTTTTATAGCCAGCAGTGTTTTTTTTTCTCTGCATGGCGTACAGAGTTTAAAGACTAGTTTCATCCCTTGAGTGCCTTTCCGCTGTTCAACACTGGTGGTGCACGAACAATTATTTTAACAGGATATCTAAAAAGGACATTACTCTTTGTGTGAGGAGAAAAACAGTGAGATGTGGGTTAGAGAAGTATAAATAATAGATTTTTGTGATCATGTTAACTGGTAGTTTGGGTTGCTGTGTGTTTCACAGGATCCGTTACGATTAAGTTGGCCGAATAAGTACACACAATAGTCAATAGAACAGCAAAATAACTTGAATGAAGGCATGAATACATGGCCTGGTGATCCCTCTAAGTGGGGAATCATCATACAACAAGAGGGGAATGTATCACCATCCAACACAGTCTTTCTCTTTTTAGCACTATGAAAGACACAGAACATATTTGTTTACCAAATACCCCGAAAGATGAATCCTTTACAGACCTATCATCTCAATTGACTGCGGATGGATGGAAAACAGAGCAAAATCATTTCCAAACCAAACCAGAACGCACAGCTGGTACGGAGCTACTTTGCCAACTGCTGCCACAGTCTGCTGCCACTAATATATGACGTGAGTAATTTACCAAAAAATCTATTTATAGGTTAGTGTAAAGCAGTGATGACATGTTTGCATCCAAACTGGTAACACACAAGGCATACACAAATTCATGGCCAGAAAGTGGCTGTTAGGAAGAAAGCTGGATTTGCCTGTCCTCTGTTTTACAATCATCAGTTAGTCAGTTTGTTCATTGGGAATTTACAATACAACTTTATGTCGATACACAAACATCACTTGCACACAAATTGCATTTAACAGTAGTTTCCTCTCATCATTGAATACCGATAATCAGTTTATATTCATGGTTTGCGCTGAAGGCAGAACGATATACCATAACAGATTGTGGTCATAATTAGTATTTAAGTGATGATAAGTTAGCGAAGTAAGGAAAACAGGTGTTGTAAATGGGCACTACTCCATATACTCGAAGCTGTTGAGGCTGGTAAACCAGTGATTAAAAATTATAAACATTCTTAACAAAAAGTTGTGTATCATTCCAATAACGTGTAGTGATATTGTAAAAAAAGAGAATAACTAACAGAAACCAGCGGCGAGAAGGATGATGAGATTATAATGAATTTGTAATGATGTCTGTGGTGCCGGTTTGGTGTGTGTTTAGATAATGATCCACTCATCACCTCCTCCTCCTCCTCCACCTTCTACTCCACGTCCTCCTCCACCTCCTCATCTCCCTCCCCCTCCTCTTCCCCCTCTCCCTCCCCCTCCTCTTCCCCCTCTCCCTCCCCCTCCTCATCCCCCTCCCCCTCCCCCTCCTCATCCCGCTCTCCCTCCCCCTCCTCATCCCCCTCCCCCTCCTCATCCCCCTCTCCCTCCCCCTCCTCATCCCCCTCTCCCTCCCCCTCCTCATCCCCCTCCACCTCCTCCGCCACCTCCTCCTCCTGCACCTCCTCTCCCCCTCCTCCTCCTCCTCCCCCACCTCCTCCGCCACCTCCTCCTCCTGCACCTCCTCTCCCCCTCCTCCTCCTCCTCATCCTCCCCCACCTCCTCCGCCACCTCCTCCTCCTGCACCTCCTCTCCCCCTCCTCCTCCTCCTCCTCTTCCACCTCCTCATCCTCACCCGCCACTCCCCAGGGCTCCACACGCACCCCGCCCAGCAGGGGAGGAGGATATCCAGAATAAGGCTGGAGCATTTAGTGAATAACGATGAGCAGAAGAAAACCAAGCGTCACACAGGAGACCATTGATCCTCTGTTCAGGGAAATGTTGCCATGCGTTTGCCGGTTCTCCAGGAGAGCTCCTGTCGTTCAGGACGGCTGTTTACCTCCAGGCCAGTCAAACAATCAGGGACCAGAATGAAAGAAATACAAAAAATACACAACAATGTTTGGAGGAGGCATGAGGGATGAGGTTTGTGTGTGGGGGAATTATTCATTTTAAACAAAACACATGCAGCTTTCATTTCCCATCTCTCTCTCTCTCTCTCTCTCTCTCTCTCTCTCTCTCTCTCTCTCTCTCTGTATCTCTCTCCCTCTCTCTCCCTCTCTCTCTCTCTCTCTCTCTCTCTCTCTCTCTCTCTCTCTCTCTCTCTCTCTCTCTCTCTCTCTCTCCATCTTCTCTTTCTCATTCTATGTACATCTCTCTCTCTCAATTGATCTCTCTCTCTCTAACTCTCTCCATCTCTCTCGCCATCTCTCTCTCTCAATTTATATCCATCTCTCTCTCTCCATCTCCATAACTCTCTCTCTCTCCAACACAGTCTCTCTCGGCCTGTCTTTCTTCTTTCCTTGACGTTCATGGTTGGTCTCTTCACAGACACGTCGAGCCCTTAAAGAATGATTTTCTCTCCCCTGTGATGTTGCAGATAAAAGAGGGACAGGAATCCGACCGCTTCAACATTCTGCCTTGCAAATGTGGGAGATGACAGGGCTGCTCCGCCAGCGTCAATTATGAATGACATCCTTTTATCTTCCCCCCGCTAATTAGGCGGGCTGACGCCATATCCTCCCACTGTGATCCGTCCCGCCTTGCTCTGTGTTGCTGTCCGGTGTACCTGACTTCAAGCCCTCCGCTGCCTCTCTCCCGTCAGGGCGCGGCCGTCGAGAGGAGTGAGGAGAGAGGGGAGTTCACCGGAGCGCCATAAAGGTGTTAAAAAGTGCTTTAGCACCTCACACAAATGTCACCGGTTTGATGGGTCGCATCGCTTTCAGAGCACCATCAACCGCTCAGAGATGTCGGGGTTCATAAACAGCTTTTTACAATTGTGTTTTTCATCGAGAACCCCGAGGAGCAGAAGGTAGTGTTTCTAACGGAATGAGCTGTGCTGTGGTGTGTGGCGTTGGGGTGCAGCGTAGGATGGTGTACCTTGTGGGGTGTGGTGGAGGCAGAGCGAGTTGACTTGTAACTTCTAGCTGACTTGTAACTTCTCATCACTGAGCAAGACACATAACCCGAACTGCTCCTGAGCAGCAGGATATCGCCTTGCATGGCTGACCCCACTGTCGGTGTGTGCATGTGTGCAAGTTGCTTTGTATAAAAAAGCGTTTGCTAAATGCCTTAAAGGTGACATATTATACCACCAGGATGAGTGTAATTAGCCTTACAAGCCGTTTCAAAAATCCGCCCCATATGACATCACTAGTGGGCGTGTCCACCTAGATCTGTGCTGGATAGATGAGCAACGTTTACTTCAGTCCACTGGGTAGGCTGGTAGACCGATCTATCCGGCACAGATCTAGGTGGACACGCCCACTTGTGATGTCATATGGGGCTGATTGGGGCTAATCACACTCACACCAGGTGGTATAATATGTCCCCTTTAAATATAAATGTGTCGAGGTGCAGCGTTGGCAGGTGCACATTGGGGTGTGTGCGTGCAGTGAGGTCCCGGGGCCATTTTGGGTTCCCTACATTGTAAGAAAGCTTAGATCAAAATACTCTTTTTTTAAAAGGACTTGTCTAGCAAACGGCAAATTAGGACGTAATTGCTATAGACTCTTTGGACAATAGAATTGGACTGAATGACATCACGTTAACTGCTAAAAGGCGATACAGCCGAGATATCTGCATTGTGCATATCTCCCATTGACTCTCACGCTTCAGATCTTTGCTTTGGTCTGCTCCTTCTTCATCCCCCGTCCTCCACAAGCTCCACCCCTGGCGTCCTCATCCCTGGAGAATCTCCTTCTTCTCCCTGGAAAGCCTTTGAGGCCCCGGCTGGGTGGAGCCGCACGGGGATCATGGGTTTACCGTCACGCCGCCGCCGCCGCCGCCATCACAAAGACAATCAGGGCTGCCTGTCGATGGACGATTAACCCGCTGATTACTAATCTGTCCCTGATGAGCGGGACGGACCTCCCGTTGTGTTTCCACCCCGTTTACGTACATATATCCATTTTAATACACATTGATTGATTGTTTGATTGATGTATAAATGATGCATAAATGTAATACCGTGGTCGATGGTTTTTCATACTTTTAGCTCAGACCCTTTCTTCGAGGGTTGGATAATGGGGTTCCAAGTGGGGTACATTAGGCCTAGCTGGATGCACGTTGGTGTGTACGGCAGTGTTAATGCCAGACAGTAGACATGATAATCTCACTCCTTTCTCCATGCTGCTCTCACTTTAACGCGGGCTCATACTGTCTGGGCGTGCCTTCCTCTCGCACGTCACGACGGAAACTAGAAACCTAAAACGCTTTGAACTTCCTTATGAAACAGTTTGCATTTAAAATACAGAGAGAGAGAGAGAGAGAGAGAGAGAGAGAGAGAGCGAGAGAGAGAGAGAGAGAGAGAGAGAGAGAGAGAGAGAGAGGAGATGGAGAGAGAGAGAGAGAGAGAGAGAGAGGAGATGGAGAGAGAGAGAGGAGATGGAGAGAGAGAGGAGATGGAGAGTGAGAGTGAGAGAGGGGAGAGAGAGAGGAGAGAGAGAGAGAGAGAGAGAGAGAAAGAGAGAGAGACACCACTAGAAGGAATGATCTTGGATCAAGCCAACTGGATCCAATTAGCACTCCCTGACAGGAAAGCATGTCAGCAGACACACACACACACACACACACCCCTCTCTCTCTTAGAGAGGGAGGTCGTGATGGAAAGAGAGAGAAGGAGCGCGAGCGAGAAAGATTGCTGGTGAAGAGAGAGAGAGAAAGAGGAAGGGAGAGAGAGATGAAGGGAGGGAAAGAGAGACAGGGAGAGGGAGAGGGTCGGGGGGTTGAGTGAGCTGGGAGAATAATGGAAGAACAAATGAGTCACGACAACCAAGAGAACACAACCAGACCCTTAGTTGAAGACCGGGTCTAACTCTGGGGTATTATACCTACAATAGACACCTAGACTAGACCCTCATATGAGAACCTGGTCTAACTAGGGTTACACACCTAGACTTGACCCCTAGACTCTCAGATGAGGACCTGGTCTACCTCATGGGTTGTATACCTTCAAACCCTGCTGAAGATGGAGGCAGACGTCATTATTCAGATACAAAGGTCTGATTGTATATAAAAGTGCTAATCAGTTGTTAATGAAGACTCATTACTATCCACTAACCAGCCTCCACCATGGCCTCACCTGGCTCCAGGGACCGGCCTCCAGCAAGGCCTTCCAGGACAGTGAGCGTTGGATCAGGTTCTCTGAAGTGGTCTGCTCCGTGGCCTCTCTCTCTCTTGGCCAGGCCTCTCTGAAGGCAGGGTCGACGTCTTGGCTCCCTGTACTGGCGCGCGCTCCGGCCCAGCGGTCCAACGGCAGGAAGCTCCACGCATCGGAGGCTAATGCTAATCAGGGTGGATGGATGGACGCCCTGACCAACCCCCCCCCCCCCCCCCCCCCCCCCACGGACAGCTGGCTGTGCTTTAGGTCCTCCATCAGCTGTGCTGAACTAGGGCGTTGGGCGGAGGTGAGGCGTGAGAGAGAGCAGCTGGGACAGGAACGTCCGGGCGGTGTTTCTCATGTCAACGGGGAAACCACAGAGAGGGAGGAGGTTCATTTGCAAACGCCGCCGCCGTGACGCCGACCATGAGTTATGAATTATCCACGTGAAGACGGCGCATGATGGATGTGCTATGATAATTCCTCAACTTTTCTTTTCGATGTACTTCAATATTTAAACAAAGCGGAATACATTGGCGGTGGTTTAACACGAGGAGAGAGCTGTTAGCCAAAGGTGCTGAGCAGCGTTTAAATCAAGCCTCCAGCTGGCTCCACTTCCTGCTTCCTGTTTTCATTTGCATCCAAACGGATTACGAAGCGGGCGGAGACGCGGTGATGAATCGTCCTCACTCCATTTATCCTCACCTAGATAACAATAAAGGGATCACTTTCTCTGGAAATGTGCTTCATGCGACTTCAGTCTGCTATTTAAATATGTATGTGCTTTCGTAAGTCTCCTTTAGTGTGCCAGGGGGGTGAGCAAATCCATTTTTTAGCAGCAGGGGTGTGCAATGCAAAACATAAAACAGCTCCATTACATGGAAAACCCTGCAGGAGGGGGCGGCGGTACAAAACTGAGCCGAGATAGGACTCGCTTTATGGATTGAAAATGAAAAAATTGAAAAATTAATGAAGGAGAACCGGTAATCCTGAACTCACTGATCTGTTAAATCACTCTAATAAAATCACCTTGGCTCTCACCTATTCATTTAGTCATCACCATATATCTATATTGTATATATATATCACCTATTATTTTAGTCATCACCATATATTTATATTATATAGATATAGATATAGATATACTGTTGAAGCAAGCTGACCCAAATGATCACTTTTTCTGCATTAGGCTAGAATCACAGCTCTGATTGCAGTCTGGACGCCGGTTCCACATGAGACACATCATTACACCCGGTGCAGAACGCTCCCACCACTAAGCGTTCCTGATGCCCCCATTCCTTCTGAGTTCCATTGTGCTAACGTTTAGGATGCTCCGTGCAGCTGGAGCCAGAGATTAGCCAGGAATCAGGACCAGGCGTCGGCACTGAGGGCCGCGCCTAAACGGCCATGTTGCCAGGGTCCCGAGCGCACGTCGGCATGTGTGCACGTGAGAGTGTGCACGAGCATGACTCGACACGCAGGGGAGTCATGGCAGCGCCGGTTTCGGCTCTGTGCACAACAGGGTTAGTTTGATTTGTTTCTGGAATAACCAATCACTGACGTGTTTGATTGTAAAAGTGATGGATGGCGATGATAAAAAGGGTTCAGTTGGACGCCGCTACGGTGGCGAGGCGGGCTCTGACTGAACGAGGAGACACAGGAGAACAGCAGCCATGCTAATCCCCCCTGCCTGCTACACACATCCCCCCCGGACTGTCTCTCTGTCTGTCTGTCTTCAGTCTCCTAACTTTGAGATGACTGCAGTGTCATCGAGACATGCAGATGCAGATGGGATTCCCCTCATCCCCCTGCCACAGTTAAAGGGGACAAATTGTACCACCAGGTGTGAGCGTGATTAGCCATTACAAGCCGTTTCGAAAATCTGCGTAGGTAGGCGTGTCCTGTCCACCTAGATGTGTGCTGGATGGATCAGTCTACCAGCCTACCCATTGGACTGAAGCAAACATACCTCATCTCTCCAGCACAAATGTAGTTGGACACGCCCACTAGGGATGTCAGAAGACGATTTTCAAAACGGCTTTAAGAAATATTGTAACATTTGATCATGTGGAAGTGGGTAGAGCTGAAAAAGCTGAACAAAGTATTTCATCCAGCTTGTTTTCAATGAAATTGTACGGTTGGATTGTATTAAGGACGTGGTGAGAACACGTGTGACCTCTCCAGAGTTCAGGTGCCGAACATTATTGGCTAACCGGCTCTAACGGCGCATTGTTCCGCTGTCTTAGGCACTGCTGAGCTTTAACGCGTTCGGTGTTGGATTGGAACAGAACCTGTGTGGGCTCCTTTCATGTCTATGATCAGGTTAGGAGGTGAGCAGGAGGCATTAGGGATAGAGAGACAGAGCTAGCCACTTGCATGTGCTTCAGAGCAAAGAACGATACCTCTCATTGATTCATTAATTTAAATTTGTTACGTAACAATGAATCGTTTGGGAATAATTGTTTGTATATTTAACTATGATTTTGTGTTTAATACTCCCAATAATCAGTCTGAAGGCATTAGCATCTGTGTGTACATTTGCATGTGTCTTTATGTGTGTTAACGTTCGTGTATCAACATGTGTATATGTGTATGTGTGTATCAATGTGTTCACATAGAAATAGACTTAGAGCTCAGGAGGTAGAGCAGTTGTCATGCAACCGTAAGGTTGCTAGTTTGATCCCCAGCTCCTCCTAGCTCAGTGTTGATGTGTCCCTGAGCAAGACACTTAACCCTAACTGCTCCTGACGAGCTGGCTGTCGCCTTGCATGGTTGACCCTGCCGTCGGTGTGTCAATGTGTGTATTAACCGATGTATGTTGCTTTGGATAAAAGCGTCTGCTAAATGCCCTAATTGTAATGTGTCAGTGTGTTCATGGGCGTGTGTCTATGTGTCTACGTGTGTGCCAGTGTGTTCACGTGTGTGTCTACGTGCACACACTAAAGGACCCAGGGGGCACAGCCAGAGGGTATAAATAGGGGTGGGGCAGTAATGGAAGTCCTTTGTTTTATTTCCTCCTCCAATGAAGAGCTTAGGGTGGTGGCTCACAGACAACAGTGTGTGCCTGCCTGCCAGCCAGCATGTGTGTGCGCGTGTGTGGAACGAGGAAACTGACCTTCAACTAATCCTCAGGAAACCATGCCTTGATTGTGATTATGAGTTAAATTACCATTTGTGACTACAAACACTTTCAATGTTTTTCTTTCAGGGAAACAACCCAGCCACACAGGACTATAGAGGTATGCTTATGGCTGTCGTTGGCACTGTTCAGCATGACTCTACTCTTCCATGATGATTCAATATTGCGATGCAATCATTAACGCTAACGACTTGTCAGCTGCTTCTCGTTCAGATTTCACAAGCTGCTGTTCTTGTCTGCCATCGTTTTCCCCTCATTTAAAGTAATGTTTGGTTTTCATGCTTGCATTGACTTAACAGGCTTTTTATATATATTATTTTTATTATATTTTTTACCCTGACCTCGTATTCCTGATGCTCCCAAATGTATTTCCTTGAGTTCTGTGTTTACATTTATATCAGTGCGTATTATCTTCAGGGTGTCGTGATTCATCTCAAAGCCATGTGTGTTTTCTTGAAGGATACTGGGTGGGTGAGTTATATGCTATTTTCTGCGTTCAGTTGAAGCCGTGCAGTGGCTGGCTTAGTTAGTTAGTTACATCTACCGGCAATCTACTGTTGAGTAGCCATTAAAGGGCCCCTCTTTCACCATGGTGCGAGTGACCACAAGCTGTTTTAAGAATCCACCCTGTGACTTGCCACATCCCAAGTAGGCGCGTGAGCCTGGGTGACCTCTGGCTCAATCGGTCCCGGTGGACTGAGGCCACTGCAAGGCTCACCTCTCCATCATACATTTAGGTGGACACACCCATGGACGGCAAGCCACAGGGCACATTTTGAGACTGATAGTACTGGCTTAGAAGACTCACACCTGATGGTAAAACAGGGAACATTTAAACTGTAGTCACATGGCACGCTACACAAGATTGTGTTTAAAGTGCTCCTAAACCCAAATCTTTAATTGCAAAATGTATTGTATACAGGCCTGTATTTTATTTAAGTGTTCTCTTTTATGATCTTAAACAAAGTAATGTATAATATTCAGTCCAAACGGGTGCAACATCCTGCGTTTTGGCCAGTCTAGGCGGGCACATTACGGTATGTTGACACCCCTGGGTGTGGAGGCGTGGAGCTCCATCTGCCTACCTAAAGCCAGCACCGTCACACACATTAGGATGCAGTGATAACCAGGCACCCTCAATGTCTTGCAGATGTTGATGATGAAAGTTAAACGGGTTCAGATACTGACGAGCAGAAGTCAAAATAGGAAGATGTTTGAGGAAGTGAACCCACTGCCTGCTAGATAAAATTTCAGTTGCTGTTTAGGTGTAGTGGGGAGTCAAAGCGGTCAGAATGCGTACCACTCCCAGACCATCTGTTGCTGTGGTTTAACAGACCGTATCTCAAATGCCTTTTTAGCGATCAGATTCATATCAGCTGGCCCACATCGCATGGTATAAAGGGGGTACTGAAGTGAAATGTCACGGTGCGTGGCACATTTCCTGCACAGCTTCGCACATGTTACACTGTTATTCAACAATGTATACCCACTCAAAATAGCAGAATTGACGTGGGCGGGAACCATGGGCTTAATGCCACAACCCCCATCCCCCTCCTACCTAGAACTCTTTGCCCAAAACGATCTTTAAAATGCTGCTGAAACTAGGTTCACCTACCCCTCAACTAGATCATTACATTGGACGCACCTGTGGGTACGGCCAAAGTATTTTAAAGAACTAACCAGACTGTGTCCACACCAGTGTGCAACGGCGAACCCACACCCATGTCATAAATCCTTCTGTAAAGTCATTGATTTAATCTATTTGGGTCACAGAGGAGCAAGACTTTCCGAGGCTCAGCCAGCGATGTCAACTCAGACTTCCTCGTGCGAGCCCCTGACCCAGTGCCTGGGCGCTCCCTCGTGCTACACCAGTGGCAGGTAGAGTGACATGAAGGGGGAATATATCCACAAAAAAATAGAGGAAAAGCCTCTGGAGAACCGGTTCCTAAATCTCATTCGCCCTGAGGTCTCAGCCCCTGTGGAGTACTTGTTTTGAAGCGAGCTGTCAATCACGCAGGCTGGCGCTGTTCCAGGTGTATCGGTCAACCCCCCCCATCCAGAGGGGGGCACCTCCCCGGACACAGGAACCCCCACGCCTGGTTCATCCAACCCTGACCCTGGCGTTAATCAAACGCTGTTGCTCAGCGCGTCCTTCAATGTATCCCAGCCGAATATATGTCGGTCATTATTCGCACTGGACCTCTTATATCCCTTTACACAGAGATGCGTCGTTTTTGAAGCGAGGGAGTGATGTGTGTGTGTTTGTGTATACACATGACCTGCATTCCAAGCGTGTATGTGCACTCGGCCACAGCCCAAACGTGTATGTGCACTCGGCCACAGCCCAAACGTAAGGCAGTTAGTAGACGGAGTGCTTCACATGATTGTTTCATAAAGCTATACCTCCACCCGGTTGCATTCGGCCACAGACGTGCTCTATATAAAGCCATGACATAAGATTTCCCAGCAGTGTGTGTGGGTGAGGAAGCATCCCTTTTAAAAGGCGTACGCACGGCGGTGAGCTGTCAGGCCGGCGGGCTGAGCACCAGTGGACCCGAAGGGTGGCGGAGGCAGATTGCCGCAGTGTTCTCATCATGCTGCAGCTGCTGGCTCATGCTTTAAACACTAATCCTATAGGATGAGCGTGCGGAGAAACATCCTGCTCCCTGTGCTCCGGAGATTGGAAAGTCTTTTTCTTTCTGACCGATCGCGTTGCCCCTCGAAACAAACAAGTGCTCTGGACCGGGAAAGGGACCGCTCACTTCCGATTCCTATACCCTGCTTCGCCTCTTCACCATGACGCCCGCCAAAAAACAAGAGGCTGCAACGCGGCGTTACACGGCCGGGTAAATGAAATGGTCGAGGAGACAGGGCTAAGCGGAGGGACGCCGTCTGTCTCCAGGCTGGGGTAAAGGAGCTGCTGTCTCAGCTAACACCGCTGCAGGTGTTAAGGCCACAACTCTTGTCCGTCCACAAGGTTTCAATCATGGCGATCAATCCCGGCGCTGGGGTCTGCCCGTTCGTTAGATTCTACACACAGAGTGTGGAAACTGATGGGACCAAACGGTTGTCTGCGCCTGCACGGGTTGTCCTCGGACATCGTTGAACTTCTGATTATTGTTGTGATGGTGCAGAGGTATATAATTGTGTTGAGATTACAATGCCGATTTCAACCACGCATTCGTGCAAATCCTTCAACACAAACAGATGCATGGCCTTGTTTCCGTCCTTCGATACAAAGTACTGTTGTTGACCCAACTCTTTTTTAAAGCTGTCCTTTCTTTCCCTGAGAGTGGTAATTAATGGTTCAATTACCAAGGACCACATTCCTCATGTTTAATTGCCTGCGAATCAATTGGCCTCTTTTCTGCGCCTCCAGCTCAAAGAAAGAGGTACCTTATAAAATGTGGCCAATTTGGTATACAGTGGCTGAGCTATTGAACAAACACTTTCTATTAAACTCCGGGCATGGCTGCACCCTCAAAGACTTTTCGACCAAGTTTAAAAACCCTAGCAAGGCAATTATGGAGGCAAACCAGAGGGTGAAAAACACGCTCAATATTTGATTGTTAAAGTTATTAGACATCAGAAAATGCCGACGGCATTCGGGGGATTGGAGACCGTTGCATTTTAGTCTAAGATAAACGAGTCAGGACTCCTTTGCGATTCACTCTATCATTGGATTTATAATTGAATACAAAGATACTAATACTCTTCTTTCTAGTTTGCATACTTATTTCTGAAGAGCCACCCTGAAAAGGAATTGCATAGATATCCAAAAGAGTTATTTTCTCGGTTTGTGTGTGCATGTGCAACCCGGTATCACGCGATTTCATGCTCATGCACACAAACGTTATTAATCTATTGAATCGTGTACCAGATTACGATTGTCCGAGTTTTTTAGTGCTACACAGAACGAACAGTAAACCAATGCATTCTGAATGGGAGCGTTCTCCGACAATTGACGTGCTCCACAAAACGAAACGAGTGAGAAAGAGAGAAAGGGAGGGACAGAGAGAGAGAGCGAGAGAGAGAGAAGCTTCAGAAGGGGTGAGCGCAGATAGTACAGTGCACCCTCTAGTTATATATCTGTATATATTATTATCTAGTTATATATATAAACATTTCTGATTTGTAAGCAGACCTCTTCAAAAACGACGTTAATTGTCGGAGAACGCTCCCATTCAGAATGCATTGGTTTACATTTCGTTCTGTGCAGCACTAAAAAAGTCGGACAATCGTGATCTGGGACATGATCCGCACAGATTAACGCTAGTGCGCATGAGCACGAAATCGCGTGCTACCGGGTAGGCATGTGTGTGTCTGCATGTGTCTTGTGTCGTTTGCGTCATGCAGTCACAGAGATGTTTCAACACCGACTAAAGAAAGTAGTTTGGACAGAAATTTTTCCATTCGCTTCGTCTGACTCCCTCTCTCCTGCTTCGCACGCACCACAGATACCTTATGATGTACTCGAAGAAGACAAAAGGTCAGCTTCATCACACCGCGACGAGAGCTAAATCACTGATGCTTTCTGGGAAATGTCAGCAGCCCTGTAGCTCACTTGGAGACCAGAAGAAGAGCACATATCTCTTCTCTCCTAAAGTCTCTTCATTGGTTGCTTCAAGAAGATAATTTAAAATCCTCTTATTGGTTTTCAAAACAATCAATGGATTTGTGTCGGAATACTTCTGATGTATACTCCCCCTCTGGATCACTCATGTCCTCTGGCCTTTTAGTGGTTCCCCGTGTAAGGACAGAAACCTATGGGGAGGCGGCCATTAGTGTCTATGGTCCGCGCCTCTGGAATAGCCTGCTGGAGGAGCTGAGGACATCACAATATGTGAACACCTTTAAAAGAAACCTTAAAACATCCCTATTTAGCTCAGCATTCTATTAAGCCATTTGATTTATTTGTCTTTGTTTTCATTATTTTACTAACCACCTTGTTTTGCAATTTTGCATGATTGGTGCTCTATAAATAAAGTTTGATTTGATTTGGAATACCTGGAGAAGCTCCTGTCAGCGAGCGAGCAGGCGTCCTGGTGGCCGTCCCTGGGGGTCCACTTACTGTGCGTTTCCCCGGCGATGACCAACACACAGGTGTGTGTGAGTAAAGTAGCGGGTGATCCCGGATAGTGTGACACTGTTTACGCCATCCCAGGGAGACGCATCGGCGCTGTGCTCTTAGCCGATGCGAAGATACTTGTACTAATACGATTTTGAAGCAAAGTCTTTAAATCTGAAGTGATGAATCGTGTCTCCAGTAAGTCCCGGCTCTACAGATGTAGTGTAATCCCGTTTCCCATGGGGCCCAACCATCATTAAAAGTTACGATCATTGGGGGTCGATAACGCATTGTAAACCATGGGATTCATGTGGGCCGCTTTCTGACTATGATTGACTATCGATGCTTTGAATCACATTAACCTATGATTGCTCCACCGATTGGTACATAAATCGATGTGACCTTTGGTATGATTTCAGAAAGCTAATATGTAACAACTCACACGCCTGCTTGACCCGATTCCTGGTTGAATGTGTGAATACTAGGGTAGCCTGGAAATCCAGTCCCACATCTAGAAAGCTGTAGGGTCTGGCAACGAGAAATTAAAATGGCCCCACTCGAGGAGCGGCACAGAGGATGCATTTGAAAATATCACTGCACGCAATTGGATAACACTACGACCAATCATAACAATACAAGGGGGGTGACGTATCCAGAGCCCAATACGCTAAGCTACCAGCGGAGCTAACCGATAGATTAGACTCGAGTCTTGCCGTGTCCGGTCGGTAAAACAGCCAAAAACGTCCTTCTTGCAAAGGGTTAGTGCAATTGCATACAGTTAGCATCACGAGGCTTGCTTGAAATAGAATGCAATAAAAACACAACAGCATCCATGCGTCGACCTCCACCACTGGTACGTGTCATTAAAGCAGCAGGTGAGCCAGGGCAGTGTGGCACTGTGTACACGATCACAGGGCGATGTGTCGGCGCTGTGCTGTTGGCCGACGCTGTCTCTGGGTTCGTTCTCAGCGATGACGGTTAATTAGAACTCGGTCCTCCGAGTATATCCTGACAAATTGAACACTGTCAATTTAATTTGTTCAATTAACAATGTTTATTAGGCCATTTAACAATCGCAAATAGGGACTCTGCTGGAGCAAAACCGCACGCAAATTGCACTGGTAGCATATAATTAAAACGTGACTTTTCGGGTGGTCTGCGCGGGAGGGGATCGACGGTGACTCTTATTCAACACCATGTATTTTTAATTTTTTTGTTTGGCACAGATGTGATGTGCAAACTGAAATGTCTCTGGGTAAAGGGGTCGGTGTGTGTGGGTGTGAATGACTGTATCTAGGGTAAAGGGTGTGTGTGTGTGTGTGTGTGTGTGTGTGTGTGTGTGTGTGTGTGTGTGTGTGTGTGTGTGTGTGTGTGTATGAATGTCTCTGGATGAATGTCACTGGGGTAATGGGTGCAGGTGTGTGTGTGTGTGTGTGTGGGTGAGTATGAATGTCTCTAGGGTAAAAAGGTCAGCTGTATGAGTATCTGTGTGTGTGAATGTCTTTGGGGTAATGGGTACAGGTGTGTGTGTGCGGGTGTGTGGGTTTGCGTGTGAATGTCTCTGGGGTAAAGGATTGGTGCGTGCGTGCGTGCGTGCGTGCGTGCGTGCGTGCGTGCGTGCGTGCGTGTGCCTCCGGGGTACAGCGGACCGGTGTGTACATCTACTAGGGCTTAAGGATGCTACGGCGTTCCTCCAGAAGGCAACGCTGTCCAGCCCGGGGCGGCCCCTCCGCCCTAAAGGTCGCCGCCTCACCGCCTCGACGCCGCCGATACCCCTGACTCCAGCGCTATTTCTCATCATCCATTTTGGCAAATGGCAGAACGGATCAATCAAGGGCCGAGCAGCAGCCCTGATCCCCGTATCGACTGCCTGGATTAGAGGGGATCTCTCTGTTGGCTCTCTACGTGATTTGGCCATAACTCTGATGCTATCTTGTGATCATAGTCGCTAAGTTTGAGAATCGGATCGCAGCTCGGTTCGCATGCGTGTCTCTCTGCCCCGGGGTGCCGCAGAGGTTTAACAACGGGGCCAATTTGGTTTACTGTTTGATAATCGTTACGGCGGCTTGTGTCGTGTTCCGGTATAATGTACATTCAACTTTATTAATATCCTTTTACAAACAAGGCAAACCACTTCAATCAGTGACCAGAGCATATTCCTTGTATTCCCTAGGGTGAGTATTTCTCCAGGAGATGGACTTAATTGGAGCAGTATTGTATGGTTCATGCTATATAGAGCAGAACTTCTGTGTCAGGGGGGGGAGGAACTAAAGCTGATGTCCTCGTGCTCTCTACCTCCCTCTCTGCATCACTTTAGTTCCAATATGTATTTTGTGCTGAAGGATTGCTAACTTAATTGGAGAGCCGTCCCTAGCTAGACACCTGCTTAACAGGCCTGTGATGTATTCTCTTTTCTTTCCTAAAGGGAAATACAAAATGAAAGTTGTGGATTTTGAAGCAAAGCCTTTAAATCTCAAGTGATGAATCGTGTGTCCAGTAAGTCCCGGTTCTACAGATGTAGTGTAATCACGTTCCCCGACCGTCATTAAAAGTTCCGTTCATTGGGGGTCGATAACGCATTGTAAACCATGGGATTCATGAGTGCCGGTTTCTGACTATGATTGACTATTGATCCTTTGAATCACATTAACTTATGATTGCTCTACCGATTGTTCAATGAATCGATTGGTACATGAGACCTTTGGTATGATTTCAGAAAGCTATTTTGTGACAATGCATGACCCAATTCCTTGGTTGAATGTGTGAATAACAAAAATTATGGCATTAATTCCATTTGATACTGTTTGGTTTCCCCAAATGCTTATTGTAGCTACATGGCAACATAGATCATTGCAAGGACTGCAACTGCAGACATGCATTTTAACAATACGAGGCTTGCATGAAATATATAGCAGTAACGGAAACATAACAGCATTTATATAATATGCAGGAAGTAAAAAATACACTTTCTTTAATCTTGTAATGCAAAGTGTCCGTACGCATGAAATGGAGATGGCATTGGGCTTTCATGTACATATCTGCAAACAAACTGTAAATGGGGAAATAGTACATGACTTATTCAAATGTCCACCATGTCTCAATGATTGAGGCACAAAAAGCTGTACTTTGTCATAACTGATTCAACATGGAAACCACACTCAACAAGCTGCCTCGGCAGCGGAGTCCCTCTGTACCGCCCCGCCGTGCCTCACGTTAAACCCGCAAGCGGCTGCATTATTTATCTGAATGTAAATTCATCCGATGTAAAGCACCCTGGCACGCCAGGACCTGGGTGGGTGCGCTACCAGACATTAACTGCAATTTCCCGAACAAGGGGGCCTGTATGGCTGCATCGATCTACATCGGACCGAACTTTGAGGGCAATTTGTGTAATGAAGAACTTCTCTCTGACCGCCGCCCTGTACGGCTGTAATCGCGGGTCCGTTCATCGACATGCCATTTCCCCCCTCCATCATCTAGAGAGCGCCGGGATGGAGCGAGTACTCGGCCCGGAGGTTCCTTGGCATTTGCGGGGGGGAATTGGTCCGGCCTTGTCTGAACAAAATGCACAATCAATGGAACCTTCTGGTCTCAGACCTCGGCAGCCCGGCGCCTCCCTCCATCTCCCTGCTGAACTCACTTTGTCCGACAGACTACCCTATCAGGCGCGCCGGAGACGGAATGTCAGCACTGTCACGCGGCCCCGCCTCGGCTCCGATGCGGCGGCCGGGGCGCCGATGCTCTCTCCCCCACCCTGACCTCCCTCCATCGTTATCTCCTCCCGCACACACAGCCGCCCCTCACACCTTCCTTCTGCTTGTCAACACAATGACACGCTCATTAATTCCCAGGCCGTTTATCAAACGTAAAGTGGCCTTATTAAAATGATTCTTAAACCCTGGCCATCCGTCGAAAAACAAAAGGCTCGTTTAGAGTCTATATCCCCCCCCCCCCCAGCTTTTTGTGGTTAGTAAAAAAAGCACTTTGGGGGGTGAGAGCTTTACTTTCGATGTGTTTTAACAAACATGACACATTTCCCAGAAACAAGAGTCATGGGGAATAAAACGGCGCGTTCATTATAAAACAAGGAAACAACGCTGCATCACAACTTCTGTTCCAACAACTCGGTCGTCTTTCAGATGCCTCCTGCTCACACACACGGGTTCCTCAGCGGCCGGTCGCCCACCCACCGCCCGCCGCCCGCCGCTCGCCACCAGAGCCTCTGGGCGGGCGGGCGTTTCTCCACGCGGGCGGCAGTGATGGAGACGATGCGGCGGGGGAGCCACCATCTGGGAAATCAGAGTCGCCCTGGGTAAAAGCTCGTCCATCACGAGGCAAGCCTGCGCGCCGTAAAATGCCTCATTGATAGCTTAATGAATCACAATATGAGCGGGCGCGGCCCTCACCTGGCCCCGGCTATATGTCCGCGTCACTTTTATTGATCCGCCGCGGTATTCTGATATACGGTTCCAATCTAATTGCACTCAGTGGGGGTTTTTATGGGGTTTGCTGGAAAGGCATTTATATGAGTTCCCTCGAAGTCATCAGCTCCCCCTCACTCCTTGAGACGCGTGATGCAATCCTGGGGTTCCTCCAGGTGAGAGACAGGGGGGAGACCAGGGGGGAGACAGGGGGGAGACGGACGGAAACACCCCAGTAACAGGAGATCCGTTTATGAGCGACTCTTTTGGCACGCATCACTTTGTAAACGACAGCGGTAACAAATGGAGCCTTTTTAGAGGCAGGAATCTAAGCGAGACTTCGCCGGGCGCACGAGAGGACGGCTTGTTGATATGAGTCTGATGGAACGCATGTGATCTTCTTGAGAGGACGACTCCTCCTTTCAAACCGCTGCTGGGGAAAACCTTGCACGTTTCAAAGGGCAGATCCATTGTTTCGTAACCACACGCCGACACCTAGAGGATTCATGGCGAGGGTGTTTGATTTAACACCGAAGGCAAAGGCGAGCAGAAAAAAACCGAACACAAAATTAATATTGAGCGTTAATATTGTAGTGCGACACCACGCCTCCCCAACGTGGACAAAGGCTGGGCAGCATGCTGTCCTCGTGGCTAATAGGAAATGATTATGTGGTGTGGACCAAAAGACCCTCTTCACTTCTGGAGTGACTCACCATTTGTCCACATAAATAGAGGTCTGCTCTAACCACCCATGAGTATGCAGGCATTGAAATAGATTCCCATTGTTCTTAATAATAATTACATCTAATACTGATCCGATGCCATAATTACAGTGTGTACCAATTAAGATATATATATTGGCAAAGCAGAATAAAATACCCATTTTTTCAAATTAAAACAGCTATAGACACCTGTAACAATAAATAACAACTAATTATCCTTTCACAGTCTCGGTGTAGGAGGAACACATTTAGTTCAGGTAGGGTCGATTCAAACTTCCCAGATTTATGTAGGTGTTAAAACAGGACACTATTACGTTGTGTTATCTCTTATTGTCTTGTGTCATTCGGAACTGTTCCAACACTTCAGTCAGATAAAGACGGTGTACTTAGATGGCATGGATGCAATCAGCCTGCTGCAGTTGGTGTAGCAAAATAAGAATTCTTACCTGGCCATGTTGTTGTCACTTGAGTGGAGAAACTAATAAATCAGTTCATTAATTAATTACTTAAGTTAATATAGAGACGCACTGGCCACTCAAAATATTCACACACACACACACACACACACACACACACACACACACACACACACACACACACACACACACACACACACACACACACACACACACACACACACACACACACACGCACACCTTTTAACAAAACAAAGTTTTACATGACACAAAAACAAAATTGTCTACAGATTCTATGGACATCTTAGCCAGAGGTGGTTGAAGCTCTGGGAATACAAGATGGTGGGACAAGGTTGCCAGGCTGGGTCTTCAATGAGCTTATGGGGGAGATGTTTCACACACACACACACACACACACACACACACACACACACACACACACACACACACACACACACACACACACACACACACACACACACACACACACGCACACGCACACGCACAAACACACACCCACACCCACACACACACACACACACGCACACGCACACGCACACGCACACGCACACACTGGGCCTGTCAATTACAGCTATGTTGGATTCTGTAGCTAAAGTGTTGATCCAAAACATAATCGTTTTACCCCAGGTGTTGGTCTACAGATAGAGGGACTTTACTATCAGTAATAGTAATATAAGGCTGGTAGGTATTCTTAATGTACATTTGTAATGTTTCAGCAGTAATGGCACTACAGCAAGGTATTGTAATGTATTTTTATAATCTGTAATGAAGTATTCGTACTATCAATATTTTTTTTATCAAACGTATTTGTAGAATGTTTAATGCGGTAATGGTTCCATGAAAAAGTATTATAAATGTAATTTGTATGTTTAATGAAGTAAGGCACTAGAATATATTTGAGTGAATGTCTAAATTTAAGCTAGCCTCAAAGCTAAAAGCAGCAAAATCGTGCCTCACAAAAAAAGCCTTGCCTGGCACTCACTATGCATATTTAATGAAACTCCAAACGAAACGGAAGCACAGAGCCTCAGAGCCATCATGCTTATGTGCAGGGTCACGTCTAGATATTTTATTACACATTTATAATAACTGTTGGACAACAGTAGCGACCTTTAGCAGCTACCCACACAGAGTTCCAGTTTGCCATTTTTTCTATCTCTGCAGTAGATATTTACAATGAGCCGCGCGGGTCAAAAGAGCAAAGACTAACACGTCTCTTTAACCTTAAATATTGGAAATCCTCGCCAAGCCAACGGGTGTCAGGTTTGATTTGGTCCGGGCGGTGATTCCTCCAGAAGCAGAGGAACAAACCCTATGGACATAGCAGCTCTCTGGCCGCGACACGAAGCCGCTGCTAGAACACGACCACTAGTACCTTTAGCGGTAA
Organism: Gadus chalcogrammus; assembly: GCF_026213295.1. Classification (NCBI taxonomy): domain Eukaryota; kingdom Metazoa; phylum Chordata; class Actinopteri; order Gadiformes; family Gadidae; genus Gadus; species Gadus chalcogrammus. Next base: position 24,921,356 of record NC_079422.1, read on the forward strand.
GGACCAGCCATTGGCCCAAAGCCGAGCAGCGGAGGCAATTCTTTTCAATAGACTAGCTTTTTCGGTGAGTAAATTAAACAGAATTATTTGATTATACTCCGGTTTATATATTGGAACTAAAGCACTCTAAACTGCATACTAATTAAGCCCTCAAGATGAGCATTCCTTTGCATGCTAATAATGTCGGCGGGCCTGTTAATGAATTCATGTTGTTCTGCATCATACTCTGCATACATTCAATACTCTTAACCTATAAAACCTTTTGTATCATCTATTTTTAGACCAGAGAGGTCTTAAGACATTCAAGTGGCAGTTGCAATAGCCTCAATACCAGCCTGAAACCTGTCTAATATATTCATATATGTATATAAATATTTGTTTTTGACCTTTTCTATTCCACAAGTAACACTGCCACAATGATGTAAACCATTGCCCTCCACACACACACACACACACACACACACACACACACACACACACACACACACACACACACACACACACACACACACACACACACACACACACACACACACACACACAGACAGACAGACAGACAGACAGACAGACAGACAGACAGACAGACAGACAGACAGACAGACAGACAGCTCCTTGATTTTTGTCAGTGACCTTACCATGAAGCATCCAACTATAATGGTAGGAGTCTCTGAACATTTGTCTGTCCTTCTAGTTTCTCTACAACCCACAATCCCATCAACCTCGAACACTAAGGACCAAGGAACCCACCAATGCCGAGCGCCAGATCATGAGATCTACGGGAAATATTTATTAGTAGTGTGTTACTGCCAATAAGTCCACACTGTGTACTTTAATGAGAGGGGACCCATATCAACTGGTACCGCCGAAGGTTATGCTCGGTAAAGCTCGGTACAAAACATTCAAGAACCGATGAAGAAAGAGAGACCAGTGATGTTACATTGTAGAAAAGTCTTATAAGTTAGTCATTTTGTCTTCGCTTTTGTTCTTGGAAATAGCCTGTTCCCAAATAGCGAAATAGCCTGGTCCCAAATGCTAAATAGACTGGTCCCAAATGCTTAATAGCCTGCTCCCAAAAATCTAAATAGCCTGCTCCCAAAAATCTAAATAACTTGCTACCATATCGCCAAATAGCTAAATAGCCTGCTCCTAAATGCTAAATAGCTAAATAGCCTTCTCCCAAACATCTAGCCATTAGCAATGTCTCAGCCAGTTGATTATTTTTTAATGTAAACCGTTCATCCGATCGACGCCCCACTCAGTGTCGCAGAGGACCCAGGAAGGCGCCTTGTTGAGTTGGAGGCTGTTTGGATAAAACGGCACTGCACCGGTATGGTTAAAAAGGGGCAGCATTTCTTGCTGCATTAAAAAATGAATAAATGAAGGAAAGTAAATGCATACTGTGACCCATCGACAGCTGTCTGGGTGGCAATTATGACGTTTGTATTTTGGGCACATGTTGCGATGACTAACAAGTTGCTCACTCTTCTTTTGTCACTGAACTGTGTACCGCTGGAAATAGGAGTAATTGGCTGCTGCTGCATCATGGAGCAGAAATTGATCTGGGGCAAAATATCATCTTGGCACCGCTGTCAAATATTTGAGGCATTGCCTGCGTGTTGAAATTGTAAAAATTGCTTGATTGGGAATTCCTGTCCTTCCTGCGCTCACTTTATTTCTGGACACGTTCCTCGTTCTTATTTTCTGATGTTGTCGTATCATGTTTTTGACTCTATAAAACTTTAAATAATACATGTCTGAGTTGTTTCTGTTTGTATACTTTGATTGGCCCATTGTATTTATAAATGTAATATCAATGTAATGTATTCCACCGAGATATTCCTTGTTCGGCTCAGCTCTCAACTTATCTGGGTATCTGTTGTCTTTTTTGTATTCATGATGATGAGAGAGAATTCATTGTATCACCTGAATACACTTAAAAGACAACAGATGCGAAGCAATCTCATGAGGAACGTGTGTTCACGCCTGAGAAACCATTATTTACTACCAGAAACAGCGGTCTTCTCCAAGCATATTGTCGGGTTCAGTCTCAATAAGCTCTAATCACGTCTTAGAGAGTAACTGAATTCCTACAACCATCACATTTGGAAATGTGTTTTCAAATCACAGCGAAGGAAATTACATGCAATTTAATGAATATATTGCAAGCTATTAAGCCCAAAGCACAAGCAGGGCTTCATCCTTGTTGCGCGACCTAATAAATAAATAAAATCATTATTACAGATTAAAATGCGGAGTTTGATGGTGCGGTATTATTTTGTGCTTGCTTCGAATAGGATCCAATACTATTTGGCACGCAAAAAATGAAAACCATTATAAAGTGTCAATCCCAACACAGCCACGAGCTCTGGCCTGTGAGAACCTGTACTCCTAATACCACCGAGTTTGTATTGGCATTTCAGCATTGACATTTCCGAAACCGCTCTAATGACTTTCCTTGTTTGTAAATGTTAACCAGTGTACGTGATAAATCCAGGTGTGACTCTCATCACTGTCGCCATCTCTCTTCTGGTGGCAGATTGGATTAAAGACAACCTGCCTTGAACCTGTTGGACAGACACTAAAATAAGATAATTCTGATTGATCGGTCATCTACAGGTCTCACCCTTACACCATTAGCTGGGTCTCACTCCTTCATCAGTGGCTGGGTCTCACTCCTACATCAGTGACTGGGTCTCACTCCTACATCATTGATTGGGTCTCCCTGCTACATCAGTGATTGGGTCTCCCTGCTACATCAGTGATTGGGTCTCACTCCTACATCATTGATTGGGTGTCACTCCTACATCAGTGACTGGGTCTCACTCCTACATCATTGATTGGGTCTCCCTGCTACATCAGTGAGTGGGTCTCACTCCTACATCATTGATTGGGTCTCACTCCTACATCAGTGACTGGGTCTCACTCCTACATCAGTGGCTGGGTCTCACTCCTACATCAGTGTTTGGGTCTCACTCCTCCATAATTGATTGGGTCTCACTCTTACATCATTGATTGGGTCTCACTCCTACATCATTGATTGGGTCTCACCCCTACATCAGTGGCTGGGTCTCACTCCTACATCATCAGCTGGGTCTCACTCCTACATCAGTGACTGGGTCTCACTCCTCCATAATTGATTGGGTCACAAGCCTACATCATTGATTTGGTCTCAAGCCTACATCATTGATTGGGTCTCACTCCTACATCATTGGCTGGGTCTCACCCCAACATCACTGGCTGGGTCTCACTCCTACATCATTGGTTGGGTCTCACCCCTACAACAGTGTTTGGGTCTCACTCCTACATCATTGATTGGGTCTCACTCCTACATCATTGATTGGGTCTCACTCCTACATCATTGCCTTGGTTTCACTCCTACATCAGTGGAGCCATGGTACTGGACTGATAGGAGGAGGTGGAGGAGATGGCAGCAGTGGGTTGAGAAGGAGCTGGAGGTTGGAGGAAGAGCAGTGGAGGAGGGGGAGAAGCGGAGGAGGTGGGAGGAGGAAGAGGAGGAGGTGGGAGGAGGTATAGGATAAGGAGGAGTGGGAGGGGGGAGGTGGGAGGACGAGCAGTAGTGGAGGCAGGAGGGGTGGGGGGTGGGAGGAGGAAGAGGAGGAGGTGGGAGGAGGTATAGGATAAGGAGGAGTGGGAGGGGGGAGGTGGGAGGACGAGCAGTAGTGGAGGCAGGAGGGGTGGGGGGTGGGGGGACGAGGAGTGGCGTGGTGGTAGAGGGCCTCATGTAAACCGCAGGATGTCGCACAGCATGATGCTACAGCCCGACTGTCCACAAGCCAATGGTTAATTCAGAAGCTCTGCTCCATCTCCCCGTGGCTTGGGGAGCGCTGCATGTTATATGAAGTGATGGACAACAGAATCTAAAAACAAAAATAACACATCACAGAGGGATGAGTCCACTACAAATCGACCCAATATCTGACTGAAAATTTTCAAATAGTATATTCATATACATCTCAATGTCAGCTGATGGACTCAGCATTTCAGGGATGGGGTCAGATCCCCCCCCCCCCTATTGGACATCAGCTTGGCTTCGTTATATATAAATTACTTGAAATTGCAATGGATTTCAGGGAACATTATTTTCCGATGTTTAATATGATAACCCTCAATAACATTATTAATGGTACGATGACGCTTATTGCACACCTTTACATCCCTGAATATCTATATCTATAATAATCATTTGAATAATCATTTCTTTAAGGGTAGTGTTAGCACATTGTACACCTCTGCATCTATCCGTCATGACATTTAGCAGGTGTGGGGATATCGTTCAAGGTTGGGCTGTGTTTAATGATTCTGATGCAGAAGGCGGAAAGCCATTCTTCTTTATTGTGTTGCATAAGCACAATACACACACACACACACACACACACACACACACACACACACACACACACACACACACACACACACACACACACACACACACACACACACACACACACACACACACACAGCTTGATGGCTGACAGGGGAAACTTTGCCGTGTTTGTTAGAGCTGACATTGAGTTGTATCAGTTAATATCTCAACATACGTCCCCAGAGCCAACACCTCCTCCCTTGCCTGCCCTTCTGTCTACAGTAAACAGAGACAGAGAGACAGACATAAGTGAGAGAGAGGTAGGGGATGGAGAGAGACAAGAAAGAGAGAGAGAGAAAGAGACATGCGACAGAGAGAGGGGGAGGGAGACATGGAAGGGAAAGGGAGACACAGCTATAGAAAGAGAGAGCGAGAGAGACAAGTGAGAGAGAGAGAGACAGAGAGAGAGAGAGAGAGAGAGAGAGAGAGAGAGACAGAGCGAGAAAGAGAATTCAGAGAGACAAAGAAGAGAGACAGACAACAAGAGAACGTGAGAGAGGGAGGGGGGAGAGAGACAAATGAAAGAGACAGACCAGAGGGAGAGAGGGACAGAAAGAGACAAGTGGAAGAGACCGATGAGAGAGAGAGAAACAGAGAGAGAGCGAGAGCGAGAGCGAGACAGAGACAGAGACAGAGAGAGAGAGAGAGAGAGAGAGAGAGAGAGAGAGAGAGAGAGAGAGAGAGAGAGAGAGAGAGAGAGAGACAGAGACAGAGACAGAGACAGAGACAGAGAGAGAGAGAGAGAGAGAGAGAGAGAGAGAGAGACAGAGTCAGATAGAGAGAGAGACCCCTCCCAGAGCAGGTTTCTGATGATGCCCTGGTTGTAGTGATGGATGTGCCGAACCCCCCCGGTGGATATGCGAACGTTGGGATGAGCAGCTAATGGTGCGTGTCACCCGGCCCGTTTATCTTCAAGCATTGATCACCACCTAATCACAACCGACCCCCTGCAGGGCTCACAGTGTGCAGCTCCCAAACACCCTCCGAGGCGTCAGAGGTGAGCGATACGCCGCCGCAACGCACTCGACAACAAAGAGGGGAATTAGTCTCGAATATTTAGGGTGCCGGCACTTATTGCCAACAAGGTCATAGATCTGATGTCTGAGAGGTTTTCCTTATTTGTTGTTGAGTGTCGTAGAAAGGAACAGATGCGCTCCCATTGTGACAGATTTCGAGAAGCGTGCCCCAAAAAAAAGAAAACATCCTGGTGAATACATGCATCAACAGCGACAACCCAACGTCCAAACTAATAGCTCTCAAGTGTTCCCAGTGATATAACTGGAGCAGAATGCATGCGCCAGTCATTTGCAAAAAATAAATGCGCACACACACTCGCACACACACACACACACACACACACACACACACACACACACACACACACACACACACACACACACACACACACACACACACACACACACACACACACACACACACACATCCCCATACGTCTGTTTCACATTCTGCATTGGCGTCCCACAGGAAAACACGGGAGCGCAGATGATCAGTGGTAAAAAGAGGAAAAAGAAAAAAAAAAAATGTAAAAAGATCAATTAAATTGCGCTGGGCTGATCATTTGCCTCAATTATTGTGGAAATTTGTCAGTTTTCCTCTGCGGCAAGCCATCACAGCATGATAAATCACAGGCACACAGACGGTTCTCCAGGGAGACGTGCGCTGGCAGAGGCTTCCTGCATGATATAAAGACATGCCTGCAGGAGGAGCAGCACACTGCCGCAGAATAAGTTACCTGCACCCAGCAGAATAAAATTCATGGAACCTTTATGTGGTTTCTAAATAGATACACAGTATCCATCATGCGGATGGATATATTGACCATGAGCCAGTATAGAAGGCTTGCGGTTATATATGGATGATACAATGGATATAAATAGAACTGCAGGAGCCTCTTGTGGGTTAAAGAGCTGTGTTCACCTCACCTTGCTGGGCAACTGGTCCTTCCAGTGCTCCCAGTGTAAACAGCCCACACTGGGAACTGGTGTGATGCATCATGTGCTCCACTTGTCATCCCGGGTTGGTCTTGTTCGGGGCAGCAGCATGTAATTGAAAGTCAAATGCGATTAATAAAACAACAGCAGCATTAGGTTTTGACAAGCGCTCGGACTGATTCAAGTGTAAACACCACAAATCAGTTTTCACGTTTCAGCTAACACCCGCCCACAGATGACATGTTGTCTCCCCAGCGGAGGTTTCACAGTGTGGGGACGCCTCGTATGACACTCAACACTCGCACTGGCCATGCCACACATTGTACATTGTATTAATCTTATGCAGCCACTGGTATAGGAACATACATATTATAATCTCATCTATTAAACACTATCTTTAAAGGTTGGGTATGGAATTCGCTTTTTTGGCCATTTTTGCAAAATTACTTGAAATCGTTATCATAACCCACTTACAGCCACTGAGTTAGAAGTACTGACATGAAAATTAAACAAGTCAATCATCTGTGGAACGGGCAGGGCTCGAAAAACTCCAGCCAATGATTTCCAGAGCCACCGAGTTGCATTGGACAGTAAGTACGTCAATCAAACGGTCGTACTGCACTCCCCCTCCCCCGCGCCCCGCGCGCGACCCCTTCGTGCAGTACTCGTGACCCAGAGCAAGCTCCTGTTTGTTGTTATCCTGCGGTAGCTACTGGAACTAGTTAATCCACATTTGGACCTAGCAGTAGAAGACCATTTCCATGGCAGACAAGACGCCACCATCCCCACCACCACCACCACCAGCAAAGAGAAGGAAAACCCTACGCTAGCCTGGCTCGCTCTCGCGCATCTGTGTTCGCGCTCGTGCATGCTGTGTTCGCGCGCGTCCAGGTACTTGGAACGGGTGGAGTCAGAGTCAGCGTTGAAGGAGAGGGGGTAGGACCATTTGAGTTGTGTATTTTCAAAATCTGCTGGCGTTTCGCAAATCCCATACCCAACCTTTAAGTTTACACACACAACAGTTATTTGTTCAAAATAGCCTATTATACAACCCTATTCTGCTTTCTTCTAACTTGATTTAGGTTGGATTAGATCAAATGTACTTTATTAATCCCAGACAGGAGATTGGCTGATAGGCTACAGTGGACAGAACAGGACAGTAGACTTTAAAATGGATAACTGGCCAGCACCCCTCACTGATTTAAAATGTTTTGCTTATCTGTATGTATCTGTGTATGCATGTCAATTATGGCACCCATTGCAATCCTGATCATCCCTGGAAGGAGGGATCCCCCACTCTGATGGAGGGATCCCCCACTCTGAAGGAGGGATCCCCCACTCTGATGGAGGGATCCCCCACTCTGAAGGAGAGATCCCCCACTCTGAAGGAGGGAGCCCCCACTCTGATGGAGGGATCCACTCTGAAGGAGTGGAAACTCCCAATTACGGGAGTTTTCTTCTTGCCCTCTGGGGGCTAGGGTAAGGGGGGCGTCATAAACACATGGCCTGTAAAGCCCTTTGAGACTGTACCGGTAATTAAGCTCTACACAAATAAAATGAAATTGAATAGAGCTGAACATTAAAATAACGACAAAAAAGAAACATCTAAATATCTATATACACAGCATAAGAACATAACGGTTGAGGTTGACATGATTGAACCATATTGCAAACATGATTGAAACCACAGGCCTCCAGTATTGATCCCTGATCCATGGAGTCAGCAGTATCCCTCACAACCAAACAGTCCACACACAACACCGTGTCTAAGAGGTGGCGGTCTCCCCGTTCCTGCGCCAACTCACGGCAATGTGCTGTCTCCGAGGGGCTAGCGTCAGCGACGAGCACACGGCTTCAAGATGTTCCTTGTTGTTCGACAAACATCTGTCACTTTCCCCGCACGGCAGCCTAATTAAGACGACTTGTCACATCACGCGGCTCCCCGTCGGCTAGGAGGCTAAGGGTTACAGTACACTCGGGGTAAACAGCTTCATTAACGCCCGCGGCAGATTGAAGAGGAGGCGCCTGAGTCCGGCCGCCGTGTCCGTGGGAGACGGCGGAAGCTGATTTGCATTTCCCAACCGGCAATTAAAAGATACTTGGGCTTCATAACTTGAGCCATGTTGCCAGAGGGATTAAAGGGGGATTATGGCTAGTCATTATGTAGATGTTTATACTTATTATTTTTCTTTTGAGGCGGCCGGACGCTGCGTGTAGCGTTGCTCCTTGACATGACCTGCGTAGCGAGAAGTGGAGGATTTGCGTAATGAGGTTTGTATTTGGATTTTGAAAAAAAGGCAACCCTGTTATGGGCCGGAGACTGATTTGAATGCACTTATCTGCCCCACCACAGGCCTACCTTAATCGATAACCGCTCCTTCTCAACACAGCACAGCTGCTGTTCAAGGGTTTAGCGGGTAATGGAACTGCTAACTCTTGACAGCAACCTCTTGTGCTGCTGTGTTGTGCAGAGTGCCCGGGAGTCACCTGCCGCTTTCACACCAAAAAGAACCGAGAGCCAGTTCCGGGCTGGTGCTAGAGCCTGTTCCAAACTGGTTCCAGTCTTACCCCAGTTAAGAACCGGTTGGTTTCACACCGGCCAGAGCCAGCCATAGAGCCGGCGTGAGCAACGTCATGACGTCACTACAAACGTCTCCGCTAGTGAGCTTGGACAGAAGCATACGGCCGACATCTTTCTTTATTCTGGGTGGAAATAGTAACATAGTTACGCCATTAAATGCGTTTATGGAAACATTTTTAGCGAGAAATGTGCATTTTACTTTCATAATGTTCGCTCGGTAAATGTGAAGGATGTTTGGTTTGATAGTTATGACGAAGAGGGAACGCTCCGTTCACTTGAACCACCACACAATGATCAAGCGTCAGGTTAGGCGCGCAGAAGAACCCTTGCGCCAGTTTCAAACACAACAACAACAATTTCGTCTTCGATTCAATCCGTGTATGGTTCGTTCTTTGAATATTCCGATTTAAAACAAAATCAGAAAAAACAAAAAAGAACCATACACGGATTCACGTCCATTGTTTACTTCGGTGTTTTAAAAAATGCCGGTCTTCGTTGGTCTTCCTGTTTATGAAGGTACGGATAACTCCGCCCCCTGCCCCCGGCGTAAAAGCGGTTCTAGTTCTAGCCCAGCTCTAAAGTGGGGCCAGAGTTGAACCGGTTTTTAGGGGCCGGAGCCGGTTCTTTGGCGGTGTGAAACCAAAGCCCTGGCCCTAGCTCCGAACTGGCCCGGAACCGGCCCCGATTTTGCGGCGGTGTGAAAGGGGCACCAGTGGGGTATTCCACAAAGCCGGGTTTATCACATAACCTGGTAAGTTAACCCAGGGTTTGCGGTAACCCTAGGTTTTCCGTTCCAAAATGAACACGGTATGTTAGTTACTATAGCAACATATGCTCTGAATCAAACCTGGTCAGAGCAGGTTTTGCGCAGGTTAAGTTTGGAACATTTAAACCAGCGTTCACCGCAGATTTCATGTGTTCACAATGGCATGCCCTTTTGATGAGAGGCCTGTTGATATCGGAGCGCAAATTATTCGTGTAATCCACCGGGAGCGATTAAAAAGACCACGGCTCGACATCTTGCCATATCCGGATGACTTTTTGCTGGAGAGATATAGATTCTCACGCAAATCATTAATATATTTAAATAGCCTTCTCCTGCCTTACATACTCAACACTACCAATCGAGGACCTGGCCTCAGTTCACTCCAGACTATTTGCGTAACCCTCCGTTTTTTGCAAAGGGTAGTTTTACTCCAACGGAGTAGGCTGCATATTTTTAAAGAAGAAAAGGGTTATGTGGTAGGAACGTTAAGAATGCTTGACTGGGATATTAGTAAATTCATGGCTCAAATATTAAGGATCATGCTTTTGACACATAACTAACGCATTTACGCCGTCAGCAATCCGCTGCCAGGCTTTGGTTCTCTGGGTTACAGAGGCTTTAGCGTTCCCTTTTCTTGTGATAATGTCCTTCTCCTCGTCATAGCTCTCCAGGAGAACCTGGAGTTCCATTTCATTGAAATAAGCGTCCGGTTTTGCCATTTCGATCGGGGTTTTCATGATCCATACATCGCGTCTTTATAGGTTTGGCGTGGACGCGCACAACCCTGTGTTAACCAACCCCGAGTTGATTGAACGAATGCAAAACCCGTGCGGTGGAGCCGACAGCTCTGGTTTAGTTGGCACAGGGTCAATCAACCTAGAGTTCAGCGTTAACTCTGTGTTTGTTAAACCTCTGTTCGTGGAATAGGCCTACCCCACAGAAGAGCAGGGTGTTTACCCAGGCTGCAAGACGGCTGGCCGCCCACCCTGCACCCCCCCCCCCAGCCCCGCGCCGGTAATGAGCTGACAGGTGCGATGTTTACGCTCCGATTGTCACTCAGGTCCGCGGTGGCCTGGATCCATGTTTAGCATTCCTGGGGCTTTAACAATACCAGCCACACCACGGTATGACGGTCATGGATCTGAGCCTGATTTGGAGAGACTTAAGACGGCTGCATCATCGCGGGGGTGGGGCGGCTGCGCCTCGCCACGGGAACACTGGAGGATAATTGGCGCGTCTCATTGATCAGCGCGGGTTCAGAGAGGAAGGCTTCCTCGACGCGTGTGGTGGAGCTGCAGTGTCACATCGGCAATAACTTCGGAAACAATATTGCAGAAGTAGTACATATTACGTTTGCTTTAACTTTCTGCTGATTCTTAAATACATTGCGCTTTCGACAATGCATTTCTTAACTTTGCTATCTTCTTTTATTATTTCATTTTAGTATATGCATTTTTTTACTTTGCCTTTGTTTTCTTTTACTTCTATTTTATTGCATTTTAAGCACTTTGAAAATAAAGTTGCCTTGCCTTTTCTTGCCTTGCTTAAATACACATCGACAATGCATTTATAAGGGATGGGACAGAATATCGACATGCCGATGGATCGTTGTCCTTCTTCGTGGGGTACGAGAATAGAGATACTGGCGGCAAATATCTATATATTTTAATTTATTAATTTTATTAATTTTTTATTTTTTTAAAAATAGTAACTGAAAAACTCCATGACCATGAATAAAGACAGAAATCAAGCACTTTACCTTTTCACAGTTTTTTATTCATAGTTAGACATTATAGTGTATTGTTGTATGTATTGTTACAGGATTGTCTAACGATATAATAATTATTTGCGATATTATCGGTATCTTGGCAGGACTGATGTATCACATATCGTATCGTAAGGTACCGATTCCCACCCCTAGTATTTAGATTGTCTCCGTATTTATTTATCGTAGTTTTATATCATTTTAATTAATTACTGTGCTGAATAATTCCTCATCGATTCCATTACTGCCTCTCTGGCTGCAACCCATCGGCTGTGGACTCCGACACTGACCTTACAGTAAGAGCTCCGGCCCTCACCACTCCAACCTCTCAAGACCCGGGGTTCAGGTGCTGTGTCCAGGTGCTGGGGAAGTGTCCCGGACCCCAGGGGCGGGCCGAGGCCCCGTCAGAACGCACTTTACCGGGGGGCCCCCTCGCTTGCCCGCCCCCTCTCCTCTTGTGTGCCTCGGAGTGGCTCTCTGCTGCTCCATGGCCTGGTGAGTGGGCTAATGTTCCTCATTAGAAAGGTGACCTTTTGGGAAATTGCTGCTGTGCTCCCCTCGCAACCCTCTGATTACCTCGGCTACTGTGGCTAAAATCAAATAGGCCAGTCCGTCTCAGACGTCCAGGAAATACACAGGGCGACCCCGGAGATGGAATGTGCCTGAGTGGGTTGGTTGAGGTGTATGTGTGTGTTCAGATGTGTGTGTGTGTGTGTGTGTGTGTGTGTGTGTGTGTGTGTGTGTGTGTGTGTGTGTGTGTGTGTGTGTGTGTGTGTGTGTGTGTGTGTGTGTGTGTGTGTGTGTGTGTTCTGACGTGTGTGTGTGTGTGTGGATGCCTATGTGTTGTCTGTAATAGCTGTTTGTGTGTGTTTCTGATGGCTATTTATGTGTGTGTCTTTGTGTGTTAAGCAATTGCATGGTGAGCATTGACAGTAAGAATTGTCTTCCTATGGAAGACTTAAAAGCTGTCCCATGGTAAAACGCATCCCAGGATGAAGGCTATTAACGTGTTAGGGCTGGAAAACGGTTACTAAGCTGTTGAAAACACCATTACAGTCACTTGCCCCCCCGAGACAAAGGAAATGTGTGCCATGGATTTTTCCCTGCATGCCATCCCAGCCTGGGATTTCTGCAAATGCCATTCAACAATAACAATAACAACTCAATTGGTGAACAGATACAGAGAATGAATTAAATGTCAACTATTGGGTTCATCGAACCTTCTTTAAATCTGCAAATCAATCCTAATGCAGACACCGCTGTTTGTTTTCATTAAATGCATCGTAAAGAACCACTGCTTTGTACCTATGAGATGCGTATCGTTTCATTACAGCTCGTTCATTACGCACTTGCTGTTCAGAACGCTGGCGCTAGGAAACATTGATAAAAGCACGAGGAGACATCTGCAGTCTCTACATCGCTTTCCATATTTACTCATTCCCTATTTACTACTTAGTCATTTAGCAGGCACTCTGACCGATGCTTCTCAGGGTGGATACGGCGAAGGCAGCTTGCTCAAGGGTTCCTGTCAGCTTGGCTGCGACCATTAGGGATCTTTTGGCTGGAAGACTGATGTAATTATACATCTTTAAAAACCCTGTCAAGTTATAATCCTTCAGGTTCCACCGCACTCATCTGCACCCTCATCCAAGCGTGAACTTTTATGACTCCCTCCATTCCGTATTAAGTGTGTTGTCATTTTTTCCCCCTCCCCCCAAGTGGTTATACGCGGGCAAGAGTTATTTTTGTGTTGTACCGCTCGCAGGCAGGAGACGAGATGGCTCCGGCTTTAGCACCACTTCAATAGTTTAGAGACGGGTCTAGCATTGTCGTCTAGAGATTTTAATGAGCACACTGACCTATGTGTTGCTCGGTCTGGCTCCTCGTTACTCGGCAGCTGTTTCGCTTTCCCCACGAGCTCACTGGCTCCTGCCTCCGCGCTCTGCAGCCATAGATATAAATATAGCTAAATAAAACCTGTGTGCTGTGGAGATCTGTGCTTTCAAGTGCCCTGCTGGCATGACGGTCGTCATCCTCATCATTTTCAAATAACTCCCCTCAGAGTGAGACGGAAAAATGCTAATTTCCACGAATAGATCTCGTTAATGGAGCGTCATGTTATTTTTGGTGCTAGCTGATTGCTTATTAGGTTGTGGTTGTGGTCGTGTGAGTGTTGGATGTTAGGTTTGAGGGGTGTTCTCAGGCATTCCACCCCACGCTGGCTCTCTGTTAAAAAGTTGATGATGTCTTCTGATGCCTCTGGATACACGGTGACGCTCACATCCATCCTGACACCCAGTTGAATTGCATCTTGGGAAAGAAAGAAAGAAAAAAAAGCCAAGCCGAACTCTTGTCCGGTGGTGCCTCATTCCTCTTTAATGTGTTCCATTCCAAGAAGTATTCCTTGGGTGAAGGTCTCCGAGATGACCTTCCTTCAAGTGATGAATTCTTTCACAGCAACACCTCTTGCAAGGGCTGCAGTGGCCTGAGAAGCCTTGTTGAAAAGCCATGTTCACTCAGATGTATGCAGCCCCATAATCCATTTGACGTGCTCGAAATTGATGTTTTTCCCCCGTGCTTGCCACTGAAAGAATCATAGAAATGTGATGCGCTATGATAGGTTTAATGGCACCCTGAAGTCAAAAGTCGTTTTCTGTTTAAATGGCTGTTCATAATAAAGAATGAGAAAGGTTAAAAATCTAGCAGATAAAAATGATTGGACTCTTAAATAATTTAATGAAAAGAGCGAGTGCAAGTGAACAGTTAAAGTTAAAACCACCAGCGCAACATTTAACGGAAACACAGATACAATAAAAAGACAACATAAGACGATTAAAAATTCAAAGTCATTAAAAGCCGTCATAAATTTGACGCATGTCATATAACATTTGATTGAACAGTATGTTGTGACTCGGCAGGAAGACAAACAGAGCCGTCTCAATCTGCTGAGATGTATCCAAGAGAAGCACCTAGACACCCACCAGGTCAGATGAGGAGGCGGATACCTTTTCTGATTCCTAAATATTCAAAACCCAGGAAGGATTCTCAGAGATTGACGTTTGGCCAGGCATGCTGCAGGTGTACATGTAAAGTTGCGTGACTCATGTAGAAAATACGTTTGGTTACCATAGTTGACATGGCTTCGAGCAGACTCGCGCTTCATCCCAGTTTTGTGTATTTCTAGTTGTTATGGAGGAGAAATCCGCCTACAGTCAGAGAACAGCATTTCATTAGCATGTTGTTCTTGTCATTAAAGGGCTAATTTTATTCCACAAGCATCCCAGTGCGTGTGCAGTTTGACCCAGCTACGGCGTTGGGCTGTTCCATGCCCAACAGTAAGGCCCTCAGTAATCACTCGGTAACCCGTTTCCAGGAAGAGATGTGTTCCAGAAACCAGGAGGAGGACTCGGAGGACTCTGTCCTGCCAACCAACCCGCGGTATTCCCATTCTGACCGGATAACTGCTAGGATACCTGGGAAATATTCACAGGGCAGACGTAACGTTCAAACAACCGAGGGAATGTTCACAGGACAGAGGGAATGTTCAAGGGACTGAGGGAATGTTCACAGGAATGAGGGAATGTTCACAGGAATGAGGGAACGTTCACAGCTTAAAGCAAGGTGGTTTGAAGTCCTCGCCAACTGAACACTAAACTTTAGTGAACCATACATCTGAATCTCCTCATCCTTCTATAACCTTGTCGACAAGAGAGAGAGAGAGAGAAAGCGAGAGAGAGAGAGAGAGAGAGAGAGAGAGAGAGAGAGAGAGAGAGAGAGAGAGAGAGAGAGAGAGAGAGAGAGAGAGAGAGAATTTATTCCAAACCTCCAAACCCTGTAGGATCCAGCTTGACACATTTGGAACAGTTCCCTTCGACTAAAGACAATGTTATTGTAGAAGTTTAGAATCGAATAGACTGGAGTATACAAGCCTATGGTTAAAGCTTCAGGAGACCCTATACCGCAGCCTTCATGTGAAGTCCCTCCCTATAAACAACTGTCACTACAAAAGCTCATCACAGAGACGTTGTGTTGGTAAATATCCACTGCTTCCACTTTAAACCCATCTCTGCGATGTGCTCCGTTGCAGTCGGGCTTAACCTCCTGCAGCACTGTGAGCATAAAGGGTCAAGCTGGTAATATATGCATGTCTCTGAAACAATCAGTCTTGTTTATCCTGAGCCCTAGAACCAGCAGGATCAGAAAGTTTCTGCAATGAATTCTGATTTCCTAAATCCCACACCAATAAATTACCTCAACCCGGCACAAACATCAAAACAAACCCACTCTCTCTATCTCTTTCTCAGACTCTCTCTCTCTCTCTTTTTCTCTCTCTCTCTCTCTCTCTCTCTCTCTCTCTCTCTCTCTCTCTCTCTCTCTCTCTCTCTCTCTCTCTCTCTCTCTCTCTCTCTCTCTCTCTCTCTCTCTCTATATATCTCTCTCTCTCTCTCAGTCTCTCTCTCTCCATGTGCCAACAGCTGTTAAAATTGGGTGCAAATAACAGGAATAAAAGGAGGAGGTGGATGAGGAGGAGGAGGGAGGGAGGGAGGTTTGTGTGTTTATGAGGGAGAGGGATGAAGACATTGAGGAGGAGGAGGAGGAGGAGGAGGAGGAGGAGGAGGAGGAGGAGGAGGAGGAGGAGGAGGAGGAGGAGGAGGAGGGAGGTGTGTGTGTGTTTGGTGGGGGGGGAGAGTGAAGACACAGATGATTCTCCATTTGTTTAATAACATCTCTTCCCCGCCCACGCCCTCCCCCCGTCTCCTCCACCGCTCATCGACAGTGAGGCGGCGTCGGGCGGGGGAGCCGCGATGGTGCCAGATGAAAGGCCTACCAGCGGGGCGTGATGGAGTCCTGGCATGGGGGCCGGGCAGGTGAGACCTCGTGCCAAGCACGGCTACGCTGTTACGTTGTTGCTCAGAGAAAGAGCTTTCTGGAGTTCACAAGCTATCGCACGGAAATTGAATAGACAGAGAGTTTGAATAGCACACCTTAGCGGTTTCTTTCACCTCCGTCAAACCGTCTCCTGTACTCGATTCAAGAATCAAAGCATCGGTCGAAGATCAGGAAAGTATTTTTGTTGTATGGCGTGCCGCTATGTCCGCAGTGAAAGTTGGATGGAATGAAAAGAGTCATCTTCTGGCCTCATTAAAATGATGAATCACTTGGTTCCGAGCCACTCTGTTCTCTCGGCCTGAACACCTGCTTGTCTCTAATTTAAACCATAATGATTGGAGTTATTTGGTTGTGTTTTTCCGCCAAAAACAAAACAACACGTTTTCGAACAGCAACTGTCGTCTTTTAATCTATTTACAACTGCAGTGACGATATTAATATTAATAATAATAATCCAATAATGTCCTGGAAACAAGATTCTCTCTGTGATTTTCAGGAAAGTATGGCAGAAATATAAGCGAACGAGCCAATTATCATGTGATAGACGAGCCAGCACACATTAAGTCCACGTCGAATCTCAGTAAGACTCTCCTCCGCCTCTTCCTCCTCCTCCTCCTCCTCCTCCTCCTCCTCCTGTCTGGATTCAAGGCTTCATTCTGTGTGTGCTTTGATGTTTTGCCAGTACCAGGTGTTGAGAAAGATATTCAACACTTAAAAAAAACCAAAAAAAAAACACGTTAACACCTTTCATTATTCACATGTACAGCTATTCATTATTCATGTGTGTTTTTACATTTAAATCTGACAGACTGTAAGCTAGGTGCTATTTGTAGACTACATTACAGTCTTCTGCTCACTGTAAAAGTCTTATGCTGCATATCTGCAGACACCAACGGATCAGATTACACCTTTTATTCACATAGACACACGATGCAAAACGGTGGCACGGGGGGCAGATCTCATTGCCATGACCAGGCACTCTCTTAGTGATGTTATTGTTGTTGCACTCTACAGGATCTATGGGATATTTCAGGGCTACTTGTTTTGTTGCTCAGGGGTAGATACCTCTCACGGATCTTCCTCAACCCTCCGGACCACCCAGAGCCCGTCTCAGCAGGGTCAGGGGGGGAGATAAGCAGATGTAGGGTGATGGGATTATAAGGAACATGACAGTGAAGACAGCTGAGGCGCTGGGTTTCACGGCGGTCGCTAATGGCCTGAGAACACCTGGCCTTGAGTTAGTCCGCCCTCGCGAGCAGGGGCGCTGCAGAGGACATGCAAATGTATGGTAAACAAAGGCGTGGCATTGAGGCTGATTCTGGCAACAGCTGCAAGCAAAGTCAGCCGGTTTATAATTTCCACCGAGCGGATCTTTTCTCCGGGCCGTTCCATATGGCGCCTATGAGAGCACATTGTTGTGTGGGTGAGCGGACGGTTTGATCTCCAAAGGTATTCTAATCACACACAGCCCCTCCTGGGAGGGGCTTGGACTGGACGACAACAACAACAGACATTCTCCTCCGACAATCCTCTTCCTTTCTCTGTCCTTTGTCCCCCCCCCCCTCGGCCCCACTCTCCCTCTCTCATGCGTCTTTCTCTCTCTTTCTTTCTCCCTGTCTATCCCTCCCTTCCTGTCTCTCTATCCCTTACCGGTCTGTATCTGTCTCCCTAACCCATTTTTCTCCTCCCCCCCTCTCTTTCTCTCCACCGCTAACCTCTCTCTCTCTCTCCCACTCCGTCTCTCCCTCTCCATCCCCCTCCCCTTTCTTTCTTTCTCTCTTTCTCTCTCTCTCTCTCCCCTCTCTCTCTCCGTTTCTCTTCCCCCACCAACCTCTCTCTCTCTCTCTCTCTCTCTCTCTCTCTCTCTCTCTCTCTCTCTCTCTCTCTCTCTCTCTCTTCTCCTCTCTCTCCCCATCATAAACCTCTCTCTCTCTCTCTCTCTCTCTCTCTCTCTCTCTCTCTCTCTCTCTCTCTCTCTCTCTTCTCCTCTCTCTCCCCATCATAAACCTCTCTCTCTCTCTCTGTCCCCATCAACAACCTCTCTCTCTCCTCCTCACTCTCTCATTCTCCCCCTCTCTCTCTCCCTCCCTCTCCCTCACTCCCTCCCTCTCCCTCTCTCACTGTGTTTCCTCTGTCTTCTCTGTGTAAACCCTCAGTGGAGGAGATTGGGGGGAGCCTGTGTTGACAATAAGAGCACCGTGGTGTTGGATTAGAAGGAATCCGTCTTGTTTACAGCGGTGAGCAGCAGGCTGCCTCCGCCCTGAGGATCCAGCTGCAGGTGAAGGAGCGATCACATGACAGCCTGCGAATTAAACACAACCTAGTTATGTAGCTCCAATCCAATCCAAATCAACTGGGAATAAAGAACAACAAACAAAAAGCAACGAAAATAGAAAAACTTTGTCTCTCTCGTCTCTCTCTCTCTCTCTCTCTCTCTCTCTCTCTCTCTCTCTCTCTGTCTCTCTGTCTCTCTCTCTCTCTCTCTCTCTCTCTCTCTCTCTCAGATTCTCTACCCTTTTCTGTCTCCGTTTCTCTCTCTCTCTCTCTCTCTCTCTCTCTCTCTCTCTCTCTCTCTCTCTCTCTCTCTCTCTCTCTCTCTCTCTCTCTCTCTCTCTCTCTCTCTCTCTCTCTCTCAGATTCTCTACCCTTTTTTGTCTCTGTCTCTCTCTCTCTCTCTCTCCATGTAATATAAATACAAATAGAACAATACGCTGAAAATAAATTAGCAACCAAAAATGTTTCCAAAAGAACTCAACAACATCAAAGTACTCAATGAAATGATTAAACTAATCCGCATGATGAGCTGTGATTCAACAAACAAGGTGGAGAGGTGAGTAACATGGCAGATCTCACCTTGCTTCCCTGCTGTGCATCATCATCATCATCCTGTGTGTGACCGAGTGGGTGGGTGAGTGAGTGAGTGAGTGAGTGAGTGAGTGAGTGAGTGAGTGAGTGAGTGAGTGAGTGAGTGAGTGAGTGAGTGAGTGAGTGAGTGAGTGAGTGAGTGGGCGAGTGAGTGAGTGGTTTTTGTGTGTGTTTTGGTGCTGTGTGCAAACCTTATATCCCATGAATAATAATTATAACATTGTGAAGTCGATGCCATTGCAAACACTTTTTCCCTAATAAATGAAGAAACATTTTAATGACACCATTAATTTTGATACCTTCTTAGCAGACATGCAGTTTTAATGCCTGCCACCCGGGCGACCCCTGAAGTGTTATCTCCTCCTCGTGTGTTAGGGTGGACTCGTGAAGCTTGTCTCACTCCATTAGCGAGTGAGAATTGGAGGCATGGAAGTGTGAGGAATTGGACATCACTCCTCCGGGCCCCTGGGGGCCGTCCAAGCGCTCTCGGTTTGCCAACCCGCCCGGTAAGGAGATGTTCCTCTTGCCAAGATGGCCTCGCTACACGCAGGACGTCCGTGTTCCGCTGCTCCCCGAACGACCGCCCTGTCCCAGTGGAGGTGCTCCTCTCTGCTCCTCTCTCCTCCTCTCTGCTCCTCTCCTCCTCTCTCCGCTCCTCTCTGCTCCTCTCTCCTCCTCTCTGCTCCTCTCTCCTCCTCTCCGCTCCTCTCCGCTCCTCTCTGCTCCTCTCCTCCTCTCTCCGCTCCTCTCTGCTCCTCTCTCCTCATCTCCACTCCTCTCCCCTTCGCTCCTCTCTGCTCCTCTCTCCTCCTCTCTGCTCCTCTCCTCCTCTCTCCGCTCCTCTCTGCTCCTCTCTCCTCCTCTCCACTCTTCTACCCTTCGCTCTTCTCTCCTCATCTCCACTCCTCTCCCCTTCGCTCCTCTCTGCTCCTCTCCTCCCCTCTCTGCTCCTCTCCTCTACTCTCTCCTCCTCTCCAGTCTTCTACCCTTCACTCCTCTTTGCTCCCCTCCACTCCTCTTGGCGCGTCCTTCCAGATGTAGGGCAGCTGAGTGGCTCTACCCTCGACCAATCAGAGAGCTGGACCTAGGTTTCCAGGATATCTTCTTGTTGTATTGTTGTTTTATTGTTTATGCATATGCTGTATTTATGTATAATTCAATATCCGGTCTATATATATATTATAGAACTGATATTGGCGTAAACGCAAAGCTACGTAAATTCAGCATATACATATAAATAATTTTATGCTGTAGATATATATAAATAAATATATATATATATATATATATATATATATATGTTGTTTGCCAGACCCAGTAAGCAGGCTTGCTCCCTGCCTCTGGTTTCAGGAAGATTAGAAGACTCTTTTGGGGCAGTGGGGCGCATAAGGACAGCGAGTGTGTGAGTGTGGTGTGTGTGTATTTGTGCGTGTATGTGGTGTGTGTGTGTGTGTGTGTGTGTGTGTGTGTGTGTGTGTGTGTGTGTGTGTGTGTGTGTGTGTGTGTGTGTGTGTGTGTGTGTGTGTGTGTTTGTGAGTGTGAGTGTGTGTTTATGTTTGTGTTTGAAAGGGAATACACACTGAAGAGACAGACAGAGAGAGAGAGAGAGATAACATGGGTTTATGTTTTTAAGTCATATTATGTCAGACCATTAAGCACTACATAACACCGATTTTTCTCTGTTGTATAGGGACTAAATCCTATTGGCTATCGACCTAATCTCCTAAACAGATAGAAATAAAGCTGAAGCCTTCATTGCAGCTTTGGCAACCCTCTGGCCTCCCTCCCTCTAGGTCTCAATACCTAGCGGGCTGATTCCTGCGACTTGGGATACATAAAACTAATTTACACTTCTAAATTACCAGATCCAGGCAAGATCGAGAAATTATCAGTTTAACCGCCAGAATTGGTTCACCAGATTATCCTCTGAGAATTAAACAACTCACCTCCTTCTCAGCCAGAAAACGCAAAGCTTTTTACCGTGGAGGAAAGGCTAATTGACCTCAGAAGATGAGATAATGAAACTGCTCCGCTCCCCTCACACGTCTCAGTGTTGAGTCACCGCCAGCCTACCTGTGATTGGTGGAAGGGGTGTTATTCTAAGAATACCCCCTCTCAGGAGTACAAGCTGTTATCACACCGTCTACAACCTATCCATCAGACTGACGCGATGACTGTGATTCGTTGGTTCTTAAAAACCACAGGAAAATAACTCTCAAACAAAAATATTATAAAAAAACATACGGTGAAAAGTCTCAGACCCAACTATAGCTCAGACAGGGGTGGGTCTTTGTTCCTCAGCACTGATTCTTTTTAACTCCCAAAAATACACACACACGCACACACACAGAAACAGGCACATACGGACAGACACACAAAGACACACATACACATATACACACACATATATACACACACACACACACACACACACACACACACATGCATACACACACACACACACACGCGCACACACACACACACACACACACACACACACACACACACACACACACACACACACACAGACAGACAGACTAACACACAGAGACACAAAAAGAGACACACAAACACAAACAGACACTTGTTAGGGTAGATGTCCTTTATGTGTGATTTTGGGTCCTTGCAGGTAAAGCGGTGGAGTACGCTTAAGAACATCTACTGTAATTGTCTCTGTGACAGCTTCAAATGAGATATTGACCCAAAAATGTATACACATGTTAGGGGAGGTGTCTGCTATGTAAATGGCAAGTTCCAAGTCCCTGGTACCCTCTGAAGCGGACATGTGATGTCTGTGAATGTTTAGCTAGTTAGCATATGTTTTTATAAATTTCTAAATTTAGGTCAATTAACCCTAGATAATGTGTACCAAATTGTGTGTCATTAGTAGCCGTCATTATTTATTATAACTTTCTTGAGGTTCTCCTGAAAGTTTCACACTACAGAAAAATCCGTCCAGTCAGACATTATGGGTTCAAGAGGCAAACATGTTCAGCATGTCAAATAAGTCCTGTACACAAAGTTTCAGAAAAGTTCCTCCCTCAGGGCGGTGGGGCTGCTCACCAAACTTTCTGGAGAACTACTTATCGGGAATACAAATGTCTTGGTAAAATTTGAAATGTTTTGTCCAAGCAGGGGCTGAGCTATACGCGTTACAAATCCAGAATAATATTACCTAAACCTTACGTTAACAATAGTTTACCAGAACAACTGTGTGTTGTTCAAGTGCTCTAGAAAACGTCTTTCCATCTGAATGAAGTTCAGTATCTGGTAAGGTGATGGTGCTAAACAAGGTGCAGAGTCAGATTTCCCCTCAACAAGCTTCTAGCCAACACCAAAAACCAGTCAAAGCAGTCTCTTCAGTCAATTCACCTCATCCAAGCATCAAAGGCGGCCAGGTTACGGTTCGACTGAATGTATTTGAATCCATCATTTGAGTCTAGTAGGTGTGCAGAAACAGATGTGACAATCATCCAATGACGTGTCACATCTTGGCGAAACTGATCCTATATAAGGAATAATGCAGCCTGTATTTACATACTGTATGTATGTTCCCTTATATTGTCTCAGCCTATACCGACTCTTCAAAGGGCCAGAGTAGCCACATCCCACCATTCTCCTTGTATATCTGCAGATGACTGCTAGCAGCAGAAGGGTTGAAAAGCGAACAAACATTGTCACATTTTTTTCATTTTCAAGTCATACATGCTGATAAAAAAAATGATTTTTGGTCATAAATTCTAAATGGGAGAAATGTTATTCGTCAAACTGCCTCTTATGGAGTTAAATTATGCATATGTACTACATATGTATTATCGCCTATGTACTTGCTCTGTCGATGAATTCCCTTTGCTCTCCAATGTCGCTGTATCTGATTTAAAACAAATCTTAAAACATATTGGCATAAGGATAGATGTATTTTGGATTTTGTAGATTGATATCCCAAATTATTTACGATAGCTTTTGGTTCAATTCAATAATTGATTGATCCGGATTGGGAAACAAAGCTCTTTATACTTATTTTGTGCTTTTTTATGGTACCAAACAGTGTTGTTTTTGGCAGGCATTTTAGATTTAGTATTAGTCTTAGTCTTTTTGATGAAATACTTCTTAGTTTTAGTCCCATTTTAGTCATTTCTATCTTTGAAAGTTTTAGTCTAGTTTTAGTCTGACGAAAACTCAAAAGGTTTTAGTCTAGTTTTAGTCCGACGAAAACTCCAAAGGTTTTAGTCTAGTTTTAGTCCGACGAAAACTCAAAAGGTTTTAGTCAAAAATCAAATATACATAAGATGCGTGTATTTATTTAATAGGCCAATACATTTATCATAATGAAGCACACTTAGGCCCCGTTTACACGAGGACGCTTGCGGGTGAAAACGACAAAATATTTTATCGGAAGTGCCTTTCGTTTAGACGGGGACGGCGTTTTTGGGGCATGAAAACGCATAAATCTGAAATCACCCTCCAGAGTGGAAAAGTTGAAAAAGCTCCGCTGTAGCGTTTCCGTCTAAACTGCCAAGACGCAAAACACTGCTCAGATCTGCTCACGTCACGTACGCGTTTACGTCACATACATGTGCCAGTACAAGGAAATAAACAAACATGTCCGATTATTTCAATGCGTCGGACCTTCAAGCTGCTCTGGCAGCTCTAACAAGCATACAGGAGTATTTCCACGAAATGTACAGGATATTTACAGATAGTATTACTGAACAGAGAAGGATCTTTTTGTTTTTTGCGGCACGGATAAGAGAAGGAAGATTCTACGCATGCGCTCAGACATGGCGGTGTTGTGTGATAGTCAATCACAGCACCGCCTGGCATGCATACCCAATCGAATTCCACGAAAATGTCTACATTTTTCGTCACATTTTAGTCTTTATATGGCTTTGGTGACGTTCGTCTTAGTCTCATTTTCGTCATGGAAAAAAGGGGTCTGACGACGTCATTTTCGTTTTCGTCTTGCCTGACGAAAACAACACTGGTACCAAACACAATATTTCAAACAATATTTCAAACCTCTTAAGCTCCAGCCTATTTTTTAGGTTTCTACTCGAAAATAACATACCCAAAATGAATAGAGAATATCTCTGCATCTACAAGGTCTATTTGAATAATTGTGGTGTCATTATAAAGGGAATACTTGTGTCATCTGTTAAGATGTGCAAGTATCAGTATTTATGTCACTGGCTCAGAGTAAATTAAGTTGGCACACAAGCATAAATGACAGATTTAATTTCCGCCCAAAGAAAATCACACTTTTTCTATGAATATCTCTTTGAAATTATGCTGATGAAGCAAAAATTCTGAATCAAATCATAGCACAAGGTGTGACCATTATCTCTGCAAAGTTTGATCATCATAAAGTTAAGCAGAGCTAAATTAGAGAGGTTTTAGGAAAGACTATTTAGGTGGACTCTCCAAAATGGTTATTTTGGCACATTTTGGCACCATCTGTGCCATTTGAAGTTTTTGATGTACTGAACTATGTATTTCACTTTTATGTCATTATCTGTGATCATCACATACATTTTCAACAGTTTTAGATTTTTCTCCACTACCGGATGTACCTCTCCTGATGTAGCTCTCCTGAGCTACATCCGGTTACGCAAGCTAATAACTCGGCTGGAGATTGGTCGATTTAGATGATTGACACCTCGTTTTAACCATAAGAGCCAATAGAAGTTAGGGGTAGTATCAAAATGTGTGCCAGACACACAATTGGCTAACAGTAAGGAAGCTTATACAACTAGCGCGAAATTAACTTCGATGCATGCTTCATGAAAGGAAGCTAATCTTACACTAAACATAATTAAGGTTCACATTAAATCTAGTTGTAAACAAACGCAGACATGTTGGACGTACTAAAACCAGAGTTTTTTGCTCTCAAGTACAACCTTTCATCAAAAAATCACAAAGGTAAGACAGAATTTATGTTAGTTGCTGTAAATAAGTGGTTGTATACCTTTGTGTTCTTTGGCTGCTGGTTAACTGAGTTTTTATCGTAGGGCCTTGACCGTGGTACTGTCGAACTCGTCATGGTCTTACCTTTATTTGAGATGATTTGTTTGAGTACAATGAAGTATCGGTGTGGTAGCAATGGGAATGTGGAGAGCGGGTTGACTTTCTGACGCTATTCAGATTTTGATATTTGATCATTAATATGCTAGGTGTTTGAGTTGTGTTTGGTGTGCGTAAAAACACACATAATAAGGGCAGTGTTGTATGCCTTTTACTGCGAGAGTGATCGAGAGTCCCCAAATATGGGGACCCTCGATCTAAGACATGCTCTCATGCACTGTATGATGCTCCCTTGAATATAAAAAGGAAAGGATGTAAAATCCCTTGTTTGTGCTCAACAGACTGAAGAAAAGGCGATTAACACAATGGTGACAGGAATCGGCCCCAGTGAATATGGTTAACATTTATCTTGGATGGTGGTGAGGTTCTGTATTGAACTGAGGAGCAGGTAAATCCACCGAGACAAATGTCTGTCCCTTTTGTCAAATCTTTCATCTGAACGCTTTGTAAACATCAACGTGTTCACAAACTCCACACTTGTGGCAAACAAAACTTCTCACAGAATCAGAAAGGAAATACAATAAAAGCGGTACTGCTGAGGCCTTTCAGGTTATAGAGAATCTTTTACGGTGTGTTTTGCCCTCAGAGGTGTTTTCTAGGCATGGCGGTCTGTTTGGGTTGGTTTTCCAGTTGATGTGCGTTAAAACGAGAGTGTAATTCCCCAGACAGACAAAGACAGCCAGACAGATAAACAGGAATCAGGGCTGATAGATTTGATGGAACGAAGGAATGAGTGCATGGGGTGTTTAGTATGCAGAACGGAAAGCGAACATATTTAGACCTGTGTCGATGTCTGCGACTCCTCAGCAGTCTCAACTTTCTGATATAAACCTTTGCCTCGAGCTATGAACTATCTTGGTCCCATTCATCAGGGCGGTGGAAAGAAAATCCCTCATCGTTCATGATCAAAGTTTGGTGTTTTCTGAGGCAGACGTGGGAATGTCCAAAAAGGATTTGTTTTAGGAGTCGGAGACAGCTCGATTCGCATGACAAGTTGAAGACGGGTCATCTTCGATGAATGGAAACGTGACGAAACAAGAAAGGAACCAATTTGCTCTCTGCCACTGAAGGATGTTTTTCATAAGAACAGGGAATAGGAATAACTTAAAAGCATAATAAAACAGACTATATATATCCTATACCCTTATACATTAATAAGGATTATTTATTATGAAATAATGAAATATTAAATGATCCGTTCTTCTTTATTTTATTTATTATCGTTTATTTACCAATTTGCGTTTAGAATACATTTATTTTGTTCAATCCTTGGCCTTGATAGCAGCATAACAACACCATGAGAAGAGCAAACATGTCTTCCCTGTCGTATCACGTGAGTAAACATCTTTAATCTTCTCCCCTTTGAGACAACTCAAATCCTTTTTACATCAGCTTCTATTATCTGCTCTGGACCAAAGCGAAAGGAAAAGTCGAGTTTTGATTCAACATCTGAAACAGCGACTACGTTTGGTGGGGTCTTGCCATAACACCCTTTTTCATTCGCCAAGGTAATTCCAATTAAACCCCCAAATGTATTTTTTTATGACCGGGCGCACATCTGCCTCATGGCTCGTGGATGCACGCAGTAAACGAGGAGCCAGCGAATCAATTAGGTTCTGGGCTCAACTGTGGCGAAACAGATGCCCGTTACCGTGGCAATGGACTCCGAGGATCCTACCTGAACACTGTCCGGTGTGGATGTCGTCGGTGACGACGGAGCGTCAGAAAAAATGCAGGACAACAACGAAGACGGACAGACAGTTATGTGGGAGGTTGGCTTCCCTCTGCCGCAGCCTCTTCCGCAGCCCCAAGTTATTTTGGTTGCGAGGCACGCCGCTGATAGGTGTTGTATCCGGGCAGACGGAGGGGTACACACTAGTTAACGTTGTTGTTCCCTCACCAACGCTGATGCAGGGGTGTGTTCTTTGAGGAGAGCAGAGATGTTTGAGCAGTTTTCTCCAGAACCGACACACAGCCTGAAGTGCTGATCCTGTTTCTCGCTAACCCGGACAGGCCTAGTGTTCCCCTGATCTCACAGCCTGCCGCCGACACTCGGGGTGCGAATGGCCGATTGGCTGTGCTGATTGCTCGTGTAGACCTCTTGTGATGGGGAGCACAGAGCGAACGGGAACGGTCACAGAGAGGGCAGGGGATGACAGGCCAGGGTGGAAGTTTGTTTGTGAATGTATTATGTATGTGCACGCATGTATGAAATGAATGTAAATGTCAACAAACGAACAGCAGAAAGGAGTGTGAGGGCGGGGGGGATGGTGCAGTGTGGGAGCTGGTGTCCTCCAGGCTCTTTTGTGTGTTGGGTTCCATTACGAACCGAAGAGATGTGCTTGTTCCCTCTCATTGTTCCCTTCTTGCAAAGAGCATCGCAACTTGCTCCTGCACAATGCATCATCATTATAAGATGCATTAGTCAAGCATAATTTAAATGTTAGGCTGCTCAGTGAGAGATGTAAAAAACAAGAGTGCTCCGAGGACCGAATAGCACAGATTTAGCCGTGATAATAAATATGTTTTATATATATTGAATACCCATTAACAACGCGCTACTGCCAAAAAGACAGACGGTCAATCTTGGTAATGAAACTTACAGACAGACTGACTGTTAAACGCACTGATGGAAACGGCCCCCAAAACGCCCGACAGTAATGATGATGTTCCTTTAGCAAGGTGAATCCAAGAGTCTGCGAGAATACGAGGCCCAGCTTTAAGGCTTGGCTGTATGTTGGTCAGTCGCGTCACGTATTCCCTCGGTCAAGCCCTTCTGTAAGTGGATATGTATCATATCTGATGTTTTCACCACAGGGTTCAGCTTTGCTTTCTGACCCATACTTACAGAAAATATAGGGTGAATTTCTGTCATGGCAATATAATGTTTTTTTTTACTGTGAGGTTACAGTATTTTTCGAAAAATTCCTGACCCAAAAACCCAACAGAATTACTCACACTTTACCCTCATTAGGATAAACACATCTGTTTGCAATGTTGATAAAAAGTAGACATCAGCAGACAGAGTGTCGCCTCACACCGACCAGGTGATCAGCATAGGCCTTCTTTAGGGGTAGTAATGGACCAGCTGAGCAATATATGCTTTCTTTAGGGGTGGTATTGGACCAGGTGAGCAGAACATTCTGTCTTTATGGAGAGATAATGGACCATCAGTTAAGTACCGTATTTTCCGCACTATAAGGCGCACCGGATTAATGGCCTATTTTATAACTTTTTTCATATATAGGGCGCATAGAATAGAAGATACTGCAGTCAAACGTTTGACTAGGGTTGCGTTATGCATCGACAAGACCGAGCTGTGCTAAAGGGAATGTCAACAAATCAGTCAGATAAAGTCAAACTTTATTCAGCGTTCTGACAACTCTGTTCACTCCCATGGTAACGATGTTCAAACGTCAATGTGCATCTCAACAATATCTCCCAGCCTTGTTCAGTTGTAAACACGTAAAAGAAACACAGTCTTATACCGCTAATTCAAACTAATGCTAACGCATAACTCAACATTGTTCAGTTACGTATAACACGTAAAGCTCACTTTTTCAGTTCATTCCCCGTCCACGTATCCCTCGAATTCTTCTTCTTCAGTGTCCGAATTGAACAGGTGGGCGAGTACGGCATCCAACATGCCCGGCTCCCTCTCGTCATTATCCGAGTCAGTGTCGCTACTAGAGCTGAAACGATTCATCGATTGATTCGAATAATTTGATTACAAAAAAGGATCGATGAATTTTTCTTGCCTCGAGTCATCGTTTTTTTTAATTTTAGGTCACAATTTTCCGCACGGACCATTTTTAGTGTGACACAACCGGCGCATACGCCACCCACAGAACGGACAGACGCGGCATGTTTTGACTTGTTTAGGGGCTAACATTAGCACTTGCTAAAATGGAAGACATGAGCGAAAATAGTGAGGAGAGCCAAACGGGCAGGAGAAAGCGACAGCGAATGTCCAAGGTTTGGGATCATTTCACGTTGAACATTAATGAGAAGACCGTGGTGTATGTCCACTGCAAGACCGAGCTGGCGCACCACAGCAGCACGACTTCCATGCTGCAGCATCTCAACAGAAAACACCCATTCTACTCGGCAGACCGCCGACCCGAATGGGAAAGTAACTAAATTGGTACTTTTGGTAGAAAATATGGTTTGCTACTCCATGCATTTTTGAAATAACAAATTGGTTGTTCATTATTAATTGACATGTGTTATTTTCTCATGTTTATTTATAATTACTTTTTTTTTTTTTTTTTTTAATTAAGCAATGTATGTTTTATCCGATTACTCGATTAATCGATGGAATAATCGGTAGAATAATCGATTACTAAAATAATCGATAGCTGAAGCCCTAGTCGCTACTGTTGCCTGGTAGTTCAGTGATTATGGTAGTGGTAGTGGTAGTGGCTAATGCCTCTACCAGGGCCCTCTGAGCTCCGAGCGGCCTCCCCCCGAAACCAGGGAAGCGGGCCGGGCAAAGGCCAGGGCAGTGTGTTCATTTGGGCGGGATGGCCCTCCTTCCACCCAGTTGAGTCCCACTCAACTGGGTGGGACTCAAGCAGATCAATATCTTCCCGGGTCTCTCTTAGATCCTCTCACTTTCCAGGGTTAATCGACGACAATGGAAAGCTCAGGGGATTTGTGGCGAGCCCGCTTTCTAATCCTTTCACTTTGTGCGCGATAAACCCAAGGCTGCTGACAAGATCTGGACTTCATTGGGAGCAGATTACCGGCCTCTGCATTATTCCAGTCTGTAGGCTTTGTCGACGTGAATTATTTTTGGGTGCTTTTGCCTCAAACAAACTCTGTGAGAGAATATTGTTATGAGGGTAACGATATTCTGCCTGGGAGAATGCCCTACTTTGCATTAAAACGTGTTGCGGTTGAATCCAGTGTGCCAGAGTTTTTCAGTCAAGGAGTTGTAGAGGTTTGGCTCATGCTGCTGCTCTGGCTGCACCTGTTCAACACTCGACGGAGTTCTCTAAATGGTGCAAGCCAAGCCTTCTGCCCATTCCTCTGCCAATATAGAGGCAACAATGTTGAAAGTATGTCCTTTTCCTTCTCCATAAAATGCAGTACTCAATAATCAACTGAAAATGATTGGAAAGGTTTGGAATGCATATATTTTATCTAATCTCATGCGACTTTCCCTTTGAACTTTCAAGTGTTTTGTTACATCCTGAGGTGTGACAGAATTACAAAATGAACGAATGTCATTTGGTTGACTTTGGCTTGCATTATATTTCATATTCTCCAAATTGTTTGATCTTGTTACAAAGCCCCGGGGGTATTTTCACTAAAAATAGCTTAGTAAACATTCTAGATCAAAGAACTCATGATGTGCTATATTTGAAAGCAAACACTCTTTAGTAGAAAAGGTGAAAAGGTCAGAGTGTGTTTGCTGGTGAGTGTTAAGTGGGTGTGAGATTCTGCTGGTAAGATATGTTAACCGTCTGCGTGAATGACTTTTCTCTCTCCCCTCCATATGTCGAGTGGGTGATTAATAGGCGCTATGAAGTGATTTTGTGGCTTTGGCCGGGCCGCGCAATCACTCTCTCTAGAGTGAGACCAATCCCCAAGGAAGCCCGCACAGACTGAATGTGGACCAGTCGAGTTTCGGCCAGATTGCCAAAGCAAGTGGCCCTGGCTCTTCCCACAGTCTCCAAAACAATAATTCGGCCCCGGAGCTCCACCATCTGCTGTGGAGGAACTGGGAAGAGACTGATCGTTTTCTCTTTCTTCCACCTGCACTGCGACGGGATGAGATCTTACGTGGTCATTCATGAGAGAATCCAACACGTTTTGGCAAAATATGGCACTTTTAGTCACTGAATTAACAGTTAATTTGCAATGGTTATTTCAAGATATTTTGTACATCGCCGCCACTCTCATACAGTATGAAGTGCAACATCTGTCAATGACACCTTTGTTTTCCCAAGGTCTGACATTAGGTTACACACCTCACACTCATACAGACAGTTGTGTTTAAAATAACTCACAATATCAGAAGAGGGTTACAAAAGAAGAACTTTTATTCATAATATATTCATACTTGTACACAAGTAAAATAAAATGCATATCTATGATTCCTTTGCAATTTCCCTTAACACAACAGCATTCCTTTGTTCAAGGCCGTCCATGGACCCTTTTTCTCGTGTGGAAGTAGAACAAAAATAGGGGAGATCAAACATTTGTATTTTTTACTGGTTTACGTAGAAACATAAAAAACATAACTGTACCCAACAAATGCATCACTTTTGAATAAATAATGACAAATGGAGATCCTTCTTGGCTGAACGGACCTAAACATTCTTTGTGTGCTTTCGGTCTCTGAAATCCTCGGTTTCATTTCCTCATGGTTGTTTTCCAGTATCCTGTCCAAGCAGTTTATTTCTTTGTTTGTAAAAGCCTTATAGAGGGCAAAACAAGGATAATCTCAAAAGTGTAGCTTAGACACAGTACAGTTAAGTACATACAGAACAAACAATTTTGGGCACCGGTTATTATATACATTAAATTTGAAGTGGTCTGTAAAAGGCATCCATTTTGTTAAATGTATTTCTTTATTATTGTTAGTCTTTGCCTCTTTTGGGCCGATTTCACCCCTTCCTTGCCAGTCAGTGGTAGAAGTCTCTACAACGTCTGTGTCATTGTCATGAGCGTTAACAATCTGTGTGAGTTCTGCCCTGTGTTGAGAGAGTGCTCAGACGTCCTAGGACATGGCTAGAGAGATCCAGATCAACGGAGTGAAGAAAAAGGCCGGAGCTTGAATCGTAGATCCACGGCCTTTGAGACAATGGGCGTCTGACTTGGGCTTTTTGGAACACTTCTTCTTCTTCTTGTTCGGCGCTGTGGAGGGTTCTAGATTGTCAATGAGTTCTGGATTGATGTTATCCAAAGACTGGTCCAGGTCGTTGGACAAGGTTCCCAGAGGTCCGTCGCTCTGCTTGTTCCGGGTCTCGTTCTTCGTATGTTCCGTCTCCTTGAATTTGGTCTTGGATATGTTCTCCTTCTCCTTCAGTGGGTTGTTGGTGATCTGACGACTCTTGACGTCTCCAGACAGGATTGATGACTTGTCGTTATCTCCGAGACAACATCTGGGGATGGCTTCTCCCAAAGGGTTTTCGGTGGATGGGAATTTCCCGGGCCGTGTCTTGGCATTGAACAGAGTGGTCTGGGTGAGAGAGGTTTCCACACAGCCTTCCAGGTCATCACTCTTCAGCCGTTTGAGGTCCATCCCTGCCAGAGCTGTGGGCACATTGCATTCCAGCTCAGAGCTGGAACCTTTGAACCGCTTGAACCAGTCCCACAAGGTCCGGGCCCTGCAGTCACAAATCCACTGGTTGCCGTTCAGACGTAAATACTGGAGGGAAACCAACGGGTCCATGGTCTCCCCTGATAACATGGTGAGGTTGTTAAAGAAAAGGAACAGCGACTTCAGCCTGCCCAGATCGCTGAACGCCTTGGGCTGGACGTAGACGACCCGGTTCTGGTGCAGCAGCAGTCGGTCCAGGCTGATCAGGCCGTGGAACATGTTGTCCGTCACTATCTTGATCCTGTTATTGTGCAGGTAGAGATACGTCAGGTTGGCCAGGTCCAGGAAGGCGTCGTCATGCAGCGTGATAATGTTATTGTCCTGCAGGTACAGGTACTGCAGGGAGAACATCCCTCGGAACACCCCGACGGGCAGCTCCGAAAGACCGCACCTGTGCAGGTGCAGTGTGTGCAGCTTGGTCAAACCCCGGAAGGCTGTGGGACTCATGGTGCGGAGGTTGCTGTTGTCGCCAATGTCCAATTCCTCCAGTTTCTCCAGACCGTAGAAGGCCCCGGCCTCGATCTGGCTGATGTTGTTGGAGTACATCCACAGCACCGTGAGGTTGTGGACGGAGCTGAAGCTGGTGGATCTCACCACCGTGAGCTTGTTGCTCTGGAGGAATATCCGCTGGCTCCGCACGGGGATCTCAGTGGGGATGGAAAACAGTCCCTGCTGTTGGCAGGCCACGGTGGGCTTGGGCTCGCTGTAGCAGACACATTTGGCAGGACAGCCGTGAGCTGGATGCACTAGGTTCAGCCACAGCACCAGAAACAGGAGTCTGCTCCCTGGAGGACAGAGAGAGAGGGAGAGAGAGAATGATAACTGGGTTAGCATGACACATTGCTATGCACAGAGTAACAGTTGCTAGACTAGAATCTTTTTATTTAACACAGACAACACTTTTTCGGTGACAAAAATACATATGAAACAGCTTACATTATAACTATAACGGTGTTAAAGAACAGAATCTCAGTTTTAAGTTCAAGTTTCAGAAACGCGGTTGACACCATTTCACCCAGTCTTGAAAGAGCATCCATAATAGTCCTCGTTTTCCAGTGGAACATGTTCTTGTATCGAGTGAAATATTCAGCATGTTACATAATTGGAAGCAAACAGTAAAAGACACTTGAGTGACCTGTATGCGGTTATTTGCACTTAGGGATACGTCTCCTCGCTGCGTCTAACACAATCACGAATTCCTGAGCAATAGAAAAGAATCCTCTGCAGGCCCACTTAATGTGTGTGGGAGGCTTTTATATAGAATTAGACACCTTTTAATGAGCCAGACATAACTAATGGATTTCAGGCATTTCTGTGGTTTGACGTTGGTCTGATGTTGGGAGATAAGCTTTAATGGCACGCTGGGAGATTAATGCTGGGTTTTAGGATGGAAAAGCTCCATAGGACGTGCCAGTGTCCATCACTGAGCCCAGAGAAACATGATGAATATGTATAAAAAATGTTGACGCACGCACAGTGATGTTTCCATCAGATCGGATCACATGCTAATGCATCCTAAAGGAAAGCGTGTTTAAAAGAAGGCAGATTGCTGGGCGCCCTGCGCCCCATATTGGTGGTGTGTTCTGTGCAGCTGTTTACCACAGAAGTCCGTCTGTGTCTTGATGAATTCAAACACTACAATTACCGCACGATCCAATCCGACAAAACAATGCCGGGCGTTGTTTGGCGTGTGAAAACAAGGAAGGATCTGAAAGTGAGGATTGAAGGATTCAGGGTTGTTGGAGAGATGTCTTAACAAACAACACATCACAGCGATGTTTAAAACCCTGCGTGCTGCCAGTTCTGTTTCCTTGTCTCTTGTCTCCCGCTCCAGTCTCTGATCACTCCCCTTACCTCTCTCACTCCCTTTCTCTGATCACCCCTACCTCCCCTCTCTTTAATCAGTCCCCTTTATGATCACTCCCCTATGTCATTTCCCTCACTGCGATCACCCTCCGATCTCACTCCCCTCTTTAATCACTCCCCTCACCTCTCTCACTACCGCAGTGCACGTACCTCTCCTCACACACTGGCTTTACGTTAGGAGGGGATATTAAAGCCCAGCCCTTGAAGGTCTAGTCTCCTCGACAGACCTGCTGGTTCTCAGCCTGCTGGGTGACAGCGCCAGACATAGTACCATGTAACGCCAGTCCACTGCCTCTTCACGTTGCGACTCCTACACTGCCTCTGACCCGTGGAGAGATCCGGCCATCTGTTGACCTCCCCGAAATCCTCCCCCAAGAACAGGGTGTCCTTCTGGGGTTCAGGCTGCACCTATGGTCCCCCCGGGCCTCCGTATTAGAGACACTTCACAGCTAATGCAAGAATTGAGTCGACACTATTGATCAGCAGAGGTGACTTTACCCCTGCATCCACACACACAAACACACACGCATACCTGCAAGCACACACACAAACACGCACGCACACTCACATGCGCACGCACAAGCACACACACATAGTAGTGCATTTCGTGATCCCTTTTTCAAATTTATTTTCAAATAACCTTTACTGCATAAAAAGGATTAATGCATTAGGTCCGGTAGTCCTCAGCAGGTTTGTCGGCCGGAGTTATCGACTCCCAACCTTCATATCGCTGATTAATACGCCAAACAAGGCATCAAGGTTACGGAAAAGCGCCATTCCTCTTATCATGCTCTGCCGGCGTTGCTCTCAAACCTCTAAATCTCACCGTATCTGCTGTGTGAAAGCATGCCCCCCCCTGTTCCACCAAGGCCTGCCTGACACCTCTCTCTCTACAGAAAGCTACCGCACCGCCCAACAACGGCCCTCAGCCCTCGGATCATGGGCCCGGGAGCCCTGTTTGGCTGCTGCCTCGCAACGTAGCATGTCAGCCCTGAGAGCGCTCTCGGTCTGTGGGACTGTATCTCTCTCTAAATCTCTCTCTGTCTGTATCTCTCTCTCTAATACTTTCTCTTTTTGTATCTCCTTCTCTCCCTCTCTGTCTGTGTGACTGTATCACTCTCTACTTAACTCTCTGTGTTTGTATCTCTCTGTTTGTATCTCTCTTTCTCTTTCTGTATCCCTCTCTCTGTCTGTATCTTTCTGTTTGTATCTCTTTCTCTTTCTGTATCCCTCTCTCTGTCTGTATCTTTCTGTTTGTATCTCTTTCTCTTTCTGTATCACTCTCTCTGTCTGTATCTCTCTCTCTCTCTACTTAACTCTCTGTGCTTGTATCTCTCTCTCTCTGTACTTAACTCTCTCCCTTTCTCTCTCTCTCCCTCACTAGTCAAACACTTGTCTTCACAAAGGCAGCTCAAGGAGATAGGGAAGTCTGCGCAGACTAAGCCTCTCTCTGGTGCTACGGCTCTCTCCCTCGTCTAATTGAATTTCCCTTTCATTCCATTTGGTATCCTCACATACATTAGCCAGCAGCACGAGCTACGGATCCCCACACCACAGACACCAGCTGCATAGGAATCTTTAGGCACGTCTGCAGGGGTGTGTGTGTGTTTGTGTCGGTGAGGGGGGGAGGGGCGGGTGATGGGTATTAGGTCACGGAGCTTGGCATGGCTGGGTCGATCGGGCAGAGTCCACAGCGTTAACCCTGAGAACGAGGATGGCACGTCAGGACAGCAAAACTTAGGGGAATCGGATCCAGCACGGGAGCTTTACTTTGAAGGCCTCTCGGATTGGGGAGGGATGTCGAACATGACAGACGTATCCCAGTGGCCCCGAGCGCAGGAGACGTCTGTCGGGGCTCTGCTGGGACCACCTGGCCTCCTTCTCTCCTTCCTCCATCTCAGACCTCACTTTATCATGCTGCTGCGGGGCATGGCTCATCCACGTGTTCTCTGGATCTCTGGGAGGTTGTGAGTGTGTCATCCTAGCATACATAGATCGTATCGTACCCAACACATATATATATACATACATAAACATGTATCCATGTGTTGGGTACCTGATGGTGATAATGAAGGTAGGACATTTTCCATGCAGAATGCCAATAGTACAATTTGGTGAAAGTGTGAAATAAGAGTAGGAACAGATATTTAAAACCTTCTCCTCTTAATTCTTGGCAAAAGACAATTGATTTCTCCCAGGGATTGTTTGGTCATTGCATCATCATCTCTCGCCTCCTCGAATGGATGTCAGGGGCCACACTCAGACACACGCGAACCCGTGCACACTCACGCACGCACTGCCTCAGAGACGGCTAAATGCCAAGGTGCCTGCGCCGCACACAGCCCGGCGCAGTGAGGACTGATTAACGACGCACTGTGATCAGGAATAAACGCCCGCAGTAGATCAAGCGGGCTTCTCAGGACATGATGGATGTACGTGTGTACTAACAGACTCTGGGCTAGCATGTGTGTGTGTAACACACAGACACACACACACACACAAACACACACACACACAGCATGCAGAGGGAGGGTACACTCGGTAGAGGAGCGGCGGAGACGGCCGAGAGTCCGGTCGGAAACATCCGACACAGCGTCCATCACGAGCAGATGGCTCATGAATAAACGACACGACTGGAGGTCGCCGGGCAGCTGAGAAAAGAGAGCCAAACCACTGTGTGTGTGCGTTTGTGCGCAAACGGGTACGTGTGCATGCATGTGTGAGAGAAAGTGATTGCTCGAGTGTTTCCTTGGATTGTAGGATCCAAGGAAAGCTCATAACAGCGTAAAGACACTTCTTGGCATTATGAAACGATTTTCTCGCAGACCGGTGACCGACCAATGGCGCTGGGAAGCAGCAGCCGGGTGGCAATAAAGAGCAAGGGTCCCATTATCTGCGATAAGGACAGGGTTTTCTTAAAAGGCTTATCAACTGAAATTCCTGCATGGGCGCGAATCAAGGGCTGCGGAGATTGGATCAAAACAGTGCTTACAATACCGCTGGAGTGCCCTTGAGCTAAGTGTTTGCTCGGGCTGCGTGGTCCCGGAGCCCCTCTGCTTTTAACGGTGGATCCGGCTCCAGTAGGTGTGAGGGTGGAATGGACAGTGTGGCGCCCGAGGGGGGGGGGGGGGGGGGGGGTACAATCCCAGCTCAAAAGTTCTGGGTTTGATACCCAGGTCTACCTCGAACTCGAGGCCAAACAAACCCTCTCCTGAATTATTTAGATTCACTATAAATCGCTTCGGACCAAAGCATCGGACAAAAGCATCTTATCTTAGCTGTCTTTGTTGTACACGAGGAATGGGTTAACCTGACAATCGTTAGTGCTTGGCACTTGGTTCTATGAACATCCTTAGTATACCGACAGTGATATATTGTTTCTCCTTCTTCTGACAAAAAAATGTACTAATTGAAAGTCTCTTAGGATAAAGGCGTCTGCTAAATGCCCTGAATGTAAATGAAAGTCGAACACGAGTCAGTACTGAATAGTAGTGTCTGAGTCCCTCCCTACCGCTCCCACTCAGGCCCTACAAGGCGAGGGCCAGGCCTGGAGGCAGATGCAAACACCAGTGCATCATCATCGCCAACGACGCCATCCCTCCCGGATCAATAATGCAATAAATTCATTAGTGGAGCAGGTGTGGGATTGCATTCCACAGAGGGCCCTTAACCACATCTATCACCTTAATGGGAGGACGACTATCAGGGCCTCTTCACCGTAACGCCGACCAAATGGAGTTTAGTTTAAATGAAGCCTCAACGACGACCGCCCAACGTGCCGAATGAAAAGGGCGACTGGCTGGATCCGTTCCAGGGTGAAGACTCTGCACCATGAAAGCCAAAAAGATGTATTTCCCACTCATGTTACTGTGTTGGTGCGGATCCGCCTCAGTGTTATCTTATGCTCCACGGTGGTCCGCAGGAGGTCCAGTCTCCCCATGAGGCTTCCAACAGTGGACCAGCTCCAGCTAGCGGATATCGCCTCTCCGGACCACAGAAAAGAGCGAGTTGCGCGACGGAGCCGTGTAGAATGCATAATGCAAGCAACGTGCAATGAAAAATAAAACGCAGGCATCAGCTTAGACAGAGAGAGTGCACATGTGAGGGCGCCTAAATGTACTCTTTATTCCACAGAGGAACGGCGAAGTCAGCGAGTGCCCTACTTTGAGTTCTAGCAAACGACAGCGCTGCCAGCCCGTGCCTTGTTTACTCTCCGACGGCGGTGCCGGGCTTGATCTTGTCTACAAACGAACCGAAGAGACAATAGGTGCGCTGTCAAATGTTCCACGTGCCCGGGTATTGCCTTGTTCTTTGGCAGAAAGATCACATCAGTTCAGAATGAGCTAGCAGCACGGTGATCCGTCCCCCGTTCTGCACTGTATACTGAATGTCATTGTGTAGAAAGTTAGTCATAGCAAGGTTTCAATGGAGTTTTCAAACTGTACGAAAACCAAAAGTGCATCGCTTTTTTCTACTCACCGCGCCACATTATAGAAACTTATTAACGAGCAGGATGGAGTGAAAGAACTCTCTCTGACTTAACTGAATTGGACCCCTTGATTACAACATCTGATTTCTAATAAAGGCTGAAATACGACTGTGTACCGTGCCTAAACTTGCGTCTAAATCCCAGTATTGAGAAAGGGAGAGAGAGAGGACTGTTACCCAGATATCAATTGTGATGTTACCAGCAAGGCCTTCGGGGTGCTACCAAACAACATTAGGTCTAATGGTTGACTGGTGTAATCATTTGCATGAGAAACAGCGGACAGAAACTGCCTGGAGACAGCATCTGCTGTTCATAACACATGGCTGTGTTATGAAAAGTCTGCTAAAGGGGGCGTACAGAGTTATTGAAGGGTTTCAGAGAAAGATCGACTAATACTGGGGAGGGTACAGGCAGTCCCATGGCATAGGAGGAGGCTCAACTAGCATCGCTCCAGTTGGTCTAAGTAGAGGCACACTTGGCAAAAGTGGTCACAGGCTTCTGTTGTAAAGTTACTTTCCTATAGCCACCGAGAGGCTCCTATAGAAAAGTCGACAGAGTGGAGCTCGTATGAGGGGGCGAAGAACGCGACGCCAACATTATCCACTCAACTGACAGCTTAATTATGGCAGCAGGCCTGTGTTCGGCCAAACGTCCATGCTAGGGTCAGCTCTTGTACTGCTCAGACAAGCCCGCAGTGCTATTTCCGCATGTAACAATCAAATTGAAAAATGCATCAAACAAGCACTTAATCTTTGACTGGGCTCGGCTAAAGTAATTCTCTTAAGTAATCTATTTACCCTGTTTGGGAGAAACGGTGTTTCTTTAAAAAAAAAAAAAAGTACTAGCTGAGTGTTTAAAAGCACTTGCTGTTGTCTCACAGAAGAAATCCTGGTGCTGCAGGCATGAACAACAAGAGATGTGAATGTACACTGTCGAACAGAGAACTGAAGATTACTTTTTCGGAAAATAATCAAGTGTGTGGATACGATGGATCCATACATAACAAGGCGAGAAAGGGCAGGAAAAAGTCAGGGAGCCAATGAAAACAGGCTCACAAATAGGAGACAAATTATTATCGATGGCACTTCCATGGCCCTCATGTGTCATGCAACTCCACACAATGGTAGGTGTGTCTGCTGACGCTGCAGACTGCGTTCCCATGTGTCATCTCCCGTCGTCTCCTTCCTGTTAGGACCCCAGGAAGTCTCCGCAAGCCGGCTTACCCCACAGCCCTTAGAAAACAACTGCCTCACCCGTCAACAGGGCTCAGCTTTCGCCCCCCCGGTTTTTGTTTACCCAAAGGTAAACAAAACCTGTGTTGAAATAAAAGGCGGCCATACTTATACTGAATGGAGTGTGGCCATATGTGAGCTCTGGCTGGTCTCCAGCTTGCACCTGCTCATACATAAAAGCATGGGCCCACGCACACCCATATGCACTCATTCATTTACATAGACACACACACACACACACACACACACACACACACACACACACACACACACACACACACACACACACACACACACACACACACACACACACACACACATCCTTCCATATGTTTGAAAGATTCAAGCACTGGATGGCAGCTGCTCCCTCCTCGCGGTGTAGGTGATCGAGTGGGGGAGCACGGGAGTCTTTTCATAGCGCGCCCTTCCATCAACAATGCATGAAAGCCGAGTGGATGGCTGACACGGGAGCATGTGACACACGTGTCCGCCGTCACACGTGTCAGAGACTTAAAAGCACAAGCGTCCCCGTCCCATTATGTGATCTGTATGTGACAGGCCGACAGCATGACACCGCTCAGCCCCAGGTGCTGAGCACGGAGACATGTTCACAAGCCGCTTGCTGGGCAGCCGACGCGGCGGCGGCCAGGCCGCAGTGGCGGCCAGGCCGCGGCGGCGGCGGGACGCACTGGACAGATGGGGCCGGGCGCGTATGATCCCGGGGAACAGTGGGTCAGCGCTGGACCGCCGTGTCGTCCCCAGACACAGAGCTGGGCGGTTCAACGACCTGAATGGGCCACCAACGAGGGCTAGGGGTCTGAGTGGGTAATGGGCGACGTCTCGGTAGCCTTGAGATGAATGGGGGCCGGTGAGTGGGGGCGTACATCACACAGGAAGTGGTCCTCATGCAGGGTGAGTGTGCGCTGGTCTGTGTGTAGTACAAATTCCATTTTTGGCTTTTAGACGCTTTTATCCAAACTCTCACAAACGATCGACACACACACTCACACACCGACGCCGGAGTCAACCCTCCAACTCACCAGGAGCAGTTAAGTGCAGGTGTCTCGCTCAGGGACACCTTGACACTCAGCTAAGAGAAGCCGGGGATCGAACTAGCAACCTTCCGATTACCAGTCACCCCTCTGTACCCTCGTGAGCTCAGCCGACACTGTTTGTACATCGCACATAGTCATCGAGAGGAGGAGGCCGGGGGGAGCGGGGGGGCGGGGAAGTTAAGGGCGAGAATAGATTGTTCCTTGAGCTCACGCTGACAACGTCCGCCATGAGACTCATTTATGAATAGAGGCATTAGCGTGATACATAAATTCACGCCTTTATAATATGAGAAGTCAGCTGTGAATAGAACATTGCCATCGTTGGTTCAACCAGAAAATCAATATAAGCAAACTGCCAACACTCAGAATGACAGATCTTAAGAAGTTATTTTCTAATCAAACGCGAACACACCGTGGCTAACCAACGAGCAACTGCTCAGAATGGTCCGACCCCCTTACTTGAGGCACAATAAAGTTGATATTGAAAAGGGAAAGCAGTCACAGTAGAAGTCACAGATGTGTCCTCAATACGAGGCGAGGATGTGCATGAGAACGCCTTCTGGGACTAGGTAGGGGAAACGGAGAGCTGAGGAGGATCCCCAAAGGCCGGAGACATCTCCACTGGCACCATTTAGTGGGAAGGGAGAAAGTGAGAGACATTAGTTAAGCACTGCACACAAGGACAGAGAGCGGCTCTTGATTTATTTAAATCTCGGAGGGCATACGGTGGCACTGCTTCTATGTTATCGGACACACATGACACACTACCCAGAAAGCACACACACACAGCACATAACGCACATGCATTAAGACACACACACAGACACAAAGCAAACACGCAACGACATGCACAGAAACAAACACACACACACACACACACATACATTTATAACAGGAAGCCCTAATCTGTGGTGGATTATCTAGCACATTGAGTTGTTAACTAGCTCTGAGCAGCTCTGCAGATCAGATCCACCACTCTGAGTAACTACGTTGCTCTGAGCATCTCTAGCAGATCAGATTCACCACTCTGAGTAACTACGTAGCTCTGAGCAGCTCTAGCAGATCAGAACACCTCCACCTCTTGCTACCTCCGAGCAGGTCTGCAGATCAGATCGCATCCATGTCGTCTGAATGTGAACTGGGCCCTGGAGGAACGTTGACCTATAAGAGACCAACCACTGCCTTCCTTTGATCCGTCCCAGAAAAACGCTGCTTGTGAATGCATTAGGACGTACAACAGGTCTACTTTGCTTTGTGAATGTTCTGGACTTTGGAACTTTCGCATGCTTTCTTTCCCGAGAAAGAAAAGTGCATTCCAACAAAGCAGCATGTACACTTCAGCGTCCACTGAATGGAGAGCTAGGAAATATTTGCGGAGGCTGCCATATTGTTTCCGAAGTGTGCGTGTGGGAGGTTGTTTGACATTATAGAGATAGAAAAATCTCATATCTTCCTCCGCCTCCGTATATATCTGATTCATTCCCTGTCCTCAATTCTCCACCTACCGTAGGACCCATGCTCCGATGATATATATATATATCAATAAATATATATATTTATATATATATTTACAGCTCAAAGATGCATCATGTCTCTTTCCCGACCCAAAAAATGAAACACCTTTATATTTAGAGGCGCTGAGGGCCATAGCACGCGCATTCCCATCAGAAGGTGAGCAACTGAACTGAAACATATTCTGGTGCATACTGGTTTAAGAAAAGGGGAGAAAAGTGACACACACTGTGGTAGAAATGATGATAGATTGGAAACATAAACTCTGGAGGAAACCTAAACCGTCACGCAGATCATTTGTCATCACACCTCTTCAAATGAGCGAATGCGGCCAGGGGCATGTGAGGCTGATCCATCAACGCTTGATTGATGGATGCCAATGTGTCAGGCTCCACTGTGTGTTTCCCTGCGTCGGCCCATCGCAGGCCGCACACGGGGGGCAGAAATACGTATGGATGGAGATGATATGATAATATTGGCTGAAATATTCAGCCCCGCTGCTGTGGAAATCACCAGATTACATTTGGATGTAAAGTTCTTTGTTTGTTGAAAACAAAAATAAAACGTCTATGAAAATGTGCTAACGAGGTTAGGAAGCGGAGACGCAGCGTTATCCCCATCGGACGCATCCATTAAGGCGCTTTTAATTCTCCCATCCATTCACTTAATTCTTTGTTTTCATTGGACTGTAAACGCACTTTGTGATTGTGCCTTACAATGAAAGGTGGTACACAAATACAATGTGTTATAATTATAATTAACATTAACTATAAACCCATAAACTTACATTACTATTA
This sequence comes from Gadus chalcogrammus, assembly GCF_026213295.1. Classification (NCBI taxonomy): domain Eukaryota; kingdom Metazoa; phylum Chordata; class Actinopteri; order Gadiformes; family Gadidae; genus Gadus; species Gadus chalcogrammus. The sequence goes on from NC_079422.1 coordinate 24,964,921, forward strand.
TTTTATTTGTATAGCCCGTTCTTTTCTCCTGTGTACCTCCCTTACAATGAAAGGTGGTGCACAAATACAATGTATCATGAATCAAGAATCATGAATACAAACTTAAACGTACAAACGTACTCCCATGTCGTCACTGCTTCTATTCCCTTCCTCCTCTAATAGTGTTTGCGATGACCCCTGCCTCCCCTGTATCCCGTTCCCTCGCACGTCTCCGCGCGTACCGCGGGCTACTGCGGCGAAAGATGAAAACGTCCGATCGTCCGGAGCAGGAACCGAGCCGACAAGGGCCGTCGTCTGATCAGAACCGCGGCCGAGGGGTCGAGACCCCGCCAGAACAGCAGAATGCCGGCCCGACAGAGCCTCAAGATCACGGCGCAGATTCAATCAGCCCACGCTTTGAAGGAGAGGGGGAGGAGAGGGGGCGAGGGGGAGGAGGAGGTCTTCAGCCATCTGCCCCTCTTTCTCATCTATTCAGGATGTCAACGCTGTAAGCCAGCAATTACAAGCCGAGCGTCGAGGCCCCGTCGTAAGCTGGGGAGGGAGCGTGCTGCCAGTCGTGGATCTCCAGTCAGCGACACTAAACATGCACACGAGGCTGTGGAGGCTCTGGACGCCAGCAACTCGGCGACACACAGCGCCCGGACGCTCTGTGGGTTCCTTTGTAGCCTTTCGGAGCTGAGGAGTCGCAGAACTGTCCAGCTGCGACGACCGGCCGTGTGGGCCGCGCCCTCAGGGAATACCAAACATCAAAACTATTGTTTGTTATATAATGTAAGGATATGTCGTCACTCCGTTGCTTGTTAGGTACGGAGTGACACAAGAACGCATGTCGAGTCGTCGGTATCCGTTTTAACTCTGATTGACCAGAACCAGAACGACGTTACAGGTCACACTTAGCAGGTGCCGTAGAGCGCCCTCTAGGGCATGGGAGTAACAATGCCTACTGTTGAATATCCCCCTGCACTGAGTTTAAGACTGAGGCTAAGATCACACATTCTGGCGACACCATGGAGTGGCGGTAGTGGAAGCCTGACCAGTGCTATAGTCCCTGCCCCAAACCTTCAAACAACCGCTAGTCAAAATGGAAAGCCGCTGGTGTCTGGATGGTTTAATAAGATTCTTCTCCTCGCGTGCGTTTGGAAGAGTGCAAGGAGAAAGCCTTGTGCATTATTTAGCACCTGGTTCAGAAGCAGCGCACTCCACACACACAAAGAGCCCTGATGCAGGAGAATGGATTTCTCTTTTTTTACCGTGGAGTGGAGATAAGAAAAGGGACGAGGAGGGGAAGGAGACAGGGAGGTGCGCCTTGGGCCTGAGGGGTTGGGGGGCGCGGTGCATTAGCCGAGCATTAGCTGACTAATTCCTCCTCTCAGCGGTCTGTCTACATCACCTCCTCCTCCCCCATCTCCTGTTCCTCCTGCACCTCTTCCTCCTCCACCTCCTCCTGCATCTCCTCCTCCTCCTCCTGATGCATCTCCTCCACCTCCTCCTGCACCTCCCCCTCCTCCTCCTGCATCTCCTTCACCTCCTCCTTCATCTCCTCCACCTCCTCCTGCATCTCCTCCACCTCCTCCTGCATCTCCCCCTCCTCCTCCTGCACCTCCCCCTCCTGCACCTCCTCCATCTCCTCCACCTCCTCCTGCACCTCCCCCACCTCCTCCTCCACCTCCTCCTCCCTGGTAATGCCTTCTCCCCCTGATAAGGGCAGGCTGCTCACCTTTTCACCGCTGAAGGTCATGTGTTATCCCATCGCCTCCCCCCCTGCTCGGGGCATGCTGGGGGGGGGGCGGCGGCACACTTAATCTCCCCGGCGAGGGGGCCGTGAGCAAGATGGAGCCTCTCGCCATCCATTACATGCCCTCTCCAGCCTCTCCTCCTCCCCTCCTCCCCCCCTCCCCCTCCCCTCCTCCCTCCCTCCCCCCCCGGGGCCCGTCTGGAGGAGATAGGTAGAGGAGGCGGAGGCACCAGAGGAGGGGGGTTATGCTACAGGTGGAGCAGCATCAGATAAGGACGGAGAGTGGAGATCCAATGGCGGCGAGGCGTCAAAGTGGCGCCCGCGTCGGGTGAGCGCTGGATGGGGGAGGGGGGGGGGGGGGGGAGACCGGGGAATACGCAGTGTCACCCCGTCACTAACCACGTGGGATCGGATCCCATCACAAACAAAACAACACCACTCGGTTCCACGTTGCACCTCTTGGTTTTCTGAGCAGCGGAAAACGCAGGTGTGTGTCTGTGTGTACGTTTGTGCAGGTTTGAGTTCCTGGGCCGGTGAACGTGCGCACACACTCATGCTGACACACAAAGACACACGCACACACACAAACGTGTGTGTGAATGTTTGTGTGTGTGTGTGTCAGAACGTGTGTGTGCGCTGGTTCACCGACATGTGTGTTTGTGTGTGAGTGTGTGTGTGTGTGTGTATCCGAATGTGTTTGTGCGCACGTTCACCCACACACACCGATGAATGTGTAAATTAATGTTTGTGTTTCATGAATGTGTGTGTGCGTGCGTGCGTGCTTGCTTATGTGTGCGCGTATGTGTGTGTGTGTGTGTGTGTCAGCAACCCGCAGTGACGAGGCCTCTGCGGGGGGGGGTGCCGACGCAGTTTGCGTGTCACTGTGCCGTGGGAAGACGCTGCTGACAAGTGGTCCTGCGCCGCCGCCCGGGTAATGACTCATCCCCGCCCTGGAGAAAAACAATCTGGTATTTTTAAACCGCATCCTTCAAGCTATTCCTCCGTCCCCCTCGAGTCCCACGCGTGGAGATCTCGTCCAGGGTTGTGATACGAACGCCGTTTTTTTCCCGCGCTCGCGCTAATAGGCCTGGAACGCCTCAATGATACCAGCCCGGCCCACCACTGGAACCACTGGTCCCCAGTCCCACTGCTGGGGTGCGGCCTTAACGCTCGCTGGATATTATGTAAAGGTCGGGAGAAGACTACCGCTTTACTGGGCTGTTTGCTGAGGTTTTTTTGGAGGAGTAAAGCAACTTTAAATGCCGAAAGGCGCAGTGCTCCTAATAAATGGAAGCATTTTTATTATCCATACATTTTATAGTCTACTGAAGTGAAGGTTTAAAGGGTTTTTGGGGGGAATAAATAACTAAAAGGTGGGCCGAGTAGCGTTGTTTTATCGAGGAATGAGCTGAGTGCAAGAACAATACGATTTCAGCACTGCTTTTACTGCTCATGTTCAGCCTTGCTGGTAACCAGACACTAACCACATATACACGCGTGTATTTACACTTTCAAAATACGCATGCACTCTTGCCATCATCCTTTGAGTTTGACCCAAACCAGCCATGTCTAGTGCGTCTCCCGTTGGGCCGGAATACGTCTGTATTCATCCCCCGATAATCTGGAGTGAAGATGACAGCCCGGTACAACGGCCAGCCCACAACGCAGGGCAACATCCCGACAGCATCAGTGACAGGATCTCGTGTTCACAAACAAATCCCTGCAGTACAGTCGGGTGTTTTAACTCAAAATTGTCATCCTTATCTCCCCCTGCCACATGCCTTCGCCCTCCTGATGAAACCATAAGCCGGAATCCATTAATCTGCTGCTCACCACCTGTGAGTGTACATGCATGGCTCTATCTTGATGTGATCACGCAACAAAACCACTTTCGGGTGCACCTAATTCCACCTTATCTCCCTTCCGGAGACACCGGGAAGAGTTGGAAATGTACTTCAGATCCCTGCGCTGGTGCTATTGGTTTCTTGTCGTCAAGGAAACTAGATTGTTGTTCCTTGTTTTTGCCGGAACCGCTAATCTGCAGTCGTAAACCCTCACCGATGGGTCATCAATGTGGCCCCGGCTGTTAAAAAGTGCCCGCATTCAGTGTAGGGGCAGGTGGTTCCTTGCAGAGTGTGTGACGTTGACGATGAAAACCTTGCAAATGGGTCTCTGATCCTGTAGGTTTCACTTTGTGCGTCCGGGCAGTTGAACATGGGTTTGCGGTGTGTGCTGTGTTTCTTCCCGGAGCCTGGCTCTCCTTCTGGCTCCATTGTGTCCACCTCCATTAGAGGGAACGGAACAGGAGCCCACGATGACAAACAGGGAAGAAATAGACAAGACAGACCTCCTTGATCTCCACTCATAAGTACACCTTTGAAGTATTGTGTCTCTGTCCTACTCTCTCTCTCTCTCTCTCTCTCTCTCTCTCTCTCTCTCTCTCTCTCTCTCTCTCTCTCTCTCTCTCTCTCTCCGTTTCGCTTTCTCTCTCTCTCCGTTTCGCTCTCTCTCTCTCTCTGTTTCGCTCTCTCTCTCTCTCTCTCTCTCTCTCTCTCTCTCTCTCTCTCTCTCTCTCTCTCTCTCCCTCTCTGTATCTCCCCTCGCTCTCCGTCTCTCTCCCTCTCTGTATCTGTATCTCCCCTCTCTCTCTCCATCTCTCTCCCTCTCTTTATCTCTTCTCTCTCCCTCTCTCTCTCCATCTCTCTCCCTCTCTTTATCTCTTCTCTCTCCCTCTCTCTATCTCTGCATATCGGTAGCTCACTCTCTCTGTTTTTCTATCTCCCCCTCTCTCTCTTCTACCAAGCCCTTGGGTCCTCTGCTTCACCACCGAACTGTCACCTGACAGAAAACATTCCTATCATTCTGAAGAGAACCCGGCCTCACTGCCCAGACGCACCCCCTCCACCACCACCACCACTACCAACCCCACCACCAACATCACCACCAAACGCACCACCTGCCTGCCACTTGTACGCTAATCCACCGTAGTGCCGTAGCCTTAGCTCTGTCTTTTGTAATTGCGTAGCTTAACACACACACAACCTCTCTCTCTGCTCTGACGGAGTGTCCTGGCGGCTCTATATCTTAAACATGTCTTTTCATGAGGAGCAATGGAGGAACAGCAAACAGGGAACGCTTTGCTGGAATACCCTGCTCCCATTACTCGTCCACAGAGCATCTGGCGTCAGGAGGGCAGCGGTAAATGTGTTGCTTGAGAATAGATGATGTGTTTTTTTTCTTATATAAGCTGCCCATACTTATGGTTAACCGCCTCAGGAAAAAAACTGGGGTAACAAGAGAAATCGTGTGCTACGTGTGCTGTGAGCAATAAATACAAATCAGGCTCCAGCAGAATATTATCACACCATTGGACAGGATTTAATGTGGAGTTAACATCGTTTACAAATATGGAAAGAGCCAGCGAATCACAAACTGTTCGTTTCAACATTAAATGTGCCACTAACTGCGAGGCAGCCATACTCAAACGGCGCTCAAATGAACCGTGCTCGGAGGGAGGACCTGCTGTTTAGCCCCTAAATACAGTTCTGTAACGCCGTCCAAATAAGGATCCAATTAAGAGCTGATGCAGGTAGCGGCCGCGGTGGCGTCGACAAGCTGCTACCGTATGATTAATAGCATTATTCACCGTGTTCCAGATAAAAGCTCAATTACGTCTCGGGGCACAGACCTTGACTCAATTCCCGCTGACTAATCCCATGTTTTTTATTTGTGATTAGCTAGAACACTGTTTTAATCTGGCGCCGACAGTTCAGACGAACGGCGTAACCCATTCCCCGCGCCTTCTCCAGAAATCCGGTAAGGAAATAAAATCGTATGCAATTCAGCCGGTCGGTTCATCTCATCCGTTTGAGCCCTCGGTAAGATCGGTATCAACAGATAATGGCAGAAAATTAAATTAAATCCTTTTAAGTAAGATGAAAACAACCAGGTTGTTAATATTCAGCGAGGAGGGCCTCTGGAGACCGCCCACTCTCTGTCCCTGAGGGCCGGCCGGCCGGCTCCTCTGAACCGACACCATCTCACACGGCAAGGCGCCTATTTCAAGCAGTAGCTGCGTGGACGGATCTCCTCCGGTCCTGCTATAAGCAGCCTCTCTACTGTACTACAGAACTCAAAGTGGTGCAAAATAGTACATACATTTATGGTGTACAACTGCTATGTCTCTGACTCTAAAAAAGCTCTTATCTAGACCTTGGAAAAAACAAAGAAATACATTTACATTTATATTTAGGGCATTTAGCAGATGCTTTTATCCAAAGCGACATACAACAAGAACATTTGTCAGAGGAAGGAGCAACGATATATCACTGTGGGTACAGTAAGGATGTCCATAGAACCAAGTGCCGAGCAGTAACAATCACTAGGTTAACCCATTCTCCGTACACAGCAAAGGTAGCTAGGATAAGATGCTACACGATGCTAAGTGCTATTTTTAAAGTGTGAGATATGTCCCAGATAAAGACACTTAATGAAAGTCGGTACGAAGGTGAAGTATTCCAACATAGGATGGCCGGACTCACATCTTGTGTTTAAAATGCAGTAACCAGCTGATATCACGCACATCCAGCGAGAGAGAGAGCCTCGCTCACAACGTTATTTCTTTTCCAAGAGAAGAAGTAACCACCGCGGTTGAACCCGTTTAAATGGATCGTGTGTTTCTGCGCTGGAAAGCACTCAGCGCTCTGAAGCTGCACTTTGTTGTCCTGCGCCTCAGTGGGGATCGCGGCCCGCCATCTGCTCCCGGTACCACAACAACAAGTGACAGACACACTGACGCAGAGCAGACAGACGGCCGGACGACGCAGGCCCTGCAGTAGCACTCCCCGCGCACGCAAGGCAGCAGGGCAGCAAAGCATTGTGGGTAGGGAGGGGCATCGCAGGTCGGAGAGTGTTAAGACGGGGGACAAACGCGATCGTCTGCGACACAGGATTGGATCAGGAAGTCTCAGACAAAGAGGATGGGGAGGGTTGGGAATGAAAGCTAAGATGAGAGAGAGTACTTGAGACGGATAGGAGAGAGAGAGAGAGAGAGAGAGAGAGAGAGAGAGAGAGAGAGAGAGAGAGAGAGAGAGAGAGAGAGAGAGAGAGAGAGAGAGAGAGTGAGAGAGAGAGAGAGTGAGAGAGAGAGAGTGAGAGTGAGATAGACTAAAGAGACAAAGAGATATTTAGGGAGGGACAGAAATAGAGAGAAATAGGCAAAGAGAGAGACACAAACAGTAATAGACACAAACAGAGAGAGATGGACCAAGAGAGAGATGGAGACAGAGAGAGCGAGAGAGAGAGAGATGGAGACAGAGAGAGCGAGAGAGAGAGAGATGGAGACGGAGAGAGCGAGGGAGAGAGAGATGGAGACAGAGAGAAGCGGAGGGAGAGAGAGAGAGACAAAGAGAGAAAAGGAGCAAGAGAGAGGGATGGAGCAAGAGAGATAGAGCGAGAGAGAGTGAGAGCGAGAGAGAGAGGGAACTCGTGGTGAAGGAGGGATAGAGACTAAGTGAGAGGCTGTGAGAGGAGAGGAGAGTGAAGTAGTGCAAGCCGTCTTGAATCCGAGGCGTCAGAGTACAGGCCCGACAGTCTGCTCCAGAGTCAGCATGCTAAGTCGCCACTTCCAGTGTTATTTTTAGATTAATGCGCGTGGCACACAACCGCAAACGAAGAACCAAACATGTGTTCACCAACGCTGCGTTATATATTATGAACAGGGACAGATTGCTGATGCATGCATCCATACACACACACACACTCATAAGCATGTACACACACACACACACACGTATAAGCATGTGCACAGACACACACATAAGCATACGCACAAGCCGCATACAAACACACCAGACGCACACTTACACACACACAAAGGCATACAAACACACACAGACTACAAACGAACGCAATATGGGAGATGGAGGGAGAATTGACGGGGGCATGCTGCACATGGGAGCGAGGCTGAAGCCTGCCCCCTAGTGGTCATTCCGCTCCCTGGTGGAGGCAGTGAGTGCAGAACGGTCTGTTCTGTTCTCAGGGCCGGTCATAGCTGCTGCTCAGCTTGGTCCGGACAAGCTACAGTGCTCTTTGGGACAGTGTTCAAAACCCAACAGCGATTTGGAATAATTTACCATGTATTATGGTGGAGAAATTAATTAGCATGGTCGGTGAATTTCGATTTGGCAGAGGAGGAATCATCAATTGATTGCAACCGATGATGTGGATAGAGAATAAATTTCACAAATTCACCATAATGCCCCGAAATACCGCAATCTGGCGGCGACCAAAACGCATAAATTGATGATGTGTTTGTTTGGCCTTCCATCAACGGCGTTGTTTACTAGGCGTATATCTGAACTCTATCTTTAGCTGCTTCCTATTCATCAGGCAGTCTGTCCTCCTCCACATCCATCTGCCGCTCCCGTTTCTCTGTGCTATCCCTGGGTGTTCCTGCCTGGGCATGCGACTGGCCATGAGCCTGTCTCTGTACTGCTCTACGACCTGTGTGTGTGTGTGTGTGTGTGTGTGTGTGTGTGTGTGTGTGTGTGTGTGTGTGTGTGTGTGTGTGTGTGTGTGTGTGTGTGTGTGTGTGTGTGTGTGTGCGTGTGTGTGTGTGCGTGTGTGTGTGTGTGTGTGTGTGTGTGTGCGTGCGTGTGCGTGTGCGTGTGTGTGTGTGTGTGTGCGTGTCTGTGGGAGGGGGGGATAGAAGCGGATATAAACCAGCTCTGGGGTGGGAGGGGCAAAGCTCATTAACTCGTCTGCGATGACTTATAGAGGGATCATTTTAGCAGGCATTGAATCGTTATCAGTTTTATATCAACACAATAAGTGTGTGTGTGTGTGTGTGTGTGTGTGTGTGTGTGTGTGTGTGTGTGTGTGTGTGTGTGTGTGTGTGTGTGTGTGTGTGTGTGTGTAGGGGTCTGTGTGTGTGGTAGGATTGACGGTTGTAAGTCAATCTAAGGGACATTTTTACTTTGTACGGGTTTTGTGACTAAAATGCCCTTTAGGAATGTGATTTCATACACAGATACCATATCTCTCTCGCTCTACATTTACAGTATAATGGGGATCCTAAACGGACTGTATATTTCCCAGATCCTCTCTTACTCCGGAAGCGGAGCATTCGCTTGGTAAGCGAATACATAATCAAACTGCCATGTGGCATCGGAGGAAGTCGCAGCAGAAGGCTGTGCTACGGTGGAATTCAAATGTATTGAATTCCACTGGAGATTTACTGAGAACATTTTGTGGGTAATCGTGTGTATGTGGATCAACATCAAAGTCAAAGCACTGCATTAATGGGAACCATTCATTATTTGGCAGATAAAAACGATCCATTAACAAGTGCTCATTCTGGTGTGTTCTGGAACTTTTCCACTTTGTATTGCCAGGAACAGATTAGATTTAATAATGCGGTTATGAATCAATGAAAAAATCAGTGAAACGCCCGCACTGGGATCACCCAAACAGTGCAAACCTACAAACACAATTGACATGGACCTTTTCTAAAACCTTGTCAACAGAATCTTCCTCCAAAGTGAATGTCTCTCTGTGTTGTGCGTTGTTTTTTGTGTGATGGTAACAGTGGGGGGCGGTTTCTAAACATGGGCCGCGCTAAGAATATTCTGGCTCAGAACGAAACTACCGGTAGCCGTCCACACACACACACATCCACGCGTTGTCTGTTCTGTGTCACATTTCCAACATGTCCTGTCTCCCACAAGGTGAGGAGCGACACCTTCACCGAGCGTGTGTGTGTTCCGGATGTTTTTCCCGTTCATGTTAACCTTCTCCACCTCGATTGGCAGATCTATCTTCCCCAGTGGGGAGTGGGCGGGAGAGGGGGGTTGGGGGGGGGGGGGGGGGGGGGGTGCTTTGTCCAATGAGGGGCTAAACAAGATTGCTTCCTATTATATCCTCGGTTCTTTGTTAACGAGGCAGGACTGGCATTTCAACTGCTCATATCACAGCAACCAATAGTCTCAGGTGAGGAGAAGGCTCACACCTGTATATTTAAACTATTATAAATTGTAATCTTCCATGCACGATATGCGGTTGTCAAGCTCTCGTCCAAGTCAATTCCTGTAATCACCCTGTCACCCTGGTCAACATTGACACAGGCTGGACTATATGATACTATATTGGTGCACAGTTAGTTATTACTTAATGGGTAAACCAATAGCCTTCAGAGGGATATGTGTGAACAGAAGACAGGGAATGTCTAACTAAGGTCAGAGTTCTGTGACCTCGTCATCATGAATCCCTCCACATTAGAAAGTGATTTCATAACTAAGCCTGTGATGAATATAATATATATATATATATATATATGTATATTTTATACTGCTAAATTGTTTTAGGATTGTATAGCTATATCATGATAATGCTAAACATGTGCTAAATGTATAGAGATATATAATAATATTGCTAGAACTAGTGCTGACACAAAAAAAACCTTGCATGACAGCTGGACCTAGGTGCTGAGGTTAGGACACGCAGCAGCACTCAACCCAGACTCTGTACGACTCAGTCCCTCCAGTTCCTGAGGAGCCAGGACCACCACCAGAACCACAGAGCCACACCAACCAGGCCCTGGCTCCTCCCTGACCCTGTCTGTCCGACCCTGTCCGTCCAGAACCCTGGCTCCTCCCCTTTCTGTCCAGAACCCTATCTGTCCAGGTCCCTGGCTCCTCCCCTTTCTGTCCAGAACCCTGTCTGTCCAGGACCCTGGCTCCTCCCTTTTCTGTCCAGAACCCTGTCTGTCCAGGACCCTGGCTCCTCCCCTTTCGGTCCAGAACCCTGCCTGTCCAGGACCCTGGCTCCTGTCTGTCTGTCTGTCCAGAACCCTGGCTTCTCCCTGTCTGTCTGTCCAGAACCCTGGCTGCTCCCTGGTTCTCAGCAGTGAGACAGGATGATACTGGAAATAGTCTAGGATTGTTATTATTAATAATAATAATAACAATAATAATAATAATAATAATATGAGAATAATATTGTTAAATATATTGTTAATATATTTTTTTATAATATAATGATTTGACTAATGAATAATAATAATAACATCAGAATGCTATTGTTAATAATAATAGACTTATAGTAATATAATAATTGAGACTATTGTGAATAATAATGCTAATTATTATAATACTATTTTTAATACTGATAATAATAATAATCAAAAGGACAATAATGAGGATAATTATAATAGTTAGTACTTTGTTGTGGCGTTGTTGACTTGTTTTTGCCATGAAGACATCATTAATGCCATCACTGTTGTCATTACTCATTAAGGAGGGAGAGCTCTGAGCCAGACGCCGTAACCCTATATGATAGATTGCAGTGGTTTAATGAACCCTAATCAGGAGACCGAAAACCTCCTTCTCCACAACTTTTTGGGCCTTGTGTCCTCATTAGGATTTAATGGGCCTCAGAAAGAAAAAAAAAACAATGCTGACTTCACCCATGAAACCGAGAACGATTATCTAAGCATTTCTGCCCGCCCTCAGCCGAACAAATTGGCTGTCTTAACTACCATTCCTATCCACACACAGACACAAACGGAAAGAAAGGGAGGGCTCGATCCACACCGAGCGCGTCACCGCCGACGCGTTCGATCGGCGGGCAGCCTGGACTTTAACTCGGTAGGTTGGTGTGTTTCCACCGCTGTGGGACCGCTTGTTCCGGAGCACACAGAGAGAACCCATCGACCGGTGCTGGGGCGGCGAAAAACAGAAGGTCACGACCGCATGTCTGTCCGACCGTACCACTCTGACCCGGATCAAGTCCTGTGCACTTTAACAAGCGGGAACCTCCCCTGACAGATGAGGTGGCCTATTACAGCGACTCCAGCACGGTTTAGCCAGCAGAGCTTAAGGGAGGAACCCAAAGCCATCATATAATTGGGAGGGAGCAGAGGCTTTGCGGATTACATTTCCCCGTGTTTTTTTCCCCTGCATCATCACACAAAGCAGGGATGAATGAACAAAAGCAGGAAATCCGCTTGTATTTTGAACTTGCTATCATATTTGTGGTTTATATTTTTAGCAAAAATCTCTCCTGCTTATATCCACCTGCGTCACAGCCACTCTTGGTCGGATAGGTGTCCGGGAGGGCCAACCCTAGCGTCGAATAGGGGCAAGAAAGGTATAAGGAGACCTAAGGAGAACGTAATGCAGGAGAGACTAAATAAGTAGCTTATTTCACACACTCACACGTGCACAGAATTCCCTGCTGAGCACGGGGCTCCAGTATTCTATACACCACTTCCGTTCCAGAGGAAGATCGGTCCCAGGGAACTTCAGTGAGAACGATCTCCCAGCCGGGGACTCTGTCTGGGTTGATCTCCTTCTCACCGTGTGCTTTGAACTGCTTTCCCACGAGGTGAACTGGGCAGGAAAGTAGCCATGCCCCCCCCCCCCGATTAATGCAGAGCCTACTTACTGGGGGAGCAGGACAGACTGGGAGAGCAGGACAGACTGGGAGAGCAGGACAGACTGGGAGAGCAGGACAGACTGGGGAGGACAGACTGGGAGAGGAGGACAGACTAGGAGTGGAGGACAGACTGGGAGAGCAGGACAGACTGGGAGAGGAGGACAGACTGGGAGAGGAGGACAGACTGGGAGTGGAGGACAGACTGGGAGAGCAGGACAGACTGGGAGAGCAGGACAGACTGGGGAGGACAGACTGGGAGTGGAGGGCACACTGGGAGGAGGAGAACCTGAACGGTGTCAAACTAAATGGGAGGTGCAGGCAAGGCTTATACAGCTGAGTAGACCACTGGAGACCTTCTCCCCCTACCATGTTCAGGAGCTCAGGAGTTCAGTGGGGAAGGAGGTTCATTAACCCTGGGCACTGAGACCAGTTGGGCTTTGCAGTAAGCTGCTGATTGAAGCTGGAATGGAAACCCTGTGGCATCCTCACCAGACCCATGTCGGACCACCACCTGGTGTTTTCACAGGAGATGAATTGGTTTCCCGGAAATTGATTTTCTTTTTTTGGCTGATAGGTAGAAGGAGAATAAATAGCCAATGTGAAAATAATGTGGGTTCGGTTTTATCCAGCTTGAATCAAAGTGAAGGGCCTTTTAAAAAAAACAATTCATCCATGCCTGCTTAGACTCCCAGCCTCGCTGGGATGTTTCCGGGTTTCTAGTCTACGGGTTGTACGGGCCCGAGCAAAACTTGCTGGCGGTCACACAGTATTACAAGGCAAAGTCAGACTTCTGCCTTATCAGAGCCGTGCTCAGCACAGCTGCTGTGTGTTGGCACCCTTGACATGAGACACCAGCCTATGTCTCATTCACTCCAGATCCTTAGCAGACTAGTGAAAAAAGATGCATTCGTCACCAAATCTATAGTTTCTACATAGACGGTGTCAGAATATGTACTGTGGATTTGAATCATGTTGCATTTTTTGTGTTTTGTTTCGTTTTTCATGGGCAGATGCTCCGCAAAGTGGTTTTGGCTGCCGCCCTCTTCATCAGGGACTGGTTCCCCGTCTTTAAAACTGGGCTCAGGTGTCGTCCATTAATGTGGTGTAGTCAGTGTTGGCCAATTAGCAGACATGATCATCATCATGAACCTGGCAAGATCGCTTTGCACAGTGGTGTGGTGGTGGAGGCTGCGGCGGCTGGAGGCTGCACTTAGATAGATAGATAGATAGATAGATGGATAGATGGATAGATGGATAGATGGATAGATGGATAGATGGATAGATGGATAGATGGATAGATGGATAGATGGATAGATGGATAGATGGATAGATGGATAGATGGATAGATAGATAGATAGATAGATAGATAGATAGATAGATAGATAGATAGATATGTGTGTACATATACACACATACATATACACACATACATACATATATACATACACATATATACAGTATATATATATATATATATATATATATATATACATACAAATACACATACATAAATATATATATATATATACATACAAATACACATACATATATATATATATATATATAAATATATATATATATATACATGCACATACACATACACAAAAGACAGCACTGTACAAAAAGAATTGTACAGTATTGTGCAAAAGGTGCAAGAATTATAGTCCTTGTTTGAGGTCAGAGATTACAGAGAGGGACGGTGTCTGACATTCTAAGGGAGGCGTTCAACAGAAGCGTCCCTGTAAACACCCGAACACGCTTTGTTTTCTGTAACAGGAACTCTCTCTGTTATCCCATTATCATGGTTGAATTTGTTTTCCAGAGACAGCGATCATGTGGGTTTACAGCCTATCGGGTGGCTTTGGATCATGGGATGTTATCTTCTTTGCACACAGTGTTTCAAGTCCTCGAGTCCTCTTTCCACCATCCTCATCTCTGAGTCGATGAACCCAGTAAATACATACAGGCCGTAGCTCACAGTTCAGACGGCTGTACGTTAATCGCTCTGTGCAGCACAGTCGTCGCCACAAGGGAATGAGACGACTTAATGACAGGTCGTGCGAGGAACAGGGAGGGTTATGCTAAAGGAGCAGCGAACAGCTAGGTATGGAGGAGTCATCGTTGTGAGGAGAGAAAGTACGGTTTGACCTATTAAACAGGTTGAAGAAAAGCTTATTGTGATCGTAAAACAAAACCAATGCACCAGTATTCGCGACTCCCCGTCCTTATCGCTCTCTCTCTCGTTCCCTCCCTCACCTCCGCTCCGATTATTTCCTGCGTTGCCTCCCTCCCGGTCTGATAGAACCGTCCTCTCTACATCAGCGTTCACAGGCCTGTGCCCTCCACTTCATATGAATCACTTCATGTTGGTGACAGCAACGTGAGGGAAGCAAAAGACAAAGAGGTTCCTCTCTGAGGAAGCCATGGAGTTGGCGGAGGTGACACCAAGTTCTCCGGTGTATACTGCTGACCGGCACTGCAGAAGAGAGCCTACGATGTACCTTCCACAGGGACCTAGTTGATATGTAGCACGAGTTTTAAGTAAAAAACGCAGCTGGCAGATAAAGTTTCATGGAAAGTCATTAAACTATGCATGTAGCAGTGGGGGGCAGGTGGTGGTGATGGAGGTTGAAGTTCGTACTGCAGTCTGCCGGCGGGAGGGGAGGTTTTGTCGAATGTGCTCGCAGCCCAGAATTTCCATTTTGCACACCTCCTCTTTTTTCCTCTGAATCTTCCAGGCCTGCGTTTGAAACAGCCGGACCAGTGGTGATTAACAGACCGCTTTCTCTAATCTCTCACCTCACCAAACTCCACATTTTGGGAAGGCACAGCTCAAAACGTGTTATTCTGGCACACTGAACAGACAAAACAAGCAGCTGCACACTACTATTTTGTTGCTGACATGGAAAACAAGTCATTAAGTGGTGCTTGTGTCGGCATGCATTCAATTCTGCCAAACAATGAAAAGTCCTGCACACCTGGGAGTGAGATGAATTCACCAGCTATCTCCACTCTATACGCATTGAATTCCATTAATTCACTTGATGCACATTGAAAGCCATTCATTGAACGGGAAAAGAGCTGTTTTCTTTACTCACTGACTGCCAACCGCCTGCTTTATGGGATAACATTTTATCAGCACACAACACTATGAAAACAAAATGGATATGGCCCAATTTTAAACTGCTCCCAATGTTAATTAATGACAACGGCGTCTGTAGCCCAGTTTCATTGCCCTGAAGAAGCCCGAATATCTAACATCTTCACCCAGCGTGAGACAGTAATTGCAGCTCTGCAGTGGAAGTGAGCCAATTATACAAATACTGCAACTATTTCACATTATTGATCCAATTATATTACCATCAAACCAAGGGGCATTGTTGGTGTGTAACAGAGATACTAATAGTCCTGCAGCTATGCAAATGAAGATTCCTATTTTCACCTCAGCTATCAAAACTCAGGCAGAGGCTCCTCCTCTAAGCCTCTTTGTGTGTGTCATATTCATAAGCCTTACTTATTCACACAGCACTTTAACTCTGGCTGGCATCCCTGAAATTAGAGGAAGATAAAAGGGAAACAGGCACTATGTTAATCTCTTTGAAGACGGAGTCAAATTGGCAATAGAATCCCTGGCCCTGTTTTTTTTTTTCCCCCTCCTTTCCCATGCACCTCTTCCTGCATCCACCGCCTGTGTAGTGAGCGGGATTCTGCACACTCAGCTCCGGCCTAGCTGTGAAAACACGTGAGCCACAATGCTGCTGCCGCTGCTCTACATCTGGCTCCTGCGGCCGCCAATCCGCCGGCGCTTTCCCGTGGAATTAACCGGCCGTGACCTTGGAGTAATCGGTGCCATCTTGGTCCTCTGATCAAGAAACCGCCGGACTCTTGTTTTGGCGGAATCAATTTGAGAGGGATTCGCATCACTTTGGGGTCCGTTTAAGTGGCGGTAGATATTATATTTCCTTTCATAATATTGTCCTTTATAGCGGACATATGCAGAACCTAATTGTTCTGCGTAATAGTTTATCTTAAGAACCTTGTTGGAGAGATGTTCACTTTTTTACCTTCTAATGCCATGGTGCTGATTATGGTTCCTATTGGGGTTTATGCAATATTGTCTAAGAAAAGGATGACCACATTGTTTGTTTTTCAGACTGTCGTTCTGCGTGACGTCTACCGGTAGGGTGAGAGGAGCCAAACAAGTCTTAAGTTCAGACTGTCGGAAGACCATTTGACTGTCTGCAGACTTCAGACCGTCTGAAGGCTCCTCAGACTTGCATTCCGTCACGTCTACTTGCCTGAAAAGAGGGCAACACTTTGAAGTCAATTGGGATAACACAGTCTTTGTTTGAAATTATAATGCTCTATAATTCATTTGAAACTGTAGGATATTTCCTTGTTAAAAAAAGGAAGGACTTTACAACGCATTACTCGGCTATTGAAATTGGTCTCATGACAGCCATTGCCTGCTAGTTTCATGTCCTTTGTGTTTTGTGTTACCCTTTTTAGTCCACTGTGGTACAACAATAGGTGCCTGGGTAGGTATGTTAGTGACCTCCAGCTGTGGCTCCCTTAGCATTAAACTCCTTTCATATGAATTTAATATGAATGTATGAATGGCCTTTGTAAAATCGACGGTGATTAGCTTAACATAATTATGAGTGCCTTTATCAATCTACATTCACAATAAGAGTGGCGGCCCCCGGATAACAAAGGCTGCTCGGCTTTCTAATATTCCTAATGATTTTAAATGATCCTTATTTTAATGAGGAGAGCTTTCGATTCAAAGTGCGGAAGGCGGTCGGGTTTCAAACCCGCCACGCTCGGTATCCGCCGTCTTTGGGGCTAACCTCCCGTCTCGGGCCGGGAGTGAGCTGAGCCCGTCCTCAGCTGGGTCGTTAATAGCCAGTTAATTACTCTCATCTTGACCTCAAGCCCGCTTGAAATCCGCGGGCTGTCGCAGCGTCCTCCGCTATCTGACGGGGGAACCATAGCCTGGCATTTAAATGCTTTATTAGTCGTAAACGACAT
>NC_079422.1:24982220-24997220 GCF_026213295.1 Gadus chalcogrammus
CAACCATGGAGGAAGGATCATTTTGCAACCACGACCATGCCCTTTTGGAGATTATTATAAAAAAAAGGGATAACATAATGATATGACAACCACATAAAAAATCCAGAAATCTGTTTTATAATTCTGGTATTGTACATTAGAGACGCCTCTACATCAAGGAATCCTGGAACCGCGACTCCTCTGATGGCATACATGAGATCAGCGCTGGGTTCCCAAACATCGACTTCAGAGTCTATCGAGCACATGGTCGTGATCTCAGCATCACCACATCCTTTCTCCAGTCCCTGGCCTCCTCTCATGTTTCACTCCTTCTCCCTCCTCCTCTTCGCCCAAGCCCGCCGCTGAGATCCGATGCTCTCTCACAAAGAGGGCCAAGAAGCAGACGGAGGAAAGACGTAATACATGGACGAAGGGACCGTGACATATACGGGACAAAATCATCTTTGAAATATTTAGTAGCAATCAGAGTAATGGTCGTTCATTACCCTGGATTCCCCGGGGTCTGTTCACCGCTCACCACAAGATGGCCGTCGCCCAGTTCATCGTTTGTCCTCCAAATGCCAAGGTGCTTCATATGGATTCAATTGTGGCTTACGCCCAATACTCAATACAGTTTAAGAACATACAAGATGATTACTATGTTTAAATGGTTTGGTACAGATGGGGAGCCAAGCTAGACTCTCAACCGACCACAAGATGGCTGTGGTCTTGCCTTGCTGCTTTTCACAAGCGCTACGTGCATACATGGATTTGTGCCCTTGCCAATATTCATAAAGTACGATATACCGGTCATAGATTTAGCGGTCTGTCCTTGTCATCATTAATGCAATTTCATGGCTGTACAGCCTCACTGTTAAGTTAACATCCCGTCCAGTGACCGGGATGAGGTATGGCTACACAGTAAAGCACTCCTTGTGTTTGCTACGCAGTGTGCTAGTCCTATGGTGCTGCTGGCAGATGCTCGGTTTGAAGTGACTCATAAGACCTCAAACATGTGGGGGTTATTCGTGTCTTTTGATGGCCATGCTATCCTGAGTGGACTGTGGGAGATGGGAATGTTATATTTACTACAAACACCTCCTGAAAATATGTTTTTGCGACTCACTCTGTGAATCAATGCAGTCAGAGTTCATGGTTGCGTAAGCGTTTGCACATGTGTGTGTGTGTCTGTGTGTGTGGGTGGGTTTGTGCATGTGTGTGTGTGTGTGTGTGTGTATGTTTGAGTGTGTGTGTGTTTAAACTTTAAGTGTATTGTGTTGAAAGTGGAGGAAGATGTCTCTCTCTCTCTCTCTCTCTCTCTCTCTCTCTCTCTCTCTCTATCTCTCTCTCTCTCTCTCTCCTCTCTCTCTCTCTCTCTCTCTCTCTCTCTCTCTCTCTCTCTGTCTCTCTGTCTCTCTCTGTCTGTGTTGGCCATCCATTCGGTGCCTTTTAAAGCAAGGTGGGAATCACTTCACGGCCAGGCACGGAACCCGGTATGCTAATGCCTTCCTCGGGAGAACATAACCTGTCAATTACCCATGGCCCAACCAGCGCAAGATTTATTGAAAAAACCTGGACATTTCCACAAGGAAAAAGAGAGCTTACAGAACAACACACACACGCAGGCTCCCTATGCACGTACACACACACAAACGCACGCAAACATGCCAAAGATCATAAAACAGGCACCCACTTCCCAAGTGACTTGGCTAATTACTAAACGATGTCAATAAAATGAATCTAGTGTGACATGAATGAAATCTGGCTGAATCATATGAGGCTTCAGAAGGCGTGTGGCACGCTGGCGCCTTAAATGTTGCAAGAGTGTGTTCACATTCTAGGCAGACAAACTAATCTCATATCGTCTTTCAAAGAAACATGTTGAGGTTCCTGGCAGGCCAATCTTTGTGTGAGTTTGTGTGTGTCTGTGTGGTGTGTGTTTGTGGGTGCCTTTGGGTGGAGGTGTGGTGGTTGTGGTAGTGGTGGTGGAGGCGGCGGGGTGGTGGTAGTGGTGGAGGACGTAGTGGTCTGGAGTGGATGTGGTAGTGTCGGCGGAGGCGCAGTGGTCCTGGTGGTGGAGGAGTGACGGTGGTGGTGGTGGATGTTGTACTAGTGGAGTGGAAGCACGGTAGTGGCAGTAGTCAGGGGTGGAGGCGTGATGGGCGGCCTCCCATCCCGTCATGTGTGGCGCAGACGTCTCGGAGCCTGGGTGTAATTGTGTTTACGGCTGGGAGGAGGAGTGCTGGCTGATCGTGCCTCGCCGGAGTTAATTGTTGTGTTGATAGGCCTTCGCTGGGAACACGAGGGGAGAGTGAACACAAGCTCCCTTACTGATTACAGGTTATGGGAACTGAGTCGAGCTGAGAGCCTCACGGAGACAGCATGGGACCAGGACACCACAACTCTGCTCCAATCGGATCACTTCTCCCATCGTTAGTGTCTGTGTGTCACTCTGAGTCTCTCTCTGTGTCTCTCTGTAGGTCTGTCTCTATGTCACAATGCCTCTTTGCTCTCTCTTTCTCTCTCAATGTCTCCGTCAGTCTGTCCCTCTCTGTCTGTCCCTCTCTCTCTCTCTCTCTCTCTGCCCCTCTCTCTCTAGCTCTCTCTCATTTTCTCTCTCTGTCTGTCTGTCTGTCTGTCTGTCTCTCTCTCTCTCTCTCTCTCTGCCCCTCTCTCTCTCGCTCTCTCTCATTTTCTCTCTCTGTCTGTCTGTCTGTCTGTCTGTCTCTCTCTCTCTCTCTCGCTCTCTCTCTCATTGCTCTCCGTCAGTCTGTCCCTCTCTCTGTCTGCCCTCTCTCTCTATGTATCTCTCTGCCTGTCTCTCTCTCTCTGCCCCTCTCTCTCTCCCTCTCTCTTCTTTTCTCTCTCTGTCAGTCTGTCTCTCTTTCAGTCCTTCTCGCTGTCTGTCCCTCTCTCTCTATGTCTCTCTCTGTCTGTCTCTCTCAGTCCCTCTCTCTCTTGGTATCTCTCTCTCCTCCTCCCCCACCCCACTCAAATAAAACCAGAGTAGATTTAAAGGAGGTCTCTTGCCTTGGTTCTGACAGAATGCGCTCTGACCGCCTCGGCGGGTTTCCTGAAGACATGATAGGCGTGAGGGGTTGGGGTAGGGGGCGGGACAGGAGAGCCGGCCTAGGGGCCGTAACTCCTCCCCTGGGACCTCCTATTGGCTGCCCACTTATCCAAATAAAGTCGCCCAGGACCCTACTTGTGTAAAACTGTTTTGAATATATTTCATGATTACGACATGCGGTTAAAGCCACACCAGTGTATCGGTCTTGCAAACCCAATCGCTTCTGACAAAACCAAAGTTGTAAAGATAATATTGACTATATTTTACAGTACCTATTCACATAGTCATCCACCAACCCACTCATCACCCTCCGTTCAAAGAGAGCCACTGCTTACAAACATCTACAGTTGGAAGGAGGAAGAGAATTCATATACATATTTACATGTGTATATATATATATATATATATGTATATATATATATATGTCCACCACAGAGACAGCAGAGTGTCAGTGGAGCGCAGTTGTCCAATTTAATCAGAGTTTCTGTTTGGTAACCAAAGAAAACTGGGAGAGGGGAACAGTATTCCCGGCCCTGAATAGGAATCTTAGGTCTTGACTTTCCAATACACTGAATCTGGTCTTTATTTTTACAGCATGGCTATGGGGCGTCGAACAACACGCAAAGCTGCATTGAGCCTGTTGCTATTCATCATACGTGTCTCGTTGCACCAATACTGCGTATTTCTCATCCTGCGATGGGACTTGGTTCCTCAACCCCCTGCGAGCGATCCAACGCCAGCCAGATGACTCTCCTGGAGGCCCCTCGGTGTGCTCTCAAGGTTGACCTCCTCCGACGGAATATCCTCAACTCTATTCTGTTCACTAACTCGCAGATATTGCTATTCAGCACCAGTTGAACTTGCCACATCTGTGGCAGATCAATTTCCCCTGAGCTGTGGAGTGACAGTCGCAAATGTCATTTGCTTTGAAGGTCTCCCCGTATTTCACCTGTGGAGGTCTGACCACATGGCTCTCTGGGAGAGGCACTGCTGCCTTCAACCAATGGGACGAGGACGCAACCCCGGAATCACATCGTCAAATCACCGGGGCTTTTATGTTGGCATGAATTACTCTGTTTGATCAAAGGTGCAATATGTAATAATAAGATGTTGATTACAAAGTGTGTGTGTGTGTGTGTGTGTGTGTGTGTGTGTGTGTGTATGGTGGCGTGCATGTGCTTGCGTGCGTGCATGCGTGTGTGTGTGTGTGTGTGTGTCATTGGTGCGGGCATGTTTGTGTTTGTGTTTGTAGGTGCATGTGTGTTCTCTCTGTAGTGAATTACTCTAACTCTGTAACATATGCATAGATAGTCAAATAGTTGTTAATGAATGTTGCATTGTATTCATCATATCTTTTTTGTATTAACCAGTTCTTCACCAAACTCTTCTGCGTGAGGTTGTCCTCCATGGTCAACAACA
Organism: Gadus chalcogrammus; assembly: GCF_026213295.1. Classification (NCBI taxonomy): domain Eukaryota; kingdom Metazoa; phylum Chordata; class Actinopteri; order Gadiformes; family Gadidae; genus Gadus; species Gadus chalcogrammus. The sequence goes on from NC_079422.1 coordinate 24,986,689, forward strand.
GGGATCCCCTGTTTCCGCTTCAATTCAGGCCCTATGAACTGGTCTGAGCCCATTCACTGTGGCCAACGGCAACCTCATGATATCTTTCTTTTTTCAAACACCCGCCGTTGAGTATGAGCGCTATAATGAGCATTGTTTCTCATGAAATGTGCCACACACTGTGCCGTAATACTATAGGTGTCTGAGAAGCTGAAAGGGGTGATAGTATGTAATACCCACTTGGGATGACACTAAAACAAAGGAAAAGGCAGATTTTCAAACGGCTTATGTTTGAAAATGTCTCTTCACACCCTGATGGCATAATATCACCACTTTAACCCTCTCTCAGATGCTCCCTACATCCACACACACCGTGGCATTAGCCTAGCCTCTCATGTCAGGCACTTTGCCTGTAACATTCACAAACTGGTTGAGGAAGAATGGTGGATCATACAATTTTATATGATTTTCATACGACACCGATTTTTTCTGAATGAAATGCTGTATACAATGCTAATAATTGTGGTTCCCTGGCACGCTAGATAAAATGGTAGTCAACACAATAGCGTTGCCCAAATCTGCAATCCCTCAAGCGATCGTACGACACTCTTGTCCTTCTCGTGCACCCAAGGATACTCCTGCAAGTCACAAACCTTCACAGGCAATCCTTCAGAAGTTTGCTTTGAATACAGATTCAAATGGACCGATAAAACCTGGGAGCGAAGGTGACCTCTTCGGTTCGAGAGGCAACACAACAACGTGCCTCCCAAGGCATCCAACAGTTCGGGAAGCAATCACAACATCCGGGGCATTCGAATGAAATGATTGCTCCATTTTGTCACAACAAAGAATTAACGATATCCACATCCAGTTATTTAATTCTCGTATATGCACCCCGGTCTTGTACACAAAACCCAGCCGCTGCAGTTCGCTCGTCTGGCTTCAGTTGACTTACTGTTGCATTACAATAGAAGCAGTAATAACACCAATAAAATATGTTGTATCAATTTTATCTGTCTAATAATTACAATGCCAATCCTTGTAAAAAATCCTTGTAAAGCACTTATCCCAAACCGCAATTACAAATATTGAAGGTGAAACCGACAACAGCGACATAAATAGCAATAACAAAATGTATCACTTCGCTCGTACAACTATGCTTCCATGTCGAGCCAGCATTTCTGTCAGAGGCTCAAGATGGATGCTCGGGACTCGATCGCTGCGGGGGATTTACAGCAAACTCTCTGTATCCCACTTGACATCACAGATGTTGTAACCACCGTTGCCTATCGATACCTGAACAACCAGACCTGTGTCTGGGCGATGCAGCAACGGCCTGGCTGCCGGGCAGCGAGAGAGAGGAGGGAGTCGCTGAGTTATGAGGCTGACAGAGACTCCGATCCCACGTCTAATTTAAGAGCAGCTTCTGTGCTGTCTAATGAACAATTTAGTAGGCCATCCTTCAGCCACACCATTGTGATATAATCAGCGTTGCCACGGTAATAGGGGGCATGGCGTGGCACCTGTTTGGACCACCATGGGAAGGACGAACATCCCTGAACCTCCATGTTTCAAGGTACCTCGCCGGAAGAACAAATACAATAAAGTCAGCAAGGACCGTAGGTGAACAGTACAAACAGTAGGATCCTCCGTGAGGCTACAGATCTGGTGGAAGCGTGAGACGGACAGCATGTAGCATGGCCAGCTGCATGCGTGCCTCAGAGTGGCGAAGGCGTTGTCATCTTAGTGCCGTGTGAGAGGAGTCGTCCCCCCCCCCCCCCCCCCCCCTTGGGACGTTCGTGTCCAGTCCATGCAAACTCAGCCCTGGTGCTCTGAGAGCACCTTTCGCTTTAGCTATTTTATGTTGTTTTGCTTTCCTTCTGAAGCGCTCCATGTAAGGACGGCCCACGTCGGGATGCCCTCATAAGGAAGTCATAATGTGGGTATTCTAATAAGGACGTCCATATAAGGCCTGTCTTATGAGGATATCCAAATAATGACTTTCCTATGACAACGTCCTAATAAAGACATCCTTCTAAGGACTGTCTCATGAGGACATCTATATGAGGACATCCTGATAAGGACATCCATATGAGGCCAGTCTTACGAGGACATCCTGATATGGACAGTCTCATGAGGATATCCGTATGAGGACGTCCATATAAGGTCTGTCTTATGAGGACATCCATATAAGGACAGTATCAGTAAGATATCGGTTTGAGGACATCCATATAAGGGCAGTCTCAGTAGGATATTCACATGAGGACATCCATCTAAGGATGCACTTTAAAGGACAGTCCTATGAGTACATCCTACTGAGAACGGTCTTATAAGGACTTCCATATAAGGATGCCCTTTAGAGGACATCCTGAAGAGGATGTCCTTACAAGGACAGCCATGTGGAGACAACCTTATTCGATACACAATGGGCTTAGGGGTTGATCTGCTGTGAATAGGAGCCTCTGAAGGATTATGAAATTATATTACATATCCATGGATGATTTTTGTTAAGGACATACATAAATCCTTCAATTTCCGAACACCAGAATTTGAAATGACATATTCACGCTAAGAGCTGACATCTCATCGAGCAGCAAGAAGGAAATGTGAATCTCTATCATTCCCTTCTTTCTAACTAATGACAATTTATAAAGCATCATATATGTGATCATAGGAAAAAGCTAACATAATTTGTGTTCATGTATGTGTTAGAGATAGTGTCTTTGTGTATGAGTGGTTGGTGCGTGTGGTTTGTGTGTATTTGTGTGTGTGTGTGTGTGATTGTGTGTATCTGAGTTTGTATCTGTGTGTGTGTGTGTGTATCTGTGCTTGCTTGCTTGCGTGCGTGCGTGCGTGCGTGCGTGCGTGCGTGCGTGTGTGTATCAATGTGTATGTGTGTGTTTGTGTGTGTATCTGAGTTTGTATTTGTGTGTGTGTGGGTGTGTGTGCATCTGTGCGTGCGTGTGTGTGGTGTGTGCGTGTATCATTATGTATGTGTGTGTGTGTGTGTGTCTCTGTGCGTGCGTGCGTGTGTGTGTGCATGTGTGTGTGTGCGTGTGTGTATCTGTGTAGGTGCATACGTGTGCATGCGTGTGTAAGTAGGGATGCTTACTCGGCAGCAGGTCACACGTGTTCCCCGCTCCTTTCTGACCTTCTAAATATTCTAACACTTAATGTTAATATTGAGAGGGGAGGATTAAGGAATTATGTAATGAATTCATAGTCCTCGTTTGCATATGACCCTTAGGCTTCTGCATAAATACACATGGCTCTTATGTTGTACATTTAAGGCTTGCTTCCTTCTCCGTCTCTTTGATGGCTACGGACAAGATGAGAAGAATCCTGCTGGATATCTCACTCTATCAGGCATTGGCGTTTGTTAGTGTTGGTTTATATATGAGAGAGAGAGAGAGAGAGAGAGAGAGAGAGAGAGAGAGAGAGAGAGGTGGGGGGGAAAGAGAGAGAGAGCGTGTGTGTGTATATGAGAGAGAGAGAGAGAGAGAGAGAGAGAGAGAGAGAGAGAGAGAGAGAGAGAGAGAGAGAGGTGGGGGGGAAAGAGAGAGAGAGAGATTGAGAGAGAGAGAGAGCGTGTGTGTGTATATGAGAGAGAGAGAGAGAGAGAGAAAGAGAGAGAGAGAGAGAGAGAAAGAGAGAGAGAGGGAGAGAGAGAAAAGAGAGAGAGAGAGAGAGAGAGAGAGAGAGAGAGAGAGAGAGGTGGGGGGAAAAGAGAGAGAGAGATTGAGAGAGAGAGAGAGAGAGAGAGAGAGAGAGAGAGAGAGAGAGAGAGAGAGAGAGAGAGAGAGAGAGAGAGAGAGAGAAGCGTGTGGTGTGTATATGAGAGAGAGAGAGAGAGGAGAGAGAGAGAGAGAGAGAGAGGAGAGAGAGAGAGAGAGAGAGAGAAAGAGAGAAAAGAGAGAAAAGAGAGAGTGAGAGAGTGAGAGAGGAGAGAGAGAGAGAGAGAGAGAGAGCGTGTGTGTGTATATGAGAGAGAGAGAGAGAGAGAGAGAGAGAGAGAGAGAGAGAGAGAGAGAGAGAGAGAGAGAGAGAGAGAGCGTGTGTGTGTGATGAGAGAGAGAGAGAGAGAGGAGAGAGAGAGAGAGAGAGAGAGAGAGAGAGAGAGAGAGAGAGAGAGAGAGAGAGAGAGAGAGAGAGAGAGAGAGAGAGAGAGCGTGTGTGTGTATATGAGAGAGAGAGAGAGAGAGAGAGAGAGAGAGAGAGAGAGCTAGCGAGAGAGACACAGCGTTTCACACACACACACACACACACACACACAAACTTGTCTATATGAGTGTGTGTGGGTATTCATACATACATGAATGGTTCCCTGCTATCTTATGAGGGGGGCATTTATTTATACCCAGGCGTATAAATAGTTTTATTTGAGGGTCGACTCTTCCGCTCATTAGAGAGAACATGGTTTATTTTTCCGTGGATCGCCCGCCTCTCGCTCTGACATCCACGCATTGGCAGCTATTTAACCATCCCACTGAAACTAAATACGAACCGGAATTTAAATTTGTTTTCACTTCAATACGGAGGTGGCCATGTACACAAACGTCTACGCAATTGAAGGCAAAGGGACTGCATGACTTTATAGAATGTGGGCGTCCATGAAAAGCATTTCAGCATCTTTTAGCCTTAACGTTCATCAAAGAGTTGTTCTACCATGATGGCTTATATCAAGATTTATTTTAACTTTAGAACCACTATTTGCAGCGGACCACATGTAAACGATTGGGTTTATGGATGCCATTATCGGTTTGGCTCCACAGATTACATTAAGTCATTATCACATCATTAAGACATAATTATTTAAAAAACCTAAATCGGATCTGTGTGGTTCTTTTGTGTGAGGAAGTCAATTAAAAATATGGATCAGATAAAAAGATGAAAGAGTAAGCCGTCCTTGGCTTGGATTTACCAAGATATATTAGCAGTATGTTCGGCCTAATCCTGTCGCATTGAACAAAGAGGATTTCAGGGGCGCACAACAGACCAACCGAAAATAAGTACCTGGAAACATGACTGGTGGTCTGGGCGAGATCGTATCCTTTTCATCTCTCATTGTGATAAAAGAACCGCCGGCAACTCGATCCCATCCACCCTGCTCTTTTAAATAATAGGATTCTTTTCGAACGTGTCCCAATCCCCAGCCATTGGATCTGATTCCCTTCTGCTCTGCAGTTACATTTGGGCGGATGTTCAGCTAGAGTTCCAGAGTCAGGAGAGGAACCTCACATTCCAGGCAAAGTGGTACCACCACAAAATGGACTCTCAGATTAGAACATCTGGAAAATCACTGAAAAGTGACCATGGCATTCCATGGCAGAGTTCGGTTCTTCATCAAAGCAAAAATGCGAACATCGCTTTGAAATCTGTGACATTGTTATTCCTGTGTTCTGGTCAATAGAAATACGAACCAAGACAAACAAGAAACTGTACTGAAAGAATATCTTTGAAAATGGCCACATTCTGCAACCCTCTGCCAGTATTCAGAAAGTCCCATCAGATCAATAAAGTGAAACTTGCAACCAAAGGAAAGAATGCGAGGAATGGAGTCCACCCCTCCGGCTAACAGCCGTGTCCAACGCCGTTAAACTTCCCCATCTCCCGCCGGGCCTGGGCCGCGCATTAGGAAAGGAAAACTAATTCCGGGGCCCTTGAGGACCGGAGACCCCGGCGCCCCGCCCGGTTCGTCTCCGGCTCCACGTCCTCCTGGCCGCGCCCCGGCCCACCGCGGACGGCGTGTGAATCTCGGATGCGTGGCGCCGCCCGGCCCCGCCGTGCTGACCTTGGTCCGCCCGTTTGAGCCGCGCCGGCGTGTCAGAAAAGCTCATTTGGTGGTCCCACGCGGGGGAGAATGCACACAACGCAGCAGAGCATACTGGGAATATTAACAGCCTCCGCAAGGCCAAGGGCACGGATCACTCTTTCTTCACACTCTCTTTTTTGCCAGCATCGTTTATTTTGTTGCATTGAAAGTTCTCACACGAGTTCCGGTTGAATATTAATATTAATTCATAGCAATGTTTTATTTACGTGTTCATCTTCTAACCGTACCTTGCTGCTGTTTCTCTGCACCTTGCTGTCTCTGTGTTTTTACTGATACACACACGTCAGCTACACGCGCACACTCACACACACGCAGTCACACTACAAACAAACACGCATATACACACACATACATACTCACACACAAACACTCATATACACACACATATACAATTGCCCACACAAACACTCAAATACACACCCACACACCTTCACAAACACTAAACAGGCATTAACACAAATTCATGCTAGCATACTCAGACAACACACACAGAAACAACTACACACACACTCCCTCTCTCGCTGTATGTATACATACATATAGCACGCACACACAATCTCATAACCACAGCATTACCCAATTGCAACCCAGGATGAGACGATGCAATCCCATGCCATGAGCCAAGAGCCTCCCTGACACAGGAAGTGATCATTGACCATTCCCTCTCATGAAGCAACTGTTTTGCCTCGTCCACATTGTACATCAAACACAAACGGGCGGAAGAAAGCGACAGCCAACTGTTTTGGCATCAAGTATTTTGGCACCGCAAATTCAAAACAGTAACTGATCTAATCGGAGAAAAGACACCAGAGATGGCAGTGTTGCATGACGGTTCATCTCCTGAAGGAAGCCTTCCGTCCCAGCTTTGATCCGTTCACTTGGACGTATTCTCTTCTCCGGGTGGACAGGGAGGACCAGGGAACGATGGCCTGCAAGCTTTCAGATCAAATGCTCACACGATGCCCACCGAAAACACATCAGTTCAAGCCTCTCCCCTTCCAAACACACGGTAATCAATATCCTACCGTAACTCTTACTCTAGAGTCTAGACTACTAAACTCTACTACCCTAGACCCCCTTCTAGATTAAACACTACTACTATAACCCTTATTCTAGACTACCACAAACTACCCTAACCCTAGACTATTCTAGACTACACACTAACCCTTATTCTAGACTATTACTATCCTAACCCTTATTCTAGACTACACACTACCACACTAACCGTAGACTACTAAAAACTACTACAGTAAACCTAATTCTAGACTACCTAACACTTCTATAGGCTTACTAACCCTTATTCTAGACTACTACACACAACTACACTAACCCTTATTCTAGATTACAACACAGAAACCCAAAATCCAGACTGAACACACTACACTAAAACGTATTCTAGGCTACCAAACTCTACTACCCTCCCTTATTCTAGACTACTACACTAACCATTATTCTGGAATAAACACACTACCACACTAACCATCATTCTAGACTAGTACACACTGCTACATTAACCCTTATTCTAGACTACTCCACTAACCATTATTCTACTGCTACACACTACTATACTAAACCTTATTCTAAACTTCCAAACACTTCTATACTAACCCTTTTCTAGACTAGTACTACTAAACCTTATTCTAGACTACAACACACAACCACACTAACCCTTATTCTAGACTATAAACTACTAGGGGTGGGAAAAATAATTGATTCTTCGATGCATCGCGATTCTCGCTAGAACGATTCTGTCTCGATGCAGATAAATTAATGATCGGAATTAAAATACTTTCTTTTTTCTTTTTTGCCTGCTGCAACATTATGTTCGCCAGAAGGGATCATTTTTGTAATTTTAAAATTATTGAATTAATCTTCAGTGTGTTTTGGCCAATCTGATTTGTCTTAACACGATTGCGATTCAGCCTATGCATAGCATGCGCGCAAACTCACAGCCAGACACAAGAACTCCTTCTGATTCAAGAGCAGCTTTTCCTTTAATGACATAGAAAATAAAGATTAGAAAGAAAATAAAACTGAAACCTATTTTTTGCAGGCTTCCATATTGTGTTATAATGCAAGCTGCATTGATGATTGCATTGTTCATAGAAAGTCATGTTTGTGACAAAAGCTTTCTTTCTTATGAAATATTAGATAAGTTAATTCATCTGTTGATGTCTTTAATGATCATCACAAAAGTAGGAAGTGATTAGCAAACTCTGAGTAGCAAACCCAGATGTATACATATATTTTTGAAAATCACGCATGGAAATGTACACAAAAAAATGTGTTGCATCGAGATGCATCGATAATCACTTCAGAATCCAATCGTTGACCTCATGATCGGAATCGAATCGAATCGTGAGGTGCCAAGAGATTCCCACCCTTATAAACTACTACACCAACCCTTATTCTAGATTACAACATAAACCCTAACTCCAGACTGCACACTACTAAACTAAAACATATTCTAGGCTACCAAACTACTACCCCTTAATCTAGACTACTACACACTGCCACTCGAACCCTTATTCTAGAAAACACACAACTACACCAACCCTTATTCTAGACTACTACACACTGCCACACTAACCCTTATTCTAGACTACACACTGGTACATTAACCCTTATTCTAGACCACACACTACCAAACTAACCCTTACTGTAGACAGCACACTACAACAATAACTCTTATTCTAGACTACTACACACTACTACACTAAACCTTATTCTAGACAACACACTACTACGATAACCATTATTCTGGACTACACACTACACCAACCCTTATTCTAGACTACTACACACCACTACACCAACCCTTATTCTAGACTACTACACACCACTACACCAACCCTTATTCTAGACTACTACACACTGCTACCCTAACCCCTATTTCTAGACTACACACTGACCCTTATTCTAGACTACTACACACTAAAACACTAACCCTTATTCGAGACTACACACTAAAACACTAACCCTTATTCGAGACTACACACTAACCCTTATTCCCGACTACACCCTAAAACACTAACCCTTATTCTAGACTACTCACTGCTACACTCAGCCTTATTCTAGGCAACACACTAAAACACTAACCCTTATTCTATTCACTACTATACTAACCCTTTTCTAGACTACACACTAACCCTTATGCCAGACGTCACACTAAAACACTAACCCTTATTCTAGACAACACATGGCTACACCAACCCTTATTCTAGACAACACATGGCTACACCAACCCTTATTCTAGACAACACATGGCTACACCAACCCTTATTCTAGACAACACATGGCTACACCAACCCTTATTCGAGACTACACATGGCTACACCAACCCTTATTCCAGACTACATACTGCTACACCAACCCTTATTCCTGACTACACACAGCTACCCTTCTCCTCATCCTAGAGGATCCGGCAGGCCTGTGCGGGGGGGGGGGGGTGTCCGTTCTCGGAGCAGATGTGCGGGGACGGGGCAGGTTGGATCTGGGGCCTCGGTGGTAAATAAGCAGCGGCAGCCAGGTGATGAAAAGCTGCCGTCGGACTCTGAGACCCCGGGCCGAGGGGGGGGGGGGGGGGAGGGGAGATGCAGCACTGGTGTTTGCATCAGCCCTGACACATCAAAGGGAATGCCCGACGAGATCCACCGCTTTGATTTCCTCCTGTTTTTTCCCCTTTTCCTCCTATTTTCTGATTAAGTCGTGAAATGCAGAAATAAAAAAACACTAAGAGTTTCTCTGCCCCCATAATCTGCTTCCGCCTCAGCCTAATCCTCGGTTTGAGCCGAGTAATGAACGACACACGCAGGCGGCGCCATGCGCACACACACACACACACACACACACACACACACACACACACACACACAGCCGCGTGTTGCGTAAGCATCCACGCATGCGTGTGTCTTTGTGTGTGTGGGTGAGTATGTGTTTTGTGTGTGTTTAGGTGTGTGTGTATGTGTGTGTGCGTGCCTTGGCATGTTTGAGTATGTCTTGTGTGTGTTTAGGTGTGTGTTTCTGTGTTTCTGTGGGGGGTTGCTCCATGTGATTGTTTATTATGTGAATACGAGGCGGAGTGAGGGAGGGGCCAGGGGGAGGGTAGGGGAGAGGGGGGGGGGGGGGGGGGGCGATTACCATAACAATGCAGAGGTAAGCTTGATTACGTCAAAACACAACATGTTGGCACACATCACTTCTCCACCACCTGCATAAGCCGCCATATACTGCAGGTGATTCATTTATAATGTCGCCCTCTCTCTCTCTCTCCCTCTCCCTCTCTCTCTCTCTCTCTCTCTCACCCTCTCTCTCTCTCTCTCTCTCTCTCTTTCTCTTTCTCTCTCTCTCTCTCTCTGACAGCCGAAAACAGCAGAATAACAGCCTCACCAATACTACGGTGATCAAGTTGATGAAATCTGGAGTCACTTTGCTGTCACTCAGAGCCATGAGACCATGAGGTCAAAAATAAAAAGGCACCGTACACCAATGCCCATTCGCGGGAGGAGGGGGGTAGGGGGGAGGAGGGTGAAGGGGGGACGGGACGGAAGAAAGGGACGGGGGGACGGAGGGAGGGGGGGATAGAGGAAGGGGGGGGGGACTGTTGAGTGGCGGTCCTCCAGCGTCATTAGACAAACCCACAGCATAGTGTCCGAGCGCATTATTACCCAAGAGCGCATATGCATAGCGATTTCCGGTCGTCACGTGCTGCAGAAGAACA
>NC_079422.1:25004720-25044720 GCF_026213295.1 Gadus chalcogrammus
CACTCCACTCTTTCTCTCTGTCTCTCTGTCTCTCTCAACTCTTTCAGCCTGTCCCCTCTCTCTCCATGTATCTCTCTTGACTCTTTCTTTCACACTCCCTCCCTTTCTCTCTAACTCCCTCTCAACTCTTTCAGTCTTTCCCTCCTCCTCCATCTTTCTCTCTTTGCTCTCTCTCTCACACTCCGGCTATCTCTCTCTATCAACTCTTTCAGTGTGTCACCCTCTCCCTCCGCCCTCTCTCTCTGTCACCACCACCCCCTCCACGCCGCCCCTCATCTCTCTATCCATTCTCTACTTTAATTAGATTCTGCCCTGCTCAAACATGGACGATATAGACTCGCCTTAAGACTCATAAATCAAGCCCCTATTGCCGTCCCTGTCCTGCATGCATTAGAGGAGTAGACCAGGGTTGCAGGGGGAGTGGATGGCTTTTGGGTTGGCGTAGGGGGGGGGGGGGGGGGGGGGGGGGGCAAGTTGAAGGAGAGACCGGTCGCTGTAAATATGCTTCACATCTTTACCTGTCGTATGTTATCTGGCCTGACAAGGCGGCGTTCTGTGAGGCTACAGGGCAGGGAGCTGGAGATGTATTTTCCCCGCACACAACTTTGCTGGTGTGATGGTGTGACCTTGATCACGTTTATGTGTGTGTGTGTGTGTGTGTGTGTGTGTGTGTGTGTGTGTGTGTGTGTGTGTGTGTGTGTGTGTGTGTGTGTGTGTGTTTGTGTGTATTTGTGTTTGATTATGTGTGTGTGTGTGTGTGTGTGTGTGTGTGTGTGTGTGTGTGTGTGTGTGTGTGTGTGTTTGTGTGTATTTGTGGTTGATTATGTGTGTGTGTGTGTGTGTGTGTGTGTTTGATTGGGTGTGTTGTTGATTGTGTGTTTGTGTGCATTTGTGTGTGTGTGTGTGTGTGTGTGTATGTGTGTTTGTGTGGGTTTTTGTGTGTGTATTTGTGCGTGTGTATTTTTGTGTGCGTGTGCTTGTGTGTGTGTGTGTGTGTGTGTGTGTGTGTGTGTGTGTGTGTGTGTGTGTGTGTGTGTGTGTGTGTGTGTGTGTGTGTGTGTGTGTGTGTGTGTGTGTGTGCTTTTGGTTATGTGTGTGTGTGGTATGTGATAGATGTGGTAGATCCTTGATGGTCTGGTGGGCACATGCTTTGTAGCTCATCACATTTGAGGTTACTTCAGTGTCGTCCATTGCATAGAAAGTATAGAAAGTAATACAAATTATGTTTTTAAAGGATTGGAACGGTTGAATGTCAAGAAAGCGCATCAGGAATTTTAACCCTTTCGCCTAACCATTATTCCATCAGTTTTGCCATTCAGGCCATGAAGAAAGGTTCAAACGGAACATCAAAGTGAAAGTGTGAAGGTGCTTTTTATTGTGTCCTACGAAAGCCCGTCCACACTGCCTAATACAGTGTGACACCTGACTAATTCTGCATGTGGTAGTCTTGCCTTCAACTTCTCTGGTGGAATTGGAAAGTTGGTTTCTGTCAAAAAGTATTGGATTCCTTCTGTACGCTAGTTTACTGACGTTGATCTTGGTGACACCTCACGTTACATCACATTACAGTTGAATCACCCTTTACATTACAAGTCCTGTTAGTTTAATTACTCTGCACATTTAATTTCCTTTTTTCCCAACACTTTACATGACATCTCCTGTTATCGTTTGATTACACTTCACATCACATTAAACACACTTTAAATTACATGCAACGTTACAGTGCAATAACACAAGTACGTACTCTCTAATTATTAATATCATTAATAACAATTACACTGCAATGCAAAGTGTTAGCCATCTCTAGCTCCGTTCCTCCTCCTCTGCTCAGCGCCGGATGCATGAGGAGGGGAGACCGAGTGAAGACGTAACACAACAACACTGCCAAGCACCGGACGCACATTCTGTTGTGTGTGAGGCGGTTAAAAATAGAATGCTTAGTCCAATCACCAGCGAAGACGGCAGCGTACAGTCTGCTCTTTAAGTGGGCTGCCGCCTCGGCAACCGAGGAAGCGGTCGTCTCTGCCTGCTATAGTGGACGTGGAACGAGGGGTCGTTCCCTGCTAGGGGAGAAATTGACTTCGAAGTAAATAACCATGATCTGGGCAACGCGCTGCGTGCATCAAATAAGTGTGGAGGAAAACATAAAGTCACCGGAGCGCAACTCTCTCCTAGTGCCGATGCGTTGTGCTACCGTTGTAGTTGAACTCAGTCAACTGTTCCTCAGAGGTGGAGAATGTTCTGTTCGTAGAGGTAGATGTATGCAATAACAACCAAGGCCCTGGGCCAGAGCCAAGAGAGAGAAAGTGAGAGTGAGAGAGAGAAGCATGTTTCCAAATAAGGAATGAGCGGATGGGAAGAGGTGGCGACGTATGGATGATGGATGTACAGAAGGGAGCATGTAGGCTGCAGTCTGACGAGAGGTTAGTTCGGTATTTTACAAACCCACTGACTTGTTCACAAGTGATAATAAAAGTCTTTATCTTTCATACTACGGCTTTCTCTGTCTCTCTTATTCTGTTGTTTACCCGGGACACGGGTCACGGGCCTGAAACCACCACTGCACTCCAGCTACGTGTCTTCGCACAAGATCACATTTCATATAGAACTGCTGATCACTGGACGACTGCATCTGTGTCCATTACTCCTGAGCTATTTCAGACAAGGAGGGCATAATGAGCCCCCCCCACACACACACACACACACATGCAGCCCCTGGGTGGGTCGCATGACAGCATGAAGAGGATCTTTAGTGGAGGTGAACCCCCTGTTTTGGATCCGATTTGAACACTACAAGATGAGAACTGGACTTTAACTGGAGAAAATAACTAAGAGAAATGGACCTTCACTGGATAAGAGAGCCTTTACTAGAGAAGAGAAGGGGACCTTCCCTGGATAAGAGAACCTTCACTGGAGAAGAGAAGTGGACCTTCTCTGGAGGTCAGAGCAGAGTACAACGTTGACGAGCTGATTGGCAGAGAGGACTACCAAAAACTGTTTTTTACATCTGTATTAGGGCCCGACCGATTCATCGGCCTGCCGATTTAATCGGCCGATTATAGCCTTTTTGAAAATAATCGACATCTGCCAAAAAGACGCCGATTACAACCGATTTTTATTTATTTTTTAATTGCGCTTAGTATCCTGCAGATTGCCCTCCTACTCGTCAAAAGTGTTTAAAGTATATTTACGGTATCAAAAACTACGTTTTATATTTATTTATTTTAATCGGCCGATTAAATCGTAATCGTAATTTTTCTCTGAAAATAATCGGCATCGGCACTCAAAAATCAATATCGGTCGGGCCCTAATCTGTATTATAATATTACATAATATGATGTAACACAGAACGCAGCATAGACTCCTAGGTTTAAGATCAGGGAAGACAAACTAACACGTTTAAAAAATAAACACAATTTATGGTTGACTGGAACATTAAAGTGGCAATCTCAAAGATTTCGGTTTCGTTCTCTTGCTTCAAATGCAAATCAATCACCATGGCGATGCCTCACTTAGCGAGCGTGACTTAACATTCATTTATTAAGACGAACATCTTTGAGAGTCCCGCACTAACCAGCCGTCTAGTGAGAAACTCCTAACGTGTACTAGTGAGAACACTTTCCCTGTCTTTCAATCATCTTTTTTTCCTATTGCCCTCACTGAAGCACAAAATACCAAGCAATTCCTCTGAGCAGAAAGCGCGTTGAATGATTTGAGAAGAACAAAGACCCAGGGCAAAGGAGACTATGTCTGTTACGTAAAGCTCTGGTAGAAGCTGCTGCCGCAGAGGGTTAAGGTGGGATGGGTTTTGCCAGGACGGGCAGGGCAGGTATGCATCAGCTTACTGCAGTTATTAGCTTTTTACGCTGCTCATTTCCTAAGACCCTCTTAGGTTTTGATCATCAGGGGGTTGGACTAATACCACCTCTGCACGCCAGATAAAGCCGATTACACAGTTCCTCAAAATGGAATTAGGTAATTTACCGTACTTCATTCGCTGTAATCTCCCCCACCAACCTGAGTTTTAATCTTCATGTTCCTAGTTGTGAACGTTAAGCCTTTGGAGTATGTTATTCTGTGCTATGGGAGTTATCTGAAGCAGGTTATCTTTTCAAAAATATATTTTTTGGGGGGGGTAAATTAGATAAAATGATGGTTGTTTTTACTCAAGTTAATGTTTCTTCGTTTTTTAATAGGACAGTCTTCAATGCAGAACTAGCAACTTCTTAGCTATGTTCTATTAACTCTCTTGTGGTCTCTGAAGTCCTCAAGGACACACCGTGTTAAGTATGTTGTCTTTTCCCCATTTGAGGAATCCGAAGCTCTTTGGAGTTTTGCGTAAGACCGAATTTTAAGCTTACTTTAGTTTTCCACCTCTTGTTGTTGTATTTTTCCTAGGCATATTGACGCAAGCACTGCAATGATTGTGCCTTTTTCTCGCAATGATAAGTTCCATTCTCTAATGCAGTCAGTTTCTAAAGGTCTTCAGGAGACTTAAGCCCATACAGCTCATGCCTCTTTCAAACTAAGTTTTTATCTAAGGGTGATTGCCAGCCAAGGTTGGAAGTAATCCTGAGCCTCAGTCATCATGTCTGTGAATTCAAATCATATAATTAGATCTTTATACCTCCCTCTATGCAGCCATGCTATCATCTTCTGTATGGGCAGCAGCAGCTTACATGTCATATAACAGCAAACTATGAGAGATTCCCTCCCATGACAGCTCTGTGTATAGAGTCTGATGATATCTTATTTAATTCATGGCAGCCTGTGAAAGCAAAGCACATAATCAATGTTGTGAAGGAAGGAATGAAGGGCTGCAGAGAAAGGATAAGATAGGAACCCAAGATTGTGTGCGCATCCATCTCAATTAAGATATCCAAGACCCACAATGTCACACCCTGTCCTACAAAAGAAACTACAAAAACGACTTTAACCCAGTCCACCACTCTGTCTTGTATTATCTATCATCTTGTTACTTACAAATGTCCTTGAACCATCAATACAACATTGTCTATATAAATAAATACATGTATATATATATATCTATATATCTATATATACATATGTATGTATATATATATATGTATATATATATATATATATATATATATATATATATATATATATATATATATATATAGGGATTGACTGGGCTTTCCATCATCAAGTCCACCACTATTTTGGGAATTTAAATGGCTCAGGGACATTGGTAAATAGAAAAACCCTGATATAAATTGAATGGAGGCATATGTATTTGTATATCTATATCTCTATATATCTCTATATATATATATATATATATATACATATATATATATATACATATATATATATATATATATATATATATATATATATATATATATAGAGATATATAGAGATATATATATAGAGATATATATAGAGATATATATAGAGATATAGATATATACAAATACATATGCCTCCATTCAATTTATATCAGGGTTTTTCTATTTACCAATGTCCCTGAGCCATTTAAATTCCCAAAATAGTGGTGGACTTGATGATGGAAAGCCCAGTCAATCCCTTTGAAAGTCATTGCAAGATCAAGCTTCTCCCATGAAATATTTCTGAGTTGCTGTCTTCCATAGTTGAATGTGGGTTAGTGCCTTCCTCTTAGGCAAACCTTCCCTCCTTAATAAGAGACAAGGCTCTGCCTGCACTCGGCTATCAGCCTGCGCCCAGCCAGCTTGTTTAGCAGCTCTCCCAAGACTTTATACAATATATTACTGACTTTAACACAATGGTTCTCTTGTTTTGCTCAAACCCATGACATCAGTGGCAAATCATTGAAAAAAAGTGGTTATTTGTTTGCTCAGATATTCCAATTTTTGGAAGTTCTCTTTTATATAGTCCTGGTAGTTTTCTCAGGGAGGTGAGACCTGACTGAGTTATTCCACGCCAGCTGTGCTGTGCTTTGGATTCTCTGCTCTGCTGTGACCTTCATCTGGATGGTTGTCCATCTTCCTCCCAGACACCGTGTGCTCACCTTCAACTGTCACAAAGCCTCCTCAAAAAAAATAGTTCAAATTATTTATGCTCCCGCTGAATGAAATCCAAACGAGGTGACGAGGTCACGTTGCATGTTAGCAATGCATAAATGTCTCCGCCATGAGCCAGATGAATATTGGATGATGCTCATCGCCTCGAGGAAAGAATACGAAACAAGTTGAAAGAATAAGCTGCAGGGAAGATGAGCGTGATTGCGTGACCGTGATTGCATCATTGTCTCCAGGATGGCCGAGGTCATGGATCTGCCATGAACCAAGGGCGTGGAGTTGCAATGCATCTGGCCTGACATCTGAAGAGATGTGTCTTCTGGTTTGATTAGGGTTTCATGGTAAAGGGATCCAGGAGAAGAGGCACGATTCGCGAGGTACCCATTCACAACCGATATAGCCAACGTCTTTATGTCTCCCCCGACGGCCAATAACCGTCAGTCAAATGATACAAATTGCCATTTTAAAAAGCCCACAACCTTCCATGTTTAATGAAATAGTAGACCCTTAATCTCATGCATGAGAAGTCAACAGGAGCCGTTAAACCATGCATCTTTTTGAACTGCTTTGGGTGCTTATCTAAATGCTCAACAATAGGTAGAATATATTTTGGTGCATTCTCTACACCTCAGGCTGTAAACACACATCACAGTTGATGGATGGCTCACATGTCCGTCTGCAACAACCTTCACTTGTTCTTCTGGGTGTCAGACCGGCCCACTGAGCTTGGTATCTGCAGAGCTCGGCACCACACTGAGATGGGAGCATTTGTTACACGTCTAACTCTACTGGACATCTCTGGTGCCGTCTGCAACCGGCCCAGCCAGATGGATGATGCTCCATCATAGAGATGAAGTAAGCAACTCGTCTCTTCAACTTTGATCAATGAACCCTCTCCATTTCATCATCGAGCACCACCTCCTCGAGTGGGGACATGGAACATAAATCCTCCACCGTTTAGGCGAGATTCGCTTTCATGCATTCAAACCCAATCGAGGTCTTCACGTATGGCAAGAATTCCTCCCATGTCCCAGCTGTCAAAAAAATAAATAAATAAAGAGGCGATTTGTAAAACGAATCAGGCTTAATGGGTGTTTAGTGTGTGGTTTGAGGGCCCCCAGGGAAAAGCACTCTGTGTCATCAAGGCAGGATGTGCTGCTTGTCTTATCACCATCAGCTCCTTGGCCGGTCTTCACCCCTGCTGCCCGGCACGCAGAGGAGGTGGTCCTCTGTGGCAGGAGAAGCCCCAGCCTTCACCATGCCTCTCTGCAGGCATCTGGCCCCAGGCTACTGGCACATCTCTGCAAAGGTCAGTGGGAACCCTCTGGACCCATACAGACAGGCCAATTAACACACATGCAGGAGCGCTGCATTATTCATTCCACTTTCCCTCCTTGTATGAGAATGTATGAGCAGGAGGGAGGATGTAGGGAGAGAGGGAGAGAGAGAGAGAGAGAGAGAGAGAGAGAGAGAGAGAGAGAGAGAGAGAGAGAGAGAGAGAGAGAGAGAGAGAGTGTGAAAGAGAGAGAGAGAGTGCGAAAGAGAGATTGAAGAGGAGATCAATGGAAATGTGAAGCTTAATTACCGTGAGCACTGCAGGCTATCTTCACAGGACTAAATCCTTGACAATGGGGCTTCTTGAGATGAAGTGGCGACGTCCACATGCCCATGTCTGTGTTTCTGAGACACTTCAATCATCACTGTGCTACTCTTGATTGGCACTTGGATCACAACAGACCCGTCAGGTTTGACATGGTCAACATGATACATTATTATATCAGCATGGGTTGTATAAACAACCCATACTGTATACACAACCCGTCTGAAAGCCAGTGTATAACAAAAAACGATTACATCAGAAATGTCTGCGTGTCATGAAGTGTTACATCATCGCAAAGCTAGGATCCAGCAGTCCTACTATTTAATAGCAGAAACTCCAGATCCAGCAGTCCTACTGTATTATAGCAGAACCTCGTATCAAGCAGTCCTACTGTGTTATAACAGAACTCCTGATCCAGCAGTCCTGCTGTGTTATAGCAGAACCTCGGCTCAAGCAGTCCTGCTGTGTTATAGCATAACCTCGGATCAAGCAGTCCTGCTGTGTTATAGCAGAACCTCGGATCAAGCAGTCCTACTATGTTATAGCAACATTTCTGAACCAGCAGTGAATGGATTGGGCTTACTCGTGGAGTTACCCACCGTGTGCCCGTTCAGCACCACGGACAGCGGCCCACCGGGTGATGGATCAGCACCACGGAGAGCGGCCCACCTGGTGACGGATCAGCACCACGGAGAGCGACCCACCGGGTGACGGGTCAGCACCAGGGACAGCGGCCCATCTGGTGACGGATCAGCACCACGGAGAGCGACCCACCGGGTGACGGATCAGCACCATGGACAGCGGCCCACCGGGTGACGGATCAGCACCACGGAGAGTGACCCACAGGGTACCTGCGTGTCTTCCCTCCTATATGATGCCTCCTATTACCTCATTCATGACTTAAACGCACCATAACTACCCCACTTCTGTCCCAACTCAACCACTCAAAACTACTTTCTTCATCAAACCAACAGCTAAACACCTGAACCCATACAGCAACAGTTATGGATCGGGTACACTATTAGGATCAAACCAGCCTCCGTCCAGCGTCAGAAGACCTGCTTTACCTCCGACTGCAGGTGTCTTGATGATGCTCCCACTGACACTATGTCATCTCAAAACAACTGCATCTACAGGACAATTGTGGTCTAATCTCCATCTTCCACTCTTGGGCAGGGTTGTAGTAAGTCAAGCAGTCACGATCATTGCTAGAGCCTTGCTTCTGCCAGCCCCCCAGTATGAGCCAGCAGCAGTTGTACTGGATGGGATAACGTAGAGCAGAAGATGGCATGGTGTTGTCGTGTGGCGCCCTCTCTGCGCATCGACCACCGACACTGTGGAAAGTGGTCAATGCTCTCAGACACAATTAGGGCCCTTCGCTGGGCAGCCAATGATGTAATTGAATTGCTTTTTTTTCAGGGGCATTTGATACAGTGAACCAAAGTGCTTTATGTGTGTGGGAGAGGGGTGTATGTGTCCATCTGTTTTAATCTGTGTGTTGATTTTCGGAGGATAGAGGTAGTGTGAGAGAGAGAGAGGGTGGGAGAAGGAGACAGAGAGAGAAAGAGAAAAATAGTAAGAGAGCCATAGAGAGAGATAGAGAGCAAGAAAGGGGGGAGGAGAGAGAGAAACACTGAGAGAGAGTATGAGGAAGAGGCAGTTAGAGACAGACAGAGGGACAGAGAGAGAGAGAGCGAGAGAGAGAGAGAGAGAGAGCGAGAGAGAGAGAGAGAGAGAGAGAGAGAGAGAGAGAGAGAGAGAGAGAGAGAGAGAGAGAGAGAGAGAGAGAGAGAGAGAGAGAGGGAGGGAGAGGGGGGATAACAAGAGAGAGAGGGAAATGGAGTGTTTGTTTGCTTGTGTGTGTGTGTGTGTGTGTGTGTGTGTGTGTGTGTGTGTGTGTGTGTGTGTGTGTGTGTGTGTGTGTGTGTGTGTGTGTGTGTGTGTGTGTGTGTGTGTGTGTGTGTGTGCGCGCGTGTGTGTGTGTGTGTGTGTATGCGTGTGTGCGTTTGTGTATGTGTGTGTGTGTGTGTTTGTGTGTGTGTTTTGTGTGTGTGTGTGTGTGTGTGTGTGTGTGTGTGTGTGTGTGTGTGTGTGTGTGTGTGTGTCTGTGTGTGTGTGTGTGTGTGTGTGTGTGTGCCCGTGTGTGTGTGTGTGTGTTTGCGTGTGTGCGTTTATGTGTGTGTGTGTGTGTGTGTGTGTGTGTGTGTGTGTGTGTGTGTGTGTGTGTGTGTGTGTGTGTGTGTGTGTGTGTGTGTGTGACTGAGTGGTAAGAAGAGGCCCAGCCTCCTTTAAAGATGGTTTGACAGTACTTTACCTCAATGCCAAGGCTACTAGCCTAATGGATATATATATATATATATATATATATATATATATACTAGTGCTGTCAGTTAAATGCGTTATTAACGGCGTTAATGCAAAGCAATTTTAACGGCGTTCATTTATTTATCAAGCAATTTTTTTTTTTCTTTGGCTCAAAACAAAGAAGCAGTAGCCTGACTGCTATGTTCATCGTTTAATTGCACTATAGGCTTTTTTTTGTGTCGTTCTGTTTTGATCAGTATATGCCAATTTTGTTATCAATAAAAAAACATTTGCGCAAGGCAAGCCGATGCACTTCTCCATGTTGACAAGAGCATTAAAATGAGAAAAATCAATGGGACAAAGAAATCAAGGGATATTTAGGATAGAAAAAATGTATCGTGAGTTAACTATGACATTAATGTGATTAATCGCGATTAAATATTTAATCACTTGACAGCACTAATATATACATGTATATATTTATACATATACAAACACCTGCACAGCTGAGAGAACAGCCATGCACCTTGTGCTCCCATGAGCCGAATAGGAGCAGAGTGAGTGAGCCATTAGTCCCCTGGCTGGGTAATGGATTCCTCCATGCATGGACCCCATGCGGTGTAAGGACAGCCACGTGCCGAGGCTGTAAGAGAAACTTAATGGTATGTAATCCAAATAGTGTTGCCTTTTGACTGCAAGAAGGAAACTTTGTGGTCTCAAAGTGGAATGGATTAAAACTGTTCCCCATGACACAAACACACAAACACTCCATCTCTCTCTCCCTCTCTCCCTCTCTCCCTCCCCCCCTCTCCCTCTCTCTCCCCCTCTCCCTCTCTCTCTCTCTCTCTCTCTCTCTCTCTCTCTCTCTCTCTCTCTCTCTCTCTCTCTCTCTCTCCCTGTCACTCCTCCCATGTCATTGGGCAAGGCATCTCGTGTTTCCTGCTCTGATGTTGTTCTTGGGTTAGTGTTTTGTTTTTTAATTCAGCCCAGATTTCCTTTTTCAATACATCGGATCTTCCACACGTTTCTTTTATTTGCAGAATTCTGCTTTTCCAAGAAATATATTCAAGAAAAGTATGAACTGTTCCAAAGGAGTTTGGTAGACATGAATAAAACATGGCGTTCTGTGTTTCCTAGCGTTTGCCCTCGCATGGACAACATGTCAAACAATACTCCTACATTTCACTGGAAGCATTTTTGCTTAGCGGTGGAAATTGTCCATCAACCAGTGCAGAAACCTGCTCTTAAAGAGACACAACACAGAAGGTTTACTCACTTTATTCTCCCCTCGCCAGGGGCCCCACTGCTACTGTACGCATGCATGTGGCGCTGCGTGTGCAACGGATTCAATTTGAGGTGTGGTTGTAGTGTTGCCTGTATAATCAGTGTTCATTCGCCCTTCCTTCTCTGCTGTATGTGAGAATAAATCAACTCTGAAGTCTGTACAGGTGCACAGCGCGTTACAGGAGGCTGTTCCCCTGCTAAAAGGATGGGAGCAGAAATAAACAAACCACCCCCCTCCCCCCTGTAAAGAGAGTACCCCATCTCGCCCCTCCTTCCCCGAGGGGGGGTGACAAACAGCCAGTGTTTCAGAGGAAAGACGGAGACTTGAGTCATCTAAGTTGCATTCTTTCTTTAAAGGCGCTTCCTTAACTTTGGGGATTAGAATGGGTGTTATTCTCTCCGTATACAAAGAAGTCTGGCACTTTGTGTTATTGCACTTTTCATGATACTAGTTTCTATTTAGAATTTAGTTTATTTGTTGTTATTTATTTTAACATCGTCGCAAAGTATCTGAAGGCAGAGCTAAGCAGATAAAGTCATTTACGTCATGTGTGATGGTATAAAGAATTTGCCTTAATAAAGATTGTTTATTGTTATAGTCCAAGTCACAATGTGTGACATTTCAACTAGCTCTTAGTTTATATAACCTGGACAAATATGTAGTAAATGCTGATTGATGGTGGTTCGATATAGTTATCATTAAAATCCCCTCCTATTACTTACTATAGATACTCCCAAAGCCCCTCTCAATCTCGCTAACCAGCTAGCCGAGCTACACTAGTTCACGCTGACACAGCAATTAAAGCTATGCTAGTTCACGCCACCCAGCGAACCGAGCTACTATAGTTGACAGCTCCCATCCGGACAAGCTACGCTAGTTCACGCAACCCATCTAGCCGAGCTCCGCTAGTTCAAGCCGAAAAAGCTGTTAGAGTTACGTTAACTCACGCCACCCAGCTAGCTGAGCTACGCTAGTTTGGGTCAGTTGAACAGCCAGACGGAGTGGAAAGGACTCTCTTAGGTAGTTTTTTTTTATCGATAAGTCTCCCATCTTCTTACTGGGAGGGACTCAATATACACATCGCACCACACAACACTACTTATTGCCACTTTAATTATTTATACTTCACTATATACAGTATAGCGCTGTATATTGTGTCGGTATTGACCTTTATAACCATAGGCTTGGACAGCAGTACAATCCTCTCACCAAGAGAAGCATCGCCTCAGATAGTTCCGCCAAGCTCTCCGTGCTGAAAACGCTGCATCCCTTCATCCAGACCACAGCGATTCCTAGAGAACCTTGATGACCAAACGGAGCCTGTTGACACGTTTTAAAAATAGAAACTCTTTAGAAGGCTCTTTGGCAGTCAGAACAGTCGGAGGAATTTACACGACAATGAAAAAGAGAAAAATTCAAAGTATGTGCTTTGAATAAACGAAGCATCCCGCGTGGAGAGACAGAAGGTGGACCCAACCAAAACAAAACCCTCAAAGACTAAAAAAGCCCGGAAGCTTCACATGCTACGTTACATCATTACATCCAGGCGACTCTATGAGTCATACACACATGCAGAGCTGGCTCGTCATCCGTCCTAACTATTAATGTACATCAATACATTGCTGCCTTTTTTTTTAATCATCCGTTTCTCGCTCCGTCTCTTCTTCCATCCATTTGTCCACGGAGCTCTGCGTCTCCCTCCCCCTTTGTCTTGTCACTGAAAGGTCACCCAGGCCCTCGCAGAGCCGAGAAGGCTTTCTCCAGGGAAATTAATGGCCTGAGCCCACAAGTGCTGTCTGCTCACCTTCTCTCAACACGTTGGGGGTAGGACGTGGAGGACCTGTGTAAAGTGAAAGCCGTACCAGCGACTCCGTCCCAGGAACACGATTGATGTTGCCGCGCTCGTGTTGATGTATGGGGCGGAGGAGGCAGCTTGTGTTTTGACACCAGAACAAATGGAAACCAGGAAGGCCGTGATGGAGCTTCAGCATACACATCACCCAACATGAAACAATCCGTGCATGTGCCTTTATAAACATGCATGCACGTGTGTGTGATGTTCTTATCTGTGTTTGTGTGTTTTGGCTCGTGTGTGCATGCTTATGTGTGTGGCTGGGTACTAGTGTTTGTGTGTGCTCATGTGTGTGTGTGTGTGTGTGTGTGTGTGTGTGTGTGTGTGTGTGTGTGTGTGTGTGTGTGTGTGTGTGTGTGTGTGTGTGTGTGTATGTTAATGTAGGTGTGTGTGTATGTCTGCATGTGTGTACGTGTGTGTGTGTGTGTGTGTGTGTGTGTGTGTGTGTGTGTGTGTGTGTGTGTGTGTGTGTGTGTGTGTGTGTATGTTAATTTGTGTGTCTGTGTATGTGTATGTAAATGTGTATGTTTGTGTGTGTATGTGTCTATTCATATGTGTGTGTGTATTTGTGTGTGTGTTAAGATGAGTCTGTGTGTGTGTGTGTGTGTGTGTGTGTGTGTGTGTGTGTGTGTGTGTGTGTGTGTGTGTGTGTGTGTGTGTGCAGAACAGAGTCCTATCCCAGCGTCGGAGGGAGGTATGTATAGCATTGATGCTGCCTCCCACCAGCCTTCTAACCGTGGGTTATTGATGTCCCTCCCCTCCCAGACGTTGGCCGGGGAGACAGAGAGAGACGAGAGGGAAATATGTCTTCATTCTGCTGTCAGGAAGGTTTACAGGCGCTCTGTGTTGGAGTGCCGCTCCACTCCTGGGATGAATGATCAGGAGCGCCGTGGAGTCTGGGAGTGAAGCGGAGTTGGAGAGGAGGGCGCCGCGACCTTCACACATCTGGTGAAACGGTATGTTAATGAGCGCGGCACAATAGATCAAGGCCCCAGTGTCAAGGTGACACAATCATTCAGGGCGGGGGCAGGCGCGCTAAGTAGCAGTTAAACACCTCTATAGTTATGTTCATTAGCGACCCGGCAAGAAACTAAATAAAAGTAAAAGTCGTGTCTCGAGGGAAGGGGGGGGGGGGGGGGGGGGGGGGGGGGGGGGGGGGGGGGGGGGGCGGGAGAATGACAACAGAACGCGACTCCGCCCCCTCGGCCATTTTGCAAGACGCTAACTTGCAGGTCTCTGTGGGTGTGCGACGACAGGAAGTGAGCGACAGGAAGTGATCAGTTGTCGTGAGACGCAGCATTTCACATTTAAATAGCAGATCCAATTGGCCTGTATGGTCACGTTTATAGAAATGAATAAAGGATGGCAAGAAGTAAGATATTATTACGGATAGAGCTGTTCAGCAGCAGTGTGGCTGAGAGAGGAGTCTGTGCTCGTCGACGGCAGAAGATGGCGTGTGGCAGGGCCACGGCCGCCCGGATCCTTTTACCCTTGAGCAGCAAATCAAAGCTGCATTTAGTGACAGGGCTGGTAATTAGCGCTCGCAGCATTCACTTTATACCACCCCATAATGTCAAACAGCGCTGATTCTTATCAATGTAGAACAAAGCGTAGCCTACTTTTTATTGAATGCACTGCAATCCATAGCAGTTAGCTTTGACAGCAAAAAAGACAAATTATTGTGAATTGGTTTGAGGAGGCGTCTGTGAAAGCACATCATATCATGGATGAAGGCCTATGGAGACACTTTGGAGAACAATGGAAGGAGCCCCATTTTGATCTCCAGCTGTCAGGCCCGTTTCCTGAATGCACATCTATTTGATTTGCACTATTCATTTCTGTTCGGTTTCTTGTTGTAAAATGTTAAAGAGTTTCTGATTATCACATCGATCACATTGTCTCCTTTCCCCCATTTGTTATGAAACATGCGTTTCTTTAGTTAGTGTATG
Organism: Gadus chalcogrammus; assembly: GCF_026213295.1. NCBI lineage: Eukaryota > Metazoa > Chordata > Actinopteri > Gadiformes > Gadidae > Gadus > Gadus chalcogrammus. The sequence continues at coordinate 25,019,734 of NC_079422.1, forward strand.
CAGTAAACACAACTAAACTAACCTAAACTAAAATAGATGGTTGAAGATGTATAATCACATAGGTATGGATGAGCCTTATTCAGTTAAGCCAAAAAGATTGGCAACGTATATGTTGAGTTCCAATGTTGAGAATTTTCCATAGGCTAAATTGATAGCTGAGCCTATCCTTAATTTTATTCTTCTAAACTGCATCGTGTAGTCTGGTGATTGTATATGTCCTATACCGTATGGGTGTGTATTGAGGGAAGTTGATGTTGGTTATTATGTGGATCTCCTGAGGTGGACACTATGACCAAGCACTGCTATGGCTACCCAGGTGATCTTAAAAAGGTAATAAAAGTCACAGGGCTAAATGTGATATGCTTCTGTGATATGCCTCGTCCAGAGGTAAACATCACCCTGTCTCAAGGCATCTGGTGAACTGAGTCGCTGAAATACAAGAAGTGCTTTGCTCATCGGATGTTTGGTGTGCTGTGATCTCTTTGTTATGTTCCTGTGTAAAGTCAGATGAAAGATTGTTACACAACAGGACAGATGTGTTGTGTAAAGTCTGCCGAAAAGTGTGTGATACAACGACAGAGGGTTGTTGTGTAATGGCAGATGGAAGTTGGGTCGTACAACAGCAGAGATTTGGTTTCCAAGTTTCCAAAAAAGGATAATGCAAACTTTTCGCGAGGTAATCCTAATTATTTCAATTTCTCAACTCTTAGTTGGCAGAAGTTGAGTGGGATTTGCACTGGAAATGTACTGACAGAAAACAGTACACCTTCCTACTCCCCTCAGAATCCGAACAGGGATTGAGGTCTGATCAGACTGTCTGCTTGTCATCATTACTGATGGCCAGCTGTAGCTAACAGAGTATGGGCTTTTAAACAACCGTGGAGTGACGGTGTTTCCACGCTGCCGTCTGTCCCACTGACGCCTCTACAGTACAGGTCTTCGTTAAGCCGGGCTGCAGAAATATTTTTTTTCTAATTGATGACTCAGGCAGATAGTGATTATGGCATGTAAAAATCATTCTGATTGGCTGAGGATATAGCCAATGAGGCACAGTGAATCAGCAGCGTACGGAGAGTAGAGTTAGGTTAGACATCACAATTTGGCCCCATATATGACTTTGGCAATTATGCTATGAGGCTAGCGATGTGGGTTCCAGGAGACGTCCATTGTTTGTAAGCAGTGAGGGAGTGGCATAAGAGATGAGAGGGGGGCCTACAATGATGGGTGCCCTGGATCTGAGGTGATTAAAACTCAATCAGGGGGAATGTTCTCCATTAGGCTCTGGGTTAGGGAGAGGGGGATTAACGTTCGCAATGTGCAAAGGCTCCATTCTAGTTTCCTCTTTTTTCATTTGTACGTGAACACACATATTTTCAGCGCTGCTTTTTTTCACAGCAGATGTATGCGTGAAATTGTCTGAGTCTGACCTGAAACCAATTTAACATTGCGTTGAGTGTTACGCAATTGAAAACAGTGTTAAGCCGTTATGATTTTTAATGCAAAATCAAAAATAGATGGAATAGAATATTTTGGGGGGAGGCTTTTTACTGATGAATTGTTCACATTGACATTGAACATAATATGACTTGTCGTGTACCACACGCTTTAAAAGTTCCCAGAGATCTCCGAGGAGCATCTTGTTCACAATTCACCATCGTCAGTCGCAACCTTGTATTTGCCATGTGGGTAAACCACACATCTTTGAAGTGTTTTTTCCCTCACTTTCACACATAAACCTGATCTTCCCGCCACCTGAGACGGATAAGCGCTGCTGGAGGATCAATACTTATGATGTGTGTTAGCAGTGAGCGCTAACACTGGGCTACTTCAGAGGCAGGCTCGTGCCTTCATGGCTCCAGGCGTAAAGCGGACAGCTTTGGAGGCCGAGGCATGGGTCTCTGCTTACCGCGCCGCCGGCGCCCGTAGTTCAAAGTCTGCTGTTGCCCACTCACCGGGACCAGCCTCCGAACCATGTGGGACAGACCTCCTCTGATTGGGGAGGATCTGTCGGGAGGAGGCTGGACAGACGGGGGGGGGGACAGGGGGGGGGGGGGGGGGGGGGGGGGGGGGGGGGGGGGGGGGCGGGGGGGAGTGAGATGAGCCCGTGGAGGGTAATAAGGAAACACCAGGCGCTTCTGTTTGTGACCCCGTCTGTTAAACGTCGCAAAGGTTAAAGACACTTCAGTGAGCGAAATCTCTCGCGAGGGGGAAAGGAAGAGCAGATTGACGAGAAAGTGTCGGTTCCTTTTTCGTCTAGGTCCTTTTTTATGGATCTTCTTTCACAAACTCACTTTGTGGACGGGTGGGTGATGAAGATTATCATTATTCATTGTGTTGTGATTACACACGGTGATCGGGTGCGGTATCCTCACCAAGTGTGCCTCTTCTGGGGTGAAGGACGAGGGATTTGGCGGTGAGTTGAGATCAGCTGCTGATTGGTCAACTGAGACACAAGAGGCTTGAGTGTGAAGGTCGTCCACCCTGGCGTTGGTCTGACCCCTCTGGGGGAAGATGTAAGCCGACATTAACCTTTCCTTCCCTCGTCTTCCCCCGTACCTGACGGAAAGGTTATACTTACGCGCACACACACACGCACGCACGCACACACACACACACTCACGCACGCACGCACACACACACACACACACACACACACACACGCGCACACATACACACACACACACACACACACATGCATTCACGCACGCACACACACACACACACACGCATACAGACACACACACACACACACACACACACACGCACGGACGCACGCAAGCGCACGCACGCACACACACAACCCCATGTTGTCGTGCAACATGGGGTTGTTGTGATGGTCTGAGAGATAATCTTGTTTTCTTGGGGTAATCTCCCTCTCTATTCGCTGCTCTGTAGGGATTCGTCCCTGCTATAAGCGAAGCCATTAAGACCACCTGGTCCCACCGGATGCAAGCACTCATCAATCATGCAATTGAGCTTTACCTATCATTCAGTACAAGCCCACGAGGTGTAAGGTGAACCGCAGTTTTGGTGTTAAACATGCATAGCAAACACATCGATCGTGAATATATTTTATAGCAGTAGATCACGAATTATTAACATCTTTATTTTATTGGACCTTTATATTATTGAACCTCCCCCTCCTAGAGAGACCAGGCCAGGAGTTCAGCCTAGAAGACAATGGATTCGCTTTGGTCATGACCGGGCCAGGAGAATAGCCTGATGGTAAATGGACTGCATTTAGACAGCGCTTTTCTAACCAGTGGCCACTAAAAGCACTGTACAATATTGCCTCACTTTCACCCATTCATGCACACATTCACGCACCGATAGCGGTGTCAATCACGCAAGGCGACCGACAGCTCGGCGGGATCGGTTAGGGGGAGGTGTCTTGGTCAGGGAGGCTCAGCTAGGAGGAGCCGGGATCGAACTAGCAACCTGCCGGTTACCAGCCATCCCGCTCTACCTCCTGAGCCACAAGACTGAGATATCAGGGCTTGACACTGGCCCTCCAGCTAGTAGGGTGACGAGGCAGATCTTCTCCAGAGCAGTCCAAGGGGGCCGTCGTACTTTGGTAGTCTTTAGACGTCTCTGATCGATAATTCTGTAATGAAAATTCAAGACAAGCGACCTGCGTTTGTTTTACTTTATTTTCTTTCTTTTTTTTTTACTTTTATTCAGTGCCGTGCATCGTGATAAGTTGTAATCGAGTACAGAATAAGGGCAGGTATATCAGGCCCCTGAAACATTTATATGTTGATGGCTGCATCTGCCCTAAACCCCTGAAGGGCTTGGTTTCAGACAAAGGAACAACAAACAGGATTAGTCACACAGATGTTGATGCATCACCCTTAACAGATGGTTCAATAACCGTGCCTACATAAATATATATATTATATATATTTCTTATCATGAGACTTTCACAGGAGGCCGGACCAAATTGTAGACAAGTTGGAGGGGGAGAGCAGACGTTTGTGATTCTTTTTTCGTAATATAATTTAGTTTAGTAGAGACGGCGCACAGGAGATCAATAGTGGGTCAGCCCGTGATGGATGAAGGCACGGGTACTAATTTCACCGGAGACAAATGACTTCACGCCATGGTCCAGAGAGAGAGAGAGAGAGAGAGAGAGAGAGAGAGAGAGAGAGAGAGAGAGAGAGAGAGAGAGAGAGAGACAGGGCGAGAGAGAGAGAGAGAGTGGGAGAGGGAGAGACGGAGAGAGAGAGAGAGAGAGAGAGAGAGAGAGAGAGAGAGAGAGAGAGAGAGAGAGAGAGAGAGAGAGTGGGAGAGACGGAGAGAGAGAGAGAGAGAGAGAGAGAGAGAGAGAGAGAATACGGGTAGGTCGAGCTACACACACAGCCCTCAGCTCCTCAATCCACTCCCAGATTCGTGTGACCATTCATCTCCATTGCTTTTGCACCCCCCTATATCTTTCACATTCGCTCTGAGAGGCAGCTAACCACTGGCTAGGGACAACGGCTGCTGCTCCTGCAGCATGGGTGAAGCATGGGTGTAGCATGGGTGTAGCACGGGTGTAGCACGGGTGTAGCTTGGGTTTAGCATGGGTGTAGCATGTATGTAGCATGGGTGAAGCACGGGGTAGCATGGGTGTAGCATGGATGTAGCATGTATGTAGCACGTTGTAGCATGGATGTAGATCGGGGTTGTAGCTTGGGTTTAGCACGGGTGTAGCATGTATGTAGCATGGGTGTAGCATGGGGTAGCATGGTAGTAGCATGGATGTAGCATGGATGTAGCACGCTGTTGCATGGATGTAGATCGGGGTTGTAGCTTGTCGGACCTCCGACCCGCCATGTTACCAGAATGAGGTCAGGTCTCGGAGATCCAATCCCAGCAGCGCCCGCTGTTATTGACGAGCAGCGAGGAGAACAATGAGTTACCTGAGATTGTGTTTGCCGCCTGCACAGCAATCGCAGCCCCGGAAAATTGAAATCCGATAATGAATCAACCACGGGTCACCGCGTGAAAAATATACACCATTTCATATTAGACGTTTCCATATAATGACCCCTTCAGAGAGAGAGCAGCATCGCACGCACCCACACAGCAACAGAAAATTATCTTAATTTCCCCTCACTTTGAATCAATAGGGGGAGGAGGGGGGGGAGGGAGGGGGAGGATGGAGGGGGGGGGGGGGGGGGGGAGGCTGAAGGACGAGATAGGTCACGCAGAGCAAGAGACAGTGGGTCGGGTCCAACTTTGTGGGTCCCTCAACGCTCAGATGAACTCATTAGAAGTTAATTAATCACGCCCATCGATCTGTTGTCACTCTCTCCAGCGTGAGTCTCCATCAGATCCCAGGGCTCACATTCTGCCCAGAGCGCTGAAATGCAGCCCCCCCCCCCCCCCCCCCTCCCGCTCGCTGCCAGGCCTGGGCGGGCCGCACGGCAGGTCCTGGCGCCATCCGGCCACGCCGTGGTGTGGGTGTCCGTTGCGTTCATGGGCCCTGGGAATAGGCAGCGCTCCGGTTATTACAGGGCCGTGATGAAGTGTTGCTTCTGGAGCGAACCGCAGATTCAATCTTGCGTTGTATCTTAGCCTCCTCTTGAATAGTGCTGCGTTATCGATGTCATTAAGCGTTGTGCACCCACACACAGACACGCAGGCACACGCGGGCATACGCACACACACACACACACACATATACACACACACACACACACACACACACACACACACACACACACACACACACACACACACACACACACACACACACACACACACACACACACACACACACACACACACACACACACACAGCCCATATCATTCTCATTTCATTTGAGTGGCGCCCATGTTGCCCAAGCAGGAAGCACTAACAGGGCAGGAAAGTGACTAGCATTACAAGTGTTCCATTTGCTGTTTGTTTTGTGACAGGCATCAGTGTGTATTAGACGTCAGTGTGCTGTTCCGTGCACACCCTCCATATCACTCATATCCCCGGGTTGAGTTTGCCTAGGACGGACGCATTTGACTATTTTGAAGGACGTGTGGCTGTGCTCCGGGGACAGAGCAGAGATAGTCATCCTGAGCTGTAATACAGGCGTGTCTTCAGGGAGGATTTGCAGGGTTGAGGAGCATCGCCGTGCGTGGGGAAATGTGCATTTGAGAGAGAAATTGCTTTTGCCGCGAGTCTGACCCCAACCGGTTCAATTTGCCTCCCGGATTGGCCGTCTCTGAGCCGGCAAACGGTATGAAAGGTTTCTGCTTGGCGCAGACGTACTAAGCTCAAATACGCCTGTGGAGAAACACACAAACTCTGTAAGGAATGCATGCATGAACACACATACACACTCAGGTATGCACGTTTATATTCTATGCACTGTCACTGTATATTATGTCTTTAGATGTTGATTTGGCTTTAAGGGGATGGTAGGGTCACTGGCCTAATGATCCGCAAACAAAGATACCTTTCAGTTGTCATTTTGATACTTTATCTGCAGAGAAAGACCCGTTGGATATCTCTTCTGCTGAAAGTCTCTGGCACTCTCCTACCACTGTGAGTCTAACTCTGGAGAGCGGACAGGAATAGTCATCTCTGCTCAGTGCTGACAGAGAGAGCGAGAGCGAGAGAGAGAGAGAGAGAGAGAGAGAGAGAGAGAGAGAGAGAGAGAGAGAGACAGAGACGAGGGATAGAGAGAGAGAAGAGGGAGAGAGAGAAAGTGAGAGGGAAAGTGAGAGGGTAGATGAGAGAGAGAGGTGGGAGAGAGAGAGGAGGGAGAGATGAAGGAGAGAGATAGAGAGACAGAGAGAGAGAGAGAGAGAGAGAGCGAGAGAGAGAGAGAGAGAGAGAGAGAGAGAGAGAGAGAGAGGCGGGGGAGAGAGCAAGAGAGGAGGGAGGGAGGGAGAGGGGAAGTGAGAGGGGAGAGGGGGAGAGAGAGAGGAGGGAGAGATGAAGGAGAGAGAGAGAGAGAGAGAGAGAGAGAGAGAGAGAGAGAGAGAGAGAGAGAGAGAGAGAGAGAGAGAGAGAGAGAGAGAGAGAGAGAGAGAGGAGGGGGAGAAACCCCCTACTTTGCTGACTGCTTCCTTTTTCTAGGTCTGGGAAAATAAAAAGCTCACACTTCTTAGATTTTAGGTTTAGGGAAATGTATAATTAGTTTTATACATTTCAGAGAGGATTCTATTGACTCTATCGCTGCTGAATAGAAAATAGTTCATAGAAGGCTTCCACCCAGAGCATTTTTCCTATTTGTTTACACTTTAAGAAATGAATGTGACACAGCATCTAAAATATGGATTTCGATCTTACAATGTATGACTTTGACATTTTCAATGTCATTTCTACACTAGAAACACTATATTCCTTATATTATCATCATGTGTAAAACAAAACAAAACTACTGTGCACCACGTTCATTTCCCAAGGCGTGCATTTTTTGTTTTCTTTGTTAAAAAAAAAAAAAAGTATCAAACTAAAGTAGCAATGAATATTTGCGGCCTCATTTGCATACCCTGACACAAGATGAATGCAGAGCTGCCTCGGAAATGGTGGAAGTTGCTAATGTTCAGTTAAGTGAAAAGGGAACGGAGAAGAGTGAACTTTTGGATGGGCTGTTCCTAGCTGGCGCTGCCTCAAACAACCGAGGGGGATGAAAAGGAAACGCAGAGGAGAGAGGGAGAGCTTCTTTGGAATTCATTCAATTAAAAGTCAACATCGGCCGGAGCAATGCTTGGGAACGCCGCACCTTGTGTCTATAAGGAGCAGAACGCTGCTCTGCTGGGAGGTGAGGCCCCTAGTGTTGATGTCTCGGTCGTTGTCTCTGGACATGGGGGTCATGTGGAAGCCATTAGCCTGGAGATGGAGGTGGAGATGAAGGTAACAAGAGCGCTAGGGGCAGGCCGACCGTAATGATACGCTCTGCTTCAACAGCCCTGATGCACAGGCCTGCTGGAGCTTCTCACATCGCCCCTTACGCTATAGGTAATGATCAGCGCTGACCTAGATACTCTTAAAGACACCGTGTGGGGGAGGTTGGTCTGTTGGCTCCTTCCAGGAAATCTCAAATCTTGCGGTATGACTACAAAGTCGGCATGAATCCCTTTCCTTCTCCTGCTGACATTTCAGAACCAGATGACTCAAAGGGACAATGATCCTCCTAGCTTACGGCCTCAACTGACTGGTAACCCTGAAGACTGAATCAAACACTTTGCGTGTCCACATGTCGAGGACAGGAATCAACATGTTAGTGGATGACTGCAACCTCAAACACAAGTCACAGAGTTGCCTGCTGCTTTGAGTCCGCTAGATCCATCCTTGAAATCTATTGGAGCAAAGAAAGAAGAAATCCTTCTTATTACTCCAAATATCTGTTATTTATCTTCCCACAAACTGGTGGTTTGTCTCACCAGGTCAGATTTTGGAAGGAAAAAACCATTGCACCTCAGGTCACTCTGGACATATTTCGAAGGAGTAAGGACCATGTTTGGCCCCCACCTGTTCCAAATCATATATCAATCGTTATAAGGCTTCACATGTGGCCTGATTAAAGTGATGCTGGGATTGTTCCTCCATTGTTGTTGTCATAGTTCCTCTCGTTCTGTCTGTATCTGCCTCCATGAGCCGTCCCTCTTCTGCTTCCTGTTAATAGAGGTTAGGACGTTCATTTCCAGGTATAAATTGGTGATTGGCCCAAGGGGCACAACTATTTGATGGGTCTAAATCGCCAATTAGCCCAGACCCTGGCCAAAGTAGGACAATCATTAGTGATTGCACACTTGACATTTGACATTTGCTCGCGATTGCAATGAAACCAGAAGTGTTGGACCAACACTCTTGTAATCCGGTTATCTCTATCGGAACATGTCTCTTCCTCCATCTTCTTTTGAAGCCTACATCTTCTGTTATAGACACTGAGTGGGGAGCGTGATACTGAGGGGCCTTCTGCTAACATGCCTAACACGACTCCTCTGGAAAGACGCAGGGATCCTGTGAACCACAAGGCCTCGTTCTTCGCAGAAGCCCGTGCTTTCACCGAGATAGCCCCAGGGTTCAACCGAAATCCTCTTTGGGAGAAATTAATGGTGTTTTTTACGTGGCTATCTCTGTCACAGCACAGCCTTCTTCGCAGGTCGTTCTAGGCTAATGTACATGTGTGTTTTTGTTTCAAATTCTTGTTCTTCAAAATAATTCAACATGTTACTAAGCTAACCATGTTCAATGTCCATCCGTTCCATTAGCTTGTCAGGAGCTAGCAGAATGTGGTTTTTTGGCCATATACGGGCACAATATCGATCGACAGGGCTTTTCTGTGAATAATTATAATTATGAACACAATATATGTGTTACTCCCTGACTGTCATCATGAGATTTGACACCCACACTTTGCTACAACGCTTCCAGTGGTGTTATTATGTATGATCTGCTTCTGTAGTTTAAGGGCATGCAAATAGCTCGCAGATGAGAGCATCAAACACTGACACACTCTCTCTTTTTCTGTCTTTCTCAGGCAAACTGCAGTGTGATTGGCTAGCTCGTGAGCAGGGGAGTGCAGTTAGTTTTTCTAAAATAGTGGATTTAACCCGATGGTTCCGGTCGGTCGCGCTTCATTATGCATCTCATCGGTGCGATCGTCTTATAAAACCCCAGAAAACTCACGTTCTTGCATCTGCATTGTTGTTGTGTTTGCGTGGAATAAATGTGAAAATCCTTTGTTTAAAAAGCCTTCCACTGGAGAAAAACTCCTTCAGAGAAACAGTGGGCTTGCTCACAGGGTTTTTTCGGCTCTCTCTCCACCTCTGCTTGTGAGTCAGGAGGAGGCTGTTGGTGGCGGGAAGACGGACTATCTCCCCGTTTCAGCATAACATTCCCAGTCTCTCCCTGACCTACATTACCAGGGAGCTACGGACAATAAAGGCAGGGAGGGTATCTTGGAATTAGGAGAAAGCCCCACATTTTCTAACCAAGTGCCCCAGCTGTGTTGTCTCACTGGTTCTCTGCAAACCTTCTAGATGGTCTATCACAGATAAATATGGCTTCTTCTTTTTATATATATTTGTTGTTATCATCCTGGCACCTTCCTGTGTTGATTGTTATATTGTTTTGAGACGGAGCGGAAAACGCTTTAATGGTCTATTTTTTTGCAGCACATGGCCTTTAAGTGGGGGGGGGGACGTGCACTGGGGAGAGCGGGGGAGACTGAGGGAGAGAGAGAGGGAAGAGAGAGAGAGAGAGGGAGGGGGAGGGGGAGAGAGAGAGAGAGAGAGAGAGAGAGAGAGAGAGAGAGAGAGAGAGAGAGAGAGAGAGAGAGAGAGAGAGAGAGAGAGAGAGAGAGAGAGAGAGAGAGAGAGAGAGAGAGAGAGACGGAAAGAGAGAGAGAGACAGAGAGAGAGAGAGAGAGAGAGAGAGAGAATGAGAGAGAGAGTGAGGGAGAAAGTGGAAGAGAGAGAGAATGAGAGAGAGGAAGAATGAGAGAAGGAGAGGGAGAGGGAGGTAGAGAGAAGGAAAGCACACCCAAGGACCCCGATCTGAGGGCCTGACACAGGGGCCCGGCCTCAAGCAGGGGCCTGACCTATAGCAAGGGCCCAGCCTCACGCCCTTGCGTGGGGGCCCACCCCCGGGCTAAATCCCCTCCATTGATTGGTGCGGCTTGAAAGCACAGACAAAGTCTGTGCTCAGTCATCGTGTTAAAGAGGATTATCGGCCTGTTTGTATCTTGTTGCCCACGTAAAGATTTTCCCCTGCCTCCCCTTCTCTCTCCTTTTTAAACACATTGAAACACAGTTGTTTTTCTTTCTTCCTAATTTGCCACACAACGTTCCACACAAACGTTCTGTCTCTCACGACGGAGCGGCGGATTTGGATGCCCATTTTTCTTCCGTTTTTTTTTTGCTGGTTTGTCCTGGAGAAGCACAACGTCTTTAGGTGTTTTCTCAACTGAAGGGTTGAGGGAGCTGAGCGGCAGGGAGGCAGGGGGGCGTAGAGATGTGCTGATTCACTAACTGAACGCTTCGATTTCCCAAAGACTGGTAAATGAGACATCGAAGGACGTGTTGTTTTTCGGTCTCGCTCGGGCACGGCGCGTGTTTCTAAGTGTTTTTTTACGGCCACACGGCATCGAGATTAACTTTGTCCCGAGCACAAATTGAAGCCCCAGCTGTGTGTCGCACACCGGCGCTCGGTGGGACGCCATGGATAAGCCAATCACACCTCTCTGTAGTGTCACTGCGGTGTGACCATGCAGAGCTCCTGTCCATTAACCATGAGAGCACCCGCTAACGTTAGATTGTGGTACTCAAATGGCGGCCCACGTACCCCTAGTGGTACTTTAGAGGACTGCAGGGGGGAATTAGAAAATGAGAAAAATAAAAAAAGTAACTATCTTTTTTTTTCAACCTGAGCAAGTTTCAATTCCGAAAGCTCGACAATATAAATTCCAGAAAATGGAAAAGTGGTTGAATTGTAAATCTGAAACAAGGAGAATATATTTGAATGGGATTCACCTGCTCTGACAATCCCCTGGCGTTGTGCTTCTTTTGTGGGACGAAATGAGCCAAAAGTTGCATGAAGCACTGGCCCATGTTTCTCACTAAATTATGAGTATTTGCAACCTTTTAATGTTAATTTTTACACGGCCAAAAAGCTGCGCACACAATAATTTTCAATTTTCTTCTGTTTTGTGCCGGTGAAGGGGATCTTCCACTGGAAAAAATCGTAAGCACACCAGTAGAAAAAGTGTGAAACCACTGCTCTAGAACAAAGTTCCCCCTGGTCTACGAAACAAAATCAACTGAGAACTAATGAGACTCATCTCTGGGCCAAAGACGATTTGAGTGATGAAATGACAACATGTTTTGTGATGGGATGTATAGGTGTGTTCAGACTGCAGTGTGCGGCGCATGTTAATGAGTATAGGAGGCATAATGGCAAATGGCTGCCAGTGCTTTGCTCCCATACAGAAAGCCCATTCCTAGCTCTCAGCTCTTTGTCCGCGGCGGGCACTTGATGCTGACAAATGAAAATGAATTACTACGATTATTCATTTTTTACGATAAAAATGTAGTACCGGTATGTTTGGCGACGGCTCGTACACATATTTATTGTGCTAGAGGAAATAGACTTGCCCATCTAATTACTGTGAATTGAGGTTAAGCCCTGGTTTCCCAATAATACACAATTAATGTGCTAGGCCTCTCCCCCAACTCTCCTCAACTAAATTCATTGTGTCTAAGAGATATGCCAAGTGGGGAATGAGTCAGCTGTACCTTCCTATTAACCACAAAATCTGCCTCTGCTTTTAAAACTCTTTTAAAAGCTTGGGGCCAGAGCCTGCGGTTGAGAAAGAATTAAACACATTAATAAGCAGTTTCAATCACGACTTACTATTATAAACAGCGTTCATTTCAGATACCTAAGCTGTTGGTTTCCTTAGGCTCATTAAACCGCTGCTGTAGTGTAAAAATAACCATAAGACGTGATGGAGGTGCTGTTAATACAGTTAAAGTTAATAGTTTTAAGTGAATAAGGATGCCATTTAACGCCGTATGAAAGGCATCTTTAATTGTGAGCATGCGTGTGCATACCATTGAACAATGTTACATAATGAAACACACAAGATGGCAGGCACTCAAATTGATATTTCAAAAGTGAAACAGTGAAATAAGTCTGCCAAAAGAGATTAAGGTCTGAGGTGGATATGATTGAGAGTTTTCACTGCACTACGGTGGAAAGTGAAGCCAACTTCACAGGCAATGTTGGCAGTCATGCTGGGATTTAAAGTCAGGGTTGCAACACACAAATACTCAGGGAATATCAGGTCTTCCTCAATGGTACGAACAAGTCTGATAATAGATAAAAGGGGTAGAGCTCTTACCATTAAAGCTCAGTCCTTAGGCCAGAGACCCGGGTTCGATTCCCGACCGTGATCTTTTGCTGCATGTCCTATCCTCTCTCTCCCATGCCTTCCTTTCTAACGTTCACTGTTTCTGTCATGAATAAATGCAAAAATAATATGTATATTTATGCATCAATTTATCATGGATGTCATCATCATTGATTTGGAGGGTATGGGCTAACGGCTCCAAGTTTTGATTTGTGTTTGTTGATAATCCTCACATGATTGAAGCAATTTTTCCGAAGCCAAAACAAATATTTCTCATCCATGAATGCCCCCATCACCACCGTCTGTTAAGCGTAGATATTTCTGCTCCAAACACAATTTTGCAACGGACCTTAAAGAAAGAAAAAAAACATTTATTCAACAAGATCATGGTTGAAGGTCACAGGCCAATTTGTACATTTATCCGAAAAAAGAGAAACACCAATATATCGCTGTCGGTACCGTAAGGTAGCACTAACAATCGCTAGTTTAACCCGTTCCCTGTATACAACAAAGATAGCTACGATGAGATGCTACACCAGTACTATTTAAGTCCAGCGCCATCCTCCCCTCAGCCAAACCAATCCAATCTGGACGCTTCCAAACCGGATTGTGTTCGCCCTGATGATCGGAAGAACCCGTTCCAGAGGTGTGCAGGCAGCAGGGCGCTCCTACTGTAGACAGATTAGCGGCCCGTGTCGTTCGAATACCACACCGCATGACCTCCACTAATACCCCCCGATATGTCAGATCGTGACGCTCCCTCTCGGGACTTTGCTTCTTCTTTCTCCACTGACAGAATGCCAGCGTTTATGTGGGAGTAAACGGGTGGATTTAGGGTTGTTTCACGGTTAATCACAGAACGCCACTGGCCATGATAAACAGTGGGGAGAAAACCGACCGTAGTAATAATGACAGTTGTCTCTTGGGGGATTTAAAAGGCTGTTATTAAGTTTCAGCAGCAGGTACCTGGCTGAATACTGATTCAGGAAATGGATGTTTACAATAGGTAAGTTACTATCAGCGCGGGCAGAGCCTCAAAGCGCAGGGCCAGGATTCGCTCACCGACACCTCACAGAAAAGGAAATGTCAGCACGGATATTTACAACGGAGTGCCTCCGCATCGCCTGAACAAAGACGTAGGTTGACATACTCCCCGGCGTATTCAAATTGTACTTCCAACTCGCTTCTTTTTTGGCTAAACATGTCGAAGACGTCTTGGGCGTGGGCGTCGCGTCACTGCGACAAAGCAAGGAGGAAAATAGTCGCGCTGGTAACGCTTGGCTTCTGGAGCTGCTGGAGCTGTGAGGACAAGGGGCCGCGCTGTGCCTCACTCAGAGCTTCACTGGGAGGAACCGGCCGGTGTTCCTACCAGGCTCCGGCGGAGAACATATTAAGGCCTGATTACACCCAGATTAGAAAGCACACACCAGTCCACCACTAAAGCCGAATGAATCAAATGGGAGCGGTAGGCTTTCAGAGAGGGAGGGAGGGAGGGAGAAGGAGAGAATGTGAGAGAGAGAGTGTGAAAGAGAGAGTGTGAGAGAGAGATTGAGAGAGAGGGAGAGTAAGAGAGAGTGTGAGTAAGAGAGAGAGAGAGAGAGCAAAAAAACGAGCGAGAGAGTGGGAGAGAGAGAGAGAGATGGAGAGAGAGAGAGGGAGAGAGGGAGAGAGGGAGAGAGAGAGAGAGAGAGAGAGAGAGAGAGAAAGTAAGAGGTCTTAAGCCTCAACACTCTGCATCATCAGATATGAGGACAGGAAGATTAATAGTCTCAGAGAAGATTTCTGATGTACAAAAAGAGCCAACGGCAGTGCCAGGGGAACGGGGGGGGGGGGGGGCGGGCTGGCATTAAAGATGTTTAAATTAAATGTTGACCCCCACCAAGATCTGTGCTTCAGGGATTACTACATGCTACCGAAGGGGGAGGCGGGGGGAAGGGATTTGTCGACCCGTTGCCCTGATGATGAACTCAATTGCCGTCCATGCCAAGCAGGCTCTGCCTCATCACTTCCCGGTGGGCTCCGACGTGGGGGGAAACGGCCGATAAAGACCCCGACTTCAGTCACTGAAATGCGTTTGTCGTCCGATGGGGTTCCGAGAAGCCTCCGTCCGCACTGAGCGATCGTGAAGGGCGGCAGTGGTTGAAGAGGTAGAGCAGATTGGCTGGTAACCGGAAGGTTGCTAGTTCGATCCCCAGCTCCTCCTTGTGTCGAGGTGTCCCTGAGCAAGACACCTCAGCCGAACTGCTCCCGACGAGCTGGCTGTCGCTCTGTGTGGTTGACACCGCCGTCGGTGTGTCGATGGATGGATGAATGGATGGATGAGCGGGTGAATGTCAGGAAAAATAATTGCATTGCGCTTTGAGCGGCCTCTGGTTAGCAAAGCGCTATATAAATTCAGTCCATTCATGAAATAGCGACTTAACGTGTCGGAGGGCAAAAGTAAGAAGTGCTTACAGGAAGTGCACCTCGGAAACGAAGTGTGAGAAACGGCGGTGGATGTTACAGTAATTAACAGCATATGGCGAGGAAGAGACGATTTTGAACTTCTGACAGGCAGAGCCTCAGCACGTCCCGGGAAGTGTTGCATTTGGGGTCTATTTTTACGTGCGTCTTCGTAAACGGCGTGTTCTCGCCTTGATAATGATCTGTGTAATCCGAGTGGTGGCGTTGCTGTGCCTATGCCTGTGCCTATGTTTGAGGCCATCGCTGTCCACAGTCACCCTGAGCTGGCTCAACAGATTAACCGTAAAGTGTTTGACTTCACCACGCTAATACTGCGTTAATGTGGCGCCACCTGCCACGGAACGCCATGATATCATCTGCTCCGGCTGAGAACACACTTTACACCAGCAGCAGTCATGCTACCTTTACACGCTGGCCTGTGAGATCAGGCCGAGCCGCCGTCAAACCCTGACCTCAATGTCCCAGGCCGTGTGTAATCCTGGAACAGCTTGGGAGGACGGATGCAGAAGGAGGAAACACCAGCGCGTTCAAATGTCTGATCGGACACATCGCGACCTACATAACGCTCGTTCACTCACACACCAGATGGAAACACACACAGTGCACACACAGTGGACGCACATGGCTGCAGTATGGACAAAAATGGTAAATGGTAAATTGACTGCATTTATATTGCGCTTTTTTAACCATAGCCACTCAAAGTGCTGCAAAAAACATTCATGCACACGTTCACGCACCGACAACGGGGTCAGCCTTGCAAGGCGACAGCCAGCTCGTCATGAGCAGTTAGGGTGAGGTGCCTTGCTCAAGGACACCTAGACCCTCTGGGAGGAGACACCTCGATCCCAGGTTAGGAGGAGCCTGGGATCGGACCGGCAAGTTGTGTCGGGCAACCAGGTGGAAAGAGCAGCTCACTGTTAAGGGGTTCCCGGTTTAATTAAAACGTGGGTTTGTTTTGTGAGGGGTGTGGCCTGGCTCAAGGAGCGAAGAAGCTGTTTCCATCTGGCCTGGCGTTAAAGAAGAAGCCGCCACCAGACTGCTTCCAGCTTCCTGCTGTCTTGTTGTTGTGAGGCTGTGATCCGACACAAAGGGATGAAATACACAACCTCTACACACACACCCCTACCTGCCTCTCTGTTCTTAGCGCTGCTACCCATGTGACTCATTTGGTTGGGAAATGTCTGCTGTACGAACATAATACAACAACATATGTTGCTGCACGCACGCGCACACACCACATATTTATTCTTCAACCAAGGTTCAAATAATGGATAATGTGTTTCATGGGTTGTGTGCGGGGAATTAGGTGAGCCATATGTTATGGGTGTGATGAATGGAGTACAGCTGGCTCTTAAGTGACAGCCCGGTGCGTTCATCTGAATCTGAGGCTGATACCTCAGTGTGATGGATATCTTCTTCACTACCCTAATCCTGGCTGAATTTCAATTTCAGAAACTAAAGCCTAAAACAGAGGGAGGGATGACATCCAACACCTGACACACACACGCACACACACACATACACACACACACACACACACACACACTCACGCACACACACACACACACACACACACACACACACCCCTCCCCCCACCCAGTCTTCATTCTGCTTCAGGCTCCTGTGATGTTTTTTTCCTAATATTGCTTCAATCTTTTTCTTTTCATTTTGCTCTTCTAACTTCCTCTCAGATGCATTTCTTTGTCATTTCTCTTCTCCTTCTTAAATAAGCCCTCGATACACACTCACACACACAGACACACACACACACACGCACTCACACACAAACTTTCTGAACCCACCATAATATATGAAACTACTGATTTGCTTCCAAATGTTTTCCTCTTGCTCTTTACATTATTGTCCTTCTCTCTGCCATCTTCTTCCCCGGGACTCAGAGGTGTGTGGGAGTGCCTCTCTTCTCGACGAGAATACAGAATCTCACCGTCTTTGGAGAGCCCATTTTATGTGAACCGTCGACACTTTTGAAACCAGAGTACCATAATTAAGAACAACACCTCAAACAAGTAGAGAGAAGTGAATCAGAGCACATCAAAGGAGCCGGAGGAAGACTTGAACCCGGGAGTCCCGGCCACATGAACACTTGTTCGATACTGAGATCAAGGGACACTCGTCCCGGTGAAAGGCCTCACAGGTACCACAGGCTCTTCTGCGGGTCAGAGCCGCGGGGTTCAAAGGGACGAGTCGATTGGCCGATGCTCTGGCGGGCCCACGCTCCACCCAAACACCACCGCCTGTGGAACTGTGCGCTCCTGTTTCAGGCTGGTCTCTCTCTCTGCTCGGGAGATGGTGGTGGTCTGTGTGTGTGTGTGTGCGTGCTTGCGTGCGTTTGTGCGTGTGTGTGAAGGGGGGGGGGGGGGGGGGGAATCAGGGCTGAGAGCAGGGTAGTCGCTCCTTCGACATTGGGGGACAGAGAAGAGGGGGGAACCACTCAGTGTTTGTACTACCTCGAGACATCGAGACAAGGCTGGGATGAGGGATGTGTGGGAGGCTGGATAGCTTGGTGGATGGACGGATATAGCTGGATGGATTCAGATGGATATAGATAGATGGATACAGATGGATATAGATAGATGGCTGTGGTAAGATGGATGGATACAGAGTGATGGACACAGATAGTTTGATGGACGTAGATATGCTGATATAGATGGATGATGTGTAGCTGGATGGATATAGGTAGATTGATATATATGGATGGATGAGTATAGATAGATTGATATGGTTAGATGGATGGATATAGATAGTTTGATAAAGATAGATGGATATAGATAGTTAAATATAGAGGGATGGATGGATATATGGAGATGTATGGCTATAGTTTGTTTGATATAGAGGGGTGAGTGGATGTCGGTGACGGCAGATCCTTCAGAAGCTGCTGGTAATACAGCATGTCGACACACTACCCCAGAGGGATAACGCTTCCAAGACACCCAGACAACCCAAAGTCACGCCGTGGCCTAAAAACATCCTCTCCTGCTGCCAAGAAAGACAGTGACCTCAAAAGGACTCATGTCAGGACGCGCGCACACGCACACACACACGCATACACACACAAACGCACACGCACACCGCACGCGCGCGCACACGCACACACACACACACACACACACACAGCCCAAATGACCGCAAGACACCTGGCCACACAGGAAAGCCCAACGGACTTGATGGCATAACCTGTGTGTTCAGAGTTACGTGACCACTCACACGGCCACCGACTCCATGACGTCAATGGGTTCAACCGCTCGTCACGGGCCGCGAGAACTATAAAACATATTTTCCGCCGTGCAGCTTCCACGGTGTGTTAACACAACGCTGCTTGTTTCTTGTTTTCCTCATTTTGTTTAGTTATGAGGCAGGACGAGGATTGCTTTCCCCATCTAGCTTTATCACTTAACTGCATTAGTGTTACATGGTGGGACATCAATGTGATTTCTGCAGTCTAAAGTGGAACAGGGGGGTGGGGTGGGGGAGACGTCTGTGTTCGTGGACGAGGGAAATGAAGGCGGCAATCAGAGGCCTAATACCCAGGGGAAGCAGTTATGGCCGCTCAAATTGCCTCTATGCCTCTCCGTGGCGGCGGCTATATGATTCGCTCGGATTGGAGGAACGGCTCTCTTGTTTTGAAAACACGACCCGTTGGACTGGGAACGTCTGTGTTTGCTGGTTTGTAACCTTCCCAGTGGGCATCGGTTTACATTATAACCTCTCCAAAGTGCATCAGTTCAGTTTACAACCTGTCCAATGAGCATCTGCTTATAACCCGTCCAATGAGGATCAGTTTATAACCAACTTGTCCAATCAGCATCGCCCATCTTTCTGCGTGTTTGTTTTCCTTCTGAGCCGCTCGCCGTGACGATCAGAGCCAGCGAGCGAGGGCACCGGCGTGTCATTAGTTGCGGGCGCCAAGGCAGAGGAGCTCGGTACGCACGGTGTGGTGAGCTGCCAGCGGGCCCCCAGCCCAGGGGCCCCCCAGCCCAGCGGCCCCCAGACCGGCCCGTCTGCCAGGGGCCCCGGGGGGGTTACATCACCTGGAGGGTAACAAAGGTGAGGATTAATTTGGAGTGAAAAAGGTAGGTGGCAGAAACAATCATACGGCTCGTCTCATGAGGACGAGAGAGAGTGAGAGAGTGAGAGAGAGAGAGAGAGAGAGGAGAGAGAGAGAGAGAGAGAGAGAGAGAGAGAGAGAGAGAGTGGGAGAGAGAGAGAGAGAGCGAGAGAGAGAGAGAGAGAGAGAGAGAGAGAGAGAGAGAGAGAGAGAGAGAGCAGGAGAGAGAGAGAGAGAGAGAGAGAGAGAGAGAGAGAGAGAGAAAGCCAGCGAGAGGGAGAGAGAGAGAGAGACAGAAAGCCAGAGAGAGAGTAAGATAGAGACCGCCAGAGAAAGAGAACGAGGGAGAGAGACAGAAAGCCAGAGAGAGAGAGAGAAGCGGTTATCCCATCCTCCTACGCCAGAGAGACTTTGACACAGGATTCCATCCTATGGCACCTCCATAAAACCTTTAGCTCTCATGACTCGTGTGGATGTTGCTGTTCTCCTACCATAAGTTATTGGTGGGAGAAAAAAGGCAATCTATAGGCCTGCCAATTGAAAAACAGAGGGAGAGACGGAGAGAGAGAGAGAGAGAGAGAAACCCAGTGTGCTTGGGCAGCAACTAATCATTATTGATGGGAATCCAGTGTGGCTCAGGAGGCGTGCGGCCGACCGGTGAGGACCTACCGGAGGCTCTGTGAGGGCCGTCAGGGCCCGGGGGCCCGGGGGCCGCTGGCGGACGGCCACGGTCGCCGGAGCCATTTGAGGTGGCGCTGGGAATGGCTAATGTCGCTAGCTAGCGAGCTCTCCAGGGGGAACGGCTAATGTCACTAGCTAGCGAGCTCTCCAGGGTGTATGGCTAATGTCGCTAGCTAGCGAGCTCTCCAGGGGGTATGGCTAATGTCGCTAGCTAGCGAGCTCTCCAGGGGGTATGGCTAATGTCGCTAGCTAGCGAGCTCTCCAGGGGGTATGGCGCTAGCTAGCGAGCTCTCCAGGGGGTATGGCGCTAGCTAGCGAGCTCTCCAGGGGGTATGGCGCTAGCTAGCGAGCTCTCCAGGGGGCATGGCGCTTGGTCACATTCTGCTGCGTTCCCATTCAGATCCAGATTCAGATTCAGCCCCTCCTGGACTTGCAGTCACTTGTTCCGGTTTTAACTGGTCCGGGGGGGGGGGGGGGGGGGGGGGGGCTGCTGGTTTGAACTGGTCCAGAGAGGACTGGTTTCAACTGGTCCAGGAGGACTGATTTCAGCTCGTCAAGGAGGACTGGTTCCAACTGGTCCAGGAGGGACTGGTTTCAACCAGTCGAGAATAATTGGGGGGACTGGTTTGAGCTGGTCTAGGAGTACTGATTTCAACTGGTCCAGGGGGGCCTGGTTTCAACTGGTTCGGAAGGACTGGTTTCAACTGGTTCAGAAGGACTGGTTTCAATTGGTCAAGAAGGAGGACTGGTTTCAACCCCTCCAGTATGAGGACTGGTTTCAACTGGTCAAGGAGGAGGACTGGTTTCAACAGGTCCTGAAGGGACTGCTTTCAACTCAGCGAGGAGGGGGACTAGTTTCAACTGGTCCAGGAGGGACTGGTTTCAACTGGTTTCAACTGGTCGGCAGGAATCATGCTGGAACACTGGACCACGGAAGAGATCTCCCGCTTTTATAAAATGTCACGTGAACGACTCATAGTTTTCATCCAGAGACATTTTCAAAGTGGTTGAAAAAATTTGTCTTCATAAAAATAATCTTCAAACATTTCCTCAAGAAGTTTCCCAAAAAGTTGGTCTTATTTCATTTTGCTGTGAAGCTAAATAAATCCCTTCAGTGGAGGAGGCCAGAATGTGCATCAATTATGGAACTCTTTACATTGATGTCTTCTTCCTCCATGTGTTGTTATTTCAGCCTCCACTAGTCTCCTTATACTGCAGTCTCATGAATATTCATGATCCCTCTTTTATTTGCTCTAAATTAACCCTTCTGCATGTCTCCCCTTGCACGCACACACATAACTAAACATCCCGGTGTCACGCTTCATGTGGATGAACTCTGATACACGAGATAACTGCGATACATGAAATAACTCTGATACATAAAATAACTGATACACTAGATAACTGATACATGAAATAACCGATGCATGAGATGATTCTGATACATGAGATAACTTATACACTATAACTCTGATACATGAAATAACTCTGATACATCAGATGACTCTAATACACTAAATAACTCTGATACATCAGATAACACTGATATTTGAAATAACTTTCATACGTGAGATAACTACTATGAGTTGCGTGCGGGGTATTTCTTTAAGGCACAGATGGATGGTGGATCAGTGTGTTTCTTAATACACTACGTGTTCCTGTGTTTTTATGAATTACTTTGAATTGTACTTTCAAATATTTGTTGACATGCTTCTGTACATCGACAACCGGTCTGAACATGGTGGATTCCATCATTCCACTTTCTCTGCTGTGTCGGCATTCTCGAGTTGTACCCAGTACCTTAGATATGGCCTCAGCTGTCCTCAGCTGTCCTCTGCACTGATGGCAGTGGTGTGTGTATGTGTATGTGTGAGTGTGTGTGTGTGTGTGTGTGTCTCTGTTTGTGTGCGTGTGCGTGTGTGTGTGTGTGTGTGTGTGTGTTCAGCCGTGTGTCAAAGAGCATGAATTCTTGGACCACTAGTTGTTATGCTTCACAGAAACATCCCGACTGAGAAGGACCAATACTGGTGAAAAATCCAAGGCTATAAGTGCTTATGACTGCAAGCTAAAAATATATAGCTCTACCGCTGCCCCCTTCTCTCTTTCTCTCTCCAACCCCCATCCCACCCCCTCTCGCTCTATCTCACTCTCTCTTTACCCTTACCTCTCTCGCTTTTTTCCCTCCTTATCTAGCTCTCTCTCTCCCTCCCCCATCCAACCCCATCTCTCTCTCTCTCTCTTCACCCCACCCCACGTCTCTCTCTCTCTCTCTCTCGCTCTCTCTCTCTCTCTCTCTAGCTCTCTCTCTCTCTCTCTAGCTCTCTCTCTCTCTCTAGCTCTCTCTCGCTCTCTAGCTCTATCTCTCTCTCTCTCTCTCTCTCTCTCTCTGCGTGCCTGCCGTTATTTACAGTGTGTAGACTTAAATTGCAGCTCCCGTGCAGCGAGCACAAGGTGCAAACTATAGCCAAACGAAAGAATGTTTTATGGTTGTGTGCGAGAGATGATACCCCTCTCACGACGAACGTTAAAACATTCAAACGTTAAAGAGGCGTGGAGAATAAATGTCTACCTCGCTATCCACGGGAGGCGTGGGGAATGAGCCATCAATAACAGGGAAACGTTGCATACTTACTTTGATTGAATGCACCTTTATTTGTATGACCGTGGGAAAGGTGTCTCAGTCAGGAGGCTCAGTCGGAGCCCTCATGACAGGCCCTCGTTTATTACCACGCGTCACACACACACGCACGCTCACATGCGCACACACAGACGCTGACACACACCCACAACACGGACGTGACCGTTCTGAGCAGCTGTGTCATCAAGAAGGCAAGCCTACCCTGAGGTACAGACACGTACACACACGTACACACAAACGTACAGACGCATGCAGATAAACACGCGTACACACATCTGCACACACACACACACACACACGTACACAAACGTAAACACACGTACACACAAATACACAGACGTACACACACGTACGCACACGTAGGCACATGTACACAGACATACACACGTGTACACACACACGTACACACACGCACACACGTGCACACAAATACACACGGGTACACACGCCTACACACAGATGCACGCGCTTATACCCTCTGAGCCTCTGAATGAGCTGCGGTTCCCACCCACCTTCCCCCCCCACCGAACACCACCTCCACCCCCGCCACCTGAGTCACAGGGACCCCACTGTCTCGGGTTACCCCTGGATCAACGGCCGGGGGCTGGGTGTGTTTCTAGGGCTTGGGGGGGGGGGGGGGCGGACTGGCTGTTTTGAGTGCGTTGCCAAATTAGGAGCCAGGGAATTCCTCTCAGCGTGGAATAATGATGAGGCAGGCCCGTCAGGACAGCGAGCAGCGGCTAATGAGATCGTAAACATATGCTGGTGCCAACACCCGCAGCACCACATCAGCCTAATTGGACGGTGCCGGATCTACGCCCCTGTCGGGGTACGCAGTAGGAGGAGGGACGGGTGGGGGTGGGGGTGGGGGGAGGGGAGGGGGGACTAGTGCAGGTATTAGGGTGGGGTCTGGGACGGTGTCAGCGTCATTACCTCCATGACAACACCCCCTGTCACCACCTCCATGGAAACAACCCCCTCGCCATCTCCATGACAACACCCCCATCACCACCTCCATGGAAACAACCCCCTCACCACCTCCATGACAACACCCCCATCACCACCTCCATGGAAACAACCCCCTCACCACCTCCATGACAACACCCCCATCACCGCCTCCATGAAAACAACCCCCGCACCATCTCCATGACAACACCCCGGTCACCACCTCCATGAAACAAAACCCCCATCACAACCCCATCAGCACCTTCATGACAACACCCCCCATCACCATCTCCATGGCAACCTCCCCCATCACCACCTCCAGTACAGTAAAGGTTCAAATGATTAAATATGCCAGGGCATTGGAGATTCCTTGGGGGGTGGATGTCATAGGTATGCTCATCAACCATGCAATCAACTGGGAGGAGGGGGCAGGGGGGGGGTAGTTGACAAAGTATGATTAATCGTCATTCTGTACGCAATTATTCTAGTCTTATCTATGATTAGGGCCCATGGGGGGAGGAGTGGAGGGGGGGGGGGGGTTAAACATGTTGACGCTGGTTTGAACTGGTGGGCATCTTGGAGTAATCTTAACCCAGTTACCCACCGCTGGCCTCAAACACAAACACACACACACACACACACACACACACACACACACACACACACACACACACACACACACACACACACACACACACACACACACATTCACTGACACACTTTCGCACACGTACACACTCGTCTTTAAGAGCCTGATGTTGATATCTGACGAGCCGTCTTCATCGACCCCGGGTGATTGATGGCACCAGTGACCGTCTGCCATTTTTGAAAACCACTACTGCCAAAGAAACTACGACCAGAGAAAATTAATACAACATTCATTCAAAGGAATTAAACACTTTAACTGGTGCCGTCAGCAGATGGCTTCCTCTCACCGCCATAGTTCCCTGCTGGCTCTCCCCCTCTCCCCCTCTCCCAGAGCGGTCTCTCTCCCCCTCTCCCCCTCTCTCAGAGTGGTCCTTCACCCCCTCTCCCCCTCTCCCAGAGCGGTCTCTCTCCCAGAGCGTTCTCTCTCCCAGAGCGGTCCCTCTCCCCCTCTCTCAGAGCGGTCTCTCTCCCCCTCTCCCCTCCCCCCTCTCCCCCTCTCCCAGAGCGGTCTCTCTCCCCCTCCCCCCTCTCCCCCTCTCCCAGAGCGGTCTCTCTCCTGCAGCCCTGGTGTGACAGTGATGCTCTGTACAGCGCTGGATTTCGTTGGCCTCGGGCGCTGCCTTGCTGCTTGATTCCGGAGGCAAACACGATCTGCACTGTACCTTCCAGCCATGCATGCATGAAATAACATTCATTTTACACAC
>NC_079422.1:25049720-25052220 GCF_026213295.1 Gadus chalcogrammus
GGACTCGACAAGATTGAAAACACCCACTCACATCTGCACCATCTGCTTTGTAGCTCAGTGGAGATCAGATCAGTGGAAAATACCCCCACCACACACACACACACACACACACACACACACACACACACACACCTCACACACACCCACACACACACACACCCACCCCCCCCCACACACACACACACCCACTGCCACCCGCAAATCCCACCCACACATAAAGCCCACTCCGATGCCCCCACACACCACACACAAACACACGCACATACATAAACCCACTCCTATTCTCACACACACGCACACCTACGCACATTATGCCTACGCACACACAAAGGCACGCACACACAGAGACAGGCGCACACAAACATACACGCGCACACAGGAGATACTACTTAAATGCCATTCCACACAACACAACACAAGGGAGTGGGAGGGATACGGATATACCATGCACGAGAATAGATTCTGACACACTAAGGCCCCGTCCACATGAAGCCGAAACAGGCGAAACCGTTACGGTTTCGATCTATCCGGTTTCGCAGTATCTCCGTAAAGACGGAGTCAAGCGAAACCGGGTAGATCTGTAGAAACGCTGTAGTACACGTTCCAGGCCCATAAGGGGCGCTGCTTCTGCTACAGAAATCCTTGTTGTTGTGAGTTCTGAGACTCCGCGGGCTTAACAGTCATTGGCTAGAGGGTCGAGGGGTGGGGCGATGACGTCATGGTTTACGGTTTCAGTCGGTTTCAGGCGTCCACACGAATCCAAAACGAAACCGGGTAGATTTGAAACCACCTCCGAGGGTGGTTTCAGAAGTTTGCGGTTTCGGTCAGCGGATTCACCGGCTTCGTGTGGACGGAAGGCCGAACCGTACAAGACCTTTGCGGTTTCGCCATGAAATCGGCTTCGTGTGGACGGGGCCTAAGACACACACACACACACACACACACACACACACACACACACACACACACACACACACACACACACACACACACACACACACACACACACACACACACACACACACACACACACACTCAATTATACACGCCCTGCATGTTTACAAACACAAAAGCACATACACACACACACACAAATGCACAATTACACACACCAAGCATGTTTTGACACATACAAACAGATACACATGCACACACACACACACACACACAGACACACACATGCTCAATTATACAGACCCTGCATGTTCATAAACATGGCAACTATAAAACACACACACACACACACACACACACACACACACACACACACACACACACACACACACACACACACACACACACACACACACACACACACACACACACACACACATCGGCTGCATCAGAGGACAGACAGTCCGTCTAAACGCCCTCCCTCGCTGTCCTTCAGTGGACACGCCCCCATCAGCCCAGTCATCCCGTTCAGGACCAGTGACGTCTAATCAGCAGGTCACATGACATGATGGAGTCATTGCATTCATGTCACGCCTTCCAGGAATCCTGTCACCTTTAAACCATTGGATAAGGAAGTGTTAATATGTAACTCGTATAAACCTATATAATGTGCATAAATGAATGCCAATGGGAGCCCATGCTGTGCATCGTGTAGGAAATGTCAGCCCCCATGTGGTCCCGCCTTTCCCTCCGTGCCGATTGGCTGCAGCAGCTTGCCCCCACCCACACGCTGCCCCCCTTCCTCTCCGACTTATATCAAGATAAGGGCCCCCATAATGGACAGTTGCATTGAAACATAAAACATAGAGCGCTGAACTAGGTCAAACTGCATGAATCTGGTAGACGTGACATTACATTACAATAGGCTCGTGTTTTGTAATATCCTGTCGAGGTTTCCGCTGTGACGGATGTTGGATTCGACACCAGTGGGATTTTAACCACACCTTCATTATTATGTTATTTTTATTAGGCCTCGCCGTATCTGTCTAATCAAAAGGTGTTATAACGTTGATTCAATGTTTTAGGGTTCTCTCCAGGATTAAGTTTTCCTTGGTGGTGGCGCTCCCACTAGTTAGCTGCTGCCATAAGAATTAGAGGATATGGTGAGCGAGGGAGCAGAAAGCAATAATCAGGTATAAGTTAATAAAGAAGACCTTTAATAATGAACGTATTAAGCAGCTATTTCCATGTTTAACGAAGACTAAATATAGAAGCTCTGCCTGCTAATAGGCTTGATAACAGGTGGTTAATTGGCCATGAATAGAACAGGTGGACATAATCCTCCCTCTGAAGCATCCGTCCCCAACATACCCCAGGTGGGACTTCTCTTTGGGTGGTTTCTAAACCTGCCGTGCTATTTCTTCATAACTTTACAGCGACACGTTCAAAGCAGCTATTTGTAGGCACACTCTTACACTATGGAGGCCGTTTGTCCTCGGGAACTATTAGTTACACCGAGGCTCTGCACTAATCGAGCCGGACTCGGACCGATGGGTGAAAGCCACCGGCGTCCACGCAGCAAATAACACTTTGGTTTTAACAAAGT
>NC_079422.1:25062220-25197220 GCF_026213295.1 Gadus chalcogrammus
ACGGACACACACAGACACACACACACACATATGGACACAGACACACGGACACATACAGACACACGTATGGATACACACACGGACACACACCTAGAAACACATATGGACACACATCGACACACACGCTGACACACACCTAGACAAACATATGGACACACATGGACCCACTCACAGACACACACTGACACACAACCTAGAAATACATATGGACACACATATGGACACACAAAAAGACACACAGACACACACACGGACACACATGGACAAACATGTACACACACCTAGACAGACATATGGACACACACACACACACACACACACACATGGACACACACCTAGACACACACTGACACACATACGGACACACACCTAGAGACAAATACACACATGGACACACACCTAGACATACACACAGACACACACAAATGGACACATGCAGACTCCCACTGTTTGCTTGTGTGAGCCTGCATGTGCGTGCGTGCGTGCGTGCGTGCGTGCGTGCGTGCGTGCGTGCGTGCGTGCGTGCGTGCGTGCGTGCGTGCGTGCGTGCGTGCGTGCGTGTGCATGTGCGCCCGCGTGTGTAGGTGTCCATACGAAGTGTGCTCACGTCCACCCGAGCGTTGCCCCTCCCCGGGACGGGGGTCTGATGTGTGCAGCGGTGGGTTACTTTGTGTTTGTCTTGTTAAGGGAGCAGCTGGCCACGGGATAGGAGGCTCATTCCTCACTCGTCCGCTCTCCATGCGTCCGAGTTAATGATGAAAACACCTCGCTGCAGCCGGCCATCGCTCAGCCCCTGACTGACGGAGACGGGAATGAATGGGACCGGGGCTGTGTGCACGAGTGTGTGTGTGTTTCTGTGCATGCGTGTGTGTAATTGTGTATGTATGTATGTGTGTGTGTGTGTGTGTGTGTTAGTGTGCATGCACGTCTGTGTTAGTGTGCATAAGTGTCTGTTTATATGTGTGCATGTGCGCGTGCTTGTGTGTATGTGTGTTTAGATTGTCTTTGTGTGTGTGCATGTGTGTGTCTGCACGTGTGCATGTTTGTGTGAATGTGCATGTGTGTGCGTGCGTGCGTGCCCGTGTCTGTGTGTTTGTGCGTGCACATGTGTTTGTCATTGTGTGTGTGTGTGCGTGCGTGCACGCGGGTGTGTTTGTGTGCGTGTGTGTGTGCGTGTGTGTGTGTGCCGACTCATTACCTACTTGTGTTCCTGGTGTAATTCTGTGTTTCTGTTTGTGCGTCCGCATTAGCCCCCTCGGCCCCAGTGTGTCGGTGTGTTTGCCGTCTGTCATTCTGGTGGCACATTAGCAACCACACCGTCCTAATGTACTCCGGCCGCACCGCACGCCTCTCCCAAGATGCACTGTGGTTTTACCTGGCAGACTCTGAGTGCCGTGTTCTGACAGGAGGTATCGTTTCCTCCTGTTGACGGGGCTCAAGGCCCCCCAGAGTTCACGCTCGGCTTTCTCTCCGCAGATCCGTCCGGCCGCCATCACCGCTGAAAGCCTTTTTCCAAAAATAAAAAACGGCTCAGACCAATCAATGCTCAGGGGGGGGGGGGGGTCGGCTCACGGCGGACAAGAAGCGAGGCAGTCGGGGCGCCCCGATGGCTCACCGG
The DNA here is from genome assembly GCF_026213295.1 of Gadus chalcogrammus. Lineage (NCBI taxonomy): Eukaryota > Metazoa > Chordata > Actinopteri > Gadiformes > Gadidae > Gadus > Gadus chalcogrammus. Next base: position 25,063,839 of record NC_079422.1, read on the forward strand.
GTGGAGCGCGTACCATTTAGGCCCAGTCCTGGTCGCAGCGAACCTGCCCGTGGTCCTCTGCTGCATGTCCTCCCCCTCCATCTCACTCTATCATAAAGCATAAAGAAACAAAAGAAACATGTATTTTTGTGATTTAAGATAAAGAAATACATTTCAATAAAAAACGCTGCAGTCTGCCGAATGAAAACAACAATGGTGGCGGCCGAGCAGAGAGCAGCGGTAGCTGAAGAAGAAGCACGACCCTCCCTCTCATTGGCTGTGTGACACGAACATGAACATCAGGATGATTCCCCACCGGTGTGTCTGCGACCTCCGTTACGGCTCGCTTTGTGTCACAGACAAAACAGCAGTGTGTGTGTTGGTGTGCGCGCGTGTGTGTGTGTGAGTGTGTTTGTGCGTGTGTGTGCGTGTGTGTGCGTGTGTGCGTGCGTGCGTGTGTGTGCGTGCGTGTACGTGTGTGTGTGTGTTTGTGCGTGCGTGCGTGCGTGCGTGTGTGTGCGTGTCTGTGTACTGATTGGCTATCAGCTGTTATGTCCTGCTCAGACCCTCTCCTAATTGGCTCTTCTTTGTTAATAAACGAACACATGAGCTGATCAGCATCACCATCTCGTCACACTCATGAGGACAGTCTCTGGACCGGTGGGTACACTGCAGTACCTTCCTCCCGCTATTGGTCAGCGTCCAGACGGATGACCGTTGCCACGTCACACCAGCCTCTGTGAGTCATAAGGGGGCGGCATGTGGCTCAGGAGGTAGACCGCGTTGAGTTGTAACTGGAAGGTTGCTAGTTCGATTCCCCGGCTCCTCCTAGCTGTGAGTGTCAAGGTGTCCCTGAGCGAGACGCCTCACCCTAACTGCTTTCGACAAGCTGGCTGTCGACTTGCGTGGTTGACGCCGCCGTCGGTGTGTGAAGGTGTGCATGAATGGGTGAATGTCAGGCAGTATTGTACAGTGCTTTGAGTGGCCACTGGTTAGAAAAGAGCTACATAAACGCAGTCCATTTACCATTCATAGACCCCGGTTCCACTATCCTCTCTATGGCTCTACTATTCCCTGGTAACCTTACTGACAGCAGTTACCTGTTAACTAAGCTGAGTTCTGCCCTCTGTCATCCAGATCCCGTTCCACCTCTGTGACAGCTACTGGCCTGTGGAGACATCATCTCCCTGGCTCCTTCAGATCCCCGCTCCCAACCTTTTAGTGATTCATCTTTTTTGTTTCATTCCCTGGTAGAGTGCTAGGCACGGGCTGAGTGCTTGTGTGTGCATGTTGATGCATGGGCTACAGGCTCCCTTCAGGTCTGCATCTCGTCTGTTTGTTTGTTTGTTTGTTTGTTTGCCGCTGTCTGCGCCCTGGATTCGTTTAGGACCTGAGTCTACGCCGGTTGCTCTCAATGCATTTCATAAATACTTTTGATTTGATCTGCTGCGTAGGTTATACCTAGGAGTATCTCATCGCGCATGCGGTTTCATACAGGGTATGCACGGGCTCAGGTTATGATTATAATCCGTGTGTTTGTCGGTGCTCTACCGTTGCAGGAAGCTTGTCTCCTCTCCACTCCATCAAACCTAGATCAAACCTCCAGCCCGACTAGAGGGATGAGTCACTCTCATTTAAAATGTGACTTGATGAGCGGGCTGCACAGCACGGAGGAAGAGGCAGAGAAACCCCCCCCCCCCCCCCCCCCCCCCCCAACTGTGAATAGATATATGAACCCTTTAAAGTCTTAAAGGGGAATTGAACGATGATTGTCTAAAGTTTAGACAATCAACGTTCAATTCCGACTCAGAGTCGGTGTCAAACTGTGTGCCCTGTTCAATTACACACGCGACTGCATTCTTCCACCGCGTATTAACTCCACACATGATGCACTGATGAATCTACAAAAACACTCTAAAGGCACGTGTACACACACACGCATGCAGGCATGTACACATGTACACACACGCAAGCACATATTTATATGCATTTCTTTTTCTCTGCAGGGCTTCAATCAGTGCGCCCTGCTTACCAATTTCAAAGGGAAGTGTTTCCTTAAGATAGAAGCAGCTTACTGCACTTTAGCTGGCACTACGCCACTGGCATGCGATTACTGCCATGTGTGTGTGTGTGTGTGTGTGTGTGTGTGTGTGTGTGTGTGTGTGTGTGTGTGAGCGTGTGCGTGTGTGTGTGTGTGTGTGTGTGTGTGAGTGTGTGCGTATGTGTGTGCGTGTGTGTGCACGTGCGGGCATGTGTGTGTGTGAAGGAAAACTGAGTCAATCGAGGCACACTTTCTGGTCCATTTTCTGGTCCGTGTGTGCATGTGTGTGCGTGTGTGTGCCTGTGTGCATGTGTTTGTGTGTGTGAGTGTCTGCTTGTGCGTGCCTGTGTGTGTGCGTGCATGTGCGTGCTTGCATGCGTGCGTGGGTGTGTGTGATGGAAAACGGAGTCAATCGAGACACACTTTCTGGTCCCTTTTCCCGGCAGTAACTATAAGGGCATGACGGAAATAGCAGGTATACTCCGGTCAGGGTCGTGCGTGTTATTAATTTCGCCGGGCCGACTTCCGTCGTCTCCGAATGAAATTACCAGGAACACAATTCATTGAGTAATGACCTACTGACTGAAGGGAAAAAAGCAATTAATTCCAGGGGTGCGTGACGCGTGTGAATATATTATACCTGGGGTGGGTGTCAGCCCACCCTGCCAGTCTGGCACCTGGGGTCCCAGACGCCCAGCGACCAGGGGGAGGATCTGACTGGACACCCAGCAGAAGGTGGAGGATCTGATTGGCTGTCCAGAGTAGCATCCAGCTGCAGCCCCGGAGGCGAACACTGTGGTGTGGCAACGCACTGTTGGGTGGCGGGTTTTTTCGGCTTTTTCCGACTTTTTGCATCACAGTTGCGTCCCAGTCGACGTTGTTCGACTTGTTTGATCTAAGTCAAAGAAGAAGGAGAAGACATGCACCTCTAAGTATTTAGCGTCTTCATATAGTATTTGTATTTTTCACCATCGTCTAGCTAATTAGCATATGTTTTGGGTAAGGGTAGCCCTAACCATAGCCCTAGCCCTAACCATAAATATTTTTTTGGGATTAATTCTTAAGTGTTTTATTGAAATTTAACAAGAAAAAAAATTTACGCAAAAAAACATATATATATTTTTAATTCGATTAATTTATAATTATTATCTTAATGACATTTAACAAGAACAATTGACATTGAAAACTCGACTGGGGAAAACTCTCGACCTGCCACACCACAGTGCGTTGCCACATCACAGGGTTCGACTCCGGGACTACAGCTGGAGGCTATGGGGTCCACGACCAGGGGGAGGATCTGATAGGATGCCCAGTGACCAATGGGAGGATCTCTGGCTGACAGGCCATCCACAACAGCCTCAGACACCACTTGATGTGCTGCTTTGGTGTGTGACAACCCCGGTGTTATTTTATTTATTCCGCCTTACACACACACACAGATGCACAAACCCACACACTCTATATACTCTGTCAAGACTGACGAGGTGGTTTCAGGTATGTGCACAGAATACAGAAGTCCACTTTAACACGTGTTGTCAAAGGGAAACTCTACCTCAAACCCACCCCCCCCTCTCCCTCTCCCTCTCTGTCTCTCTCTATGTGTGTGTCTGTCTGTCTGTCTGTCTGTCTCACGCTCTCACTCCATTCTTCCTTCTAAGAATACAATTTAAGATAGGAGTATGATTTTCTGTCTCTCTCTCCATCACTCAATTCTTACTAACAAGAATTAAAACATAGATATCCTAAATTCAAGTTTCTTACTAGTCATGATTTATTTCAGACTAGCAAGAATCAAATTCTTTCCAGTGATGCTAAAACCATTCAAATCTAAAGCGGTTTTCGATATCTCTGTCTCTCTCTCTGTATACCACTTTGTCCCTCCGTCTCTTTCTCTGTCTCTCCCTTCTGTTTCACCATCTGTCTACCTCTGACCGTCTCTCCCTCTCTATCTGTCTCTCCCTTTATCTGTCTGTCTCTCTGTCTGTCGTTGAGTCGCTGATTGTTATCTCTTGTCTCTCCCGTCATCAGACCGGTGGGATCTGTCATCGCTGGCCCATCTGTCGCGTCGTACATCTCCATTGTTTACGCTTCGCTTCCCCTCAGAGCACAGAGACATGGTCCAAGTCTGTCGAGGACGATGGCGTCTTCATTCCCTAATGTTTCTGAAGTAACTGATGGATGACGCACATAATGGAGGCTTTGCAACTCAATTAAAGCGTAAGATCACAAATTAAATAATATTTGTGTTTTCGCGCGGGGGATGGAAATAGTATAAAAAAATAGTATATCAAAATAGTTCACAAACCCATGAAGTTCATAAAGTCATTGGTGGCGGTGTAATGGATGATGTTCGGGAAGGTTGCCCAATGCTGGGTCAGCATGAATACTGAGTGAAATGAGGGTTCCACGTTTTATGTTCTTTCCACAGATTAATGGCCCCATTGTCTAATTTTGGCTGAAAACAATGTTGTTGCAAAGCAATTATTTGGCCACCAAAGATAGGTTTCCTTCACAAGGCAGCAATGATAAAGTTCTTCTGAATGTCCTTAAACCTTCAAAAAGAACAGTCCAATAGCGTGGTCCCCCGAGGAGTGAGTCTCCCCCTGCCTTCAGGCCTTCAGGCTTGGCATGATAAAAATACACATATTGTAGATGAATACTAAACGGTCGCGCTCCGGCTTAACCATTGTCCTGTTCCTTTATTGGTCTGCCAGTAATCACCCTCCAAAATAAGACACACAAACTCCCGGTCTGCTCACAGACAAAGCACTTCTATTGTGTGTCCGCGTGCCTGATAACTACCAGACTGGGTGCGGAGCCAGGCCTATCTGTCCTCTGCAGGTCTGCCTCCAGGGGCCGACGCGGCCCGGGTCCCGGTCTCACCGCTCGGAGCCGCACTGGGATAGCGCCACTACCGTTCACTCTCGTTGGAGCTGCACACCGCACCACACACGCGCGTTACGTCACAACGAGTGTGGGTGTGTGTTCGTGTTGACCTTTCCTCCTCAGTGTGTGTGTGTGTGTGTGTGTGTGTATACTCCTCAATGTGTGTGAGTGAGTGAGTGAGTGAGTGAGTGAGTGAGTGAGTGAGTGAGTGAGTGAGTGAGTGAGTGAGTGAGGAGGTTACTAACTCCTCATTGTGTGTGTCTGTGTGTTGTTTCGATGGATAACACCAGAACACACAGCGCAGGCGGATATCAGTGTCAATATTCATTAGACGAGGTAAACTATCCGTGACTATATCCATAAGACCATCCGGCGCCGGCGGCGGTGGGCTGAACAAGGCTCACAACGGCCGGGAGGACGCCGCCGATTTGGGCTGACTTGGGTATAAAAACAGAAAGGTGCAGTGTTCGCTGTAACCGAGTAATGACGGTAAAGGCCTTTGTGGACAGACCTTAAAGCGAGGATCAAATGCAGAACACATGACAGCCCAGTGGAAGCGTGACTTCAGAACGCTCACTCGGTCTTCATGATTAATGCATTGGGAGCGCCGTGATCTCAACGAGGGCAGCTCACGGAGGGTAATTAAAAGTGGGTTGACAGTGTTTGCTCCTGGAAGGAGAAGACACAGCCATCATTATCATTAGGCTTGATTTGTTTTTTGACTGGATTTGCTGACTGCATATCAATACTCATGCAGGGTGGGGTGTAGAATGAGAAACGACTGACCCAGCCGTGAAAAGAAAGAAAAAGAAAAGGGGATCAGTACATGGACATTTTTCTTTAGATAATTATGAAATTGAGAAATATTGTGTTTTTCATTTATACATGTAGCCCATTATTAATTGCTATATTAATTCATGAGAAAGTCCGATACAACCAAGTATTCTTTAGTTTAAGAAACAATTTCAGTACATCACAGCAGTGAACAAAGAACAGACTGCTAAAACAAGTTTACATAATCAATGGAAAGTAAATGTGACCCGATTGGACGATTTAGAACAAGTAAAAGCCCCAGATGAAAAACATAATAAACATGGAGCCTAATATCGGCTTTTCAACCGTACCGAAGAAACAAAATCCTGAGCTCAATGTTCCTAGAAACCACACAAAACTAGTACCTACACACTCCTTCTCCACCTTTGGGTCATGGTATATGTCCTGTAGTAAAGTGGAGAGTTCACCTGGACTCTGCATAACCCCCCCCCAGCCCCCCCACCCCTCTTATGCACTTGGTACATGTTGTACGTCCTGGCACTTAAAAATAGTGCTTAGCATTTTGTAGTACCTTATCCCAGCTATCTTTGTTGTGTACGGAGAACGGGTTAACCTAGCGATTGTTAGTGCTTTGCACTTGGTTCTATGAACATCCTTACTGTACCGACAGCAATATATTGTTTCTCTTTCTTCTGACAAAGGTTCGTATTGTAAGGCACTTTGGATCTAAGCGTCTGCTAAATGCCCTGAAGGTAAATGTAGTGCTTACGTACCAGGTGGTCTGGTGGTTCCCCAGCTCTGAAGAGTTTAACAGAAACTGAACTCGGTCGCTCTCGTCAACTTCACTCAGTTAACGTTGTGTATGACCTAGCGAGACCAGCAATACAGTCCCCGAGTAAAACAAAGACATCACCGTCACATAACAAAAAGGCTGTTGATGTTTGCAGCCAAATAAAAACCTTGATATTGATTTCCAAACAGCAGAGACCACCTCTTAACCAACAGTAAAGTTTCATCTCTCAGTGTAACTATCCCTAACTGGCACCCACATTAAACTCTGAGGATTATTGATGCTTTCTTTACGGCCATTTAAATCAAGCTTGTTATTGGTTTTATTCCCACTGTCTGCGCGTAGGATAAATGGAGTGATAAAAAAAAGAGGCGTCCCCCATTCTGTCTCCTGTTGATGGCTCCCGTAGTCCTATTGGGCTAGTAAAGACGCCATCATGATGGATACGGGGGGGGGGGAGGGGGGATGAAACATGGTGGGAGACACGTCTCAGAGACGCTGAGGCAGCGGCGGGCTGAGGGGGAAGATGACATGCACACGGGGGGAGGAATGGGGGAGGGCGGGGGGAGGAGCAGGGGAGCTGGGTCAGGGCAGGACAGATGAGGGCAGCACCTGCGACTGGGAATAAGCTGCAGAGGAGGAAATGATGGGAACGAAAAATATATGTATATATACATATGAAAGATGGGAGCCGAGACACTGAGGGGGATTTATGTGTTTGGATGCACGGGATGATGCAAATATACACACACACACACACACACACACACACACCTCATAAACAGATATTCTCTCTCTGTCCATCTCCCCTCTCTCTCTCTCTCTCTCTCTCTTCTCTGCAGCTCTAGAAGACCTCTCCAGAACACCTCTCCAGAACACCTCTCTTGAAGATGTCTCTAAATAACCCTCTAGAAGACCTCTATAAAGCTCCTCTCTAGAGGACCTCTCTAGAAGACCTCTCTAGAAGACCTCTATAAAGATCTCTCCAGAAGACCCCTCTAGGAAACCCCCCAAAAGACTACTCTAGAAGACATCTCTATAAGGGCGCTCTAGAAGATCGCTCTAGAAGACCGGCCGGTGGAAGATCTCCCCCGAGCCCAGGCGGCGTTTCAGCTCCTTGAGCAGCAGCTCCCTCTCCCACTCGGCTCCCTTCATGAAGCCCCGGTTCTCCTGGGCCCGCCGGGAAAGGTAGGGCATCACCTCGTTCACGGGCCCGTAGGGGACGTACTTGTAGACCGGGAAGCCCGCCTGCCCTGCGACGCGAGAGGTGTGGGAGTCAAGGGAAGAGAGGAGTAAAAAGGAGAGAAGGGAGAAGGTATTAGAGAGGAGGTCTAGCATAAAAAGGAAGGAGTTGTTAGATATAGCCTCCACGCTCGTGGAGGCTGCGGGAGGCTGCGGGATGAAAGGATGGTTTAAAAGGTGAACCCACTGAGTCGGACTACGCAGAGAAACCTTTCACCCTCCCTCTGTGGGCGTCTCAAAGGAAGAGACCTCTGTTTAGTGAGTCGGGCGAAGCAGCACCGCAGCACCACGGGGAGACCTGCTCTGTGCCGACGAGAAAGCAAAGCAACGCCGACCGACCGACACACGCCGGCGTTCTCCAGCGTCCCCCGCGGATCGGCCGCGGGCCTCGCCTCGCCTCGCCCGACTCGTCGGCAGAGGACGGCTGCCCGTTGTCTCGTGTCTGGGCCTGACGCACGGACCAGTGCTGGAAGCGCAGCGTCGTGGGGCATGAGTTTGAGCAGGCAGTTTGTCGATGCAGACGGCCCGCGCTGAAAGGTCAGTAACCGGCGGTACCTGGGCTGCGCTAGAGTTACCATGGCGAGTAAGACGCCGTAATTGGAAAAAAAGTTACAAAAAGAAAACAGCCCCATCCAACCGGAGCCAGACAAACTAATAATCAATCGCAGCGCAGTGAATAGCTTAAGGTCAGCCGCAGATGGCTCCTGTTTTTATGTGAATGTGTTGGCGGATGAATGTGCAAAGTGTGCGTGTCTGCTGTGTCGGCATGTGTGGGTCAATCTGTCTTCAGTCTTACCCAGTGGGAAGCTGATCTGGTCGCACATGCCAAGTAGCTGGCCGAAGGAGACCTTCCCCTCCGCTGGAGCCAGGCCTAGCTCATTCATCCTGGGGGGGGGAAACAAAGTTTTAAACCCTGTAGCGCTTCAGGGAGAAGAGGAGCCAGAGGGCGGCAGAGAGCGACCGCACGGAAAGAGATAAGGTTTAACGGGGGACGCCGGGAAAAGTAAGAGAGTGGAGAATAGAGAGGAAAGATCTCGACGGAGGCGGTGGGAAGCCGGTGGTTTGAGAAAAAAGAGATGTGAGTAAATGATACAAGACAGGAGAGGGAAAAACCCAGAACTGAGCGAGAGAGAGGTATGGAGGCCAGGGAAGACAAGGGAAGAGGGGTATAGGATCATATGGATTTAGAGAGATTTATACATTTATGTACAGGTTTGTGTATGCTCTCAGATGTCGGTACGTAGCAGAAGCAGCAGCAGGGTGGATTCCATCACGAGGAGACGATCGAGGACGAGACAAAGCGTGCTTATCAGGCGGATTCAAAACCGCAGCGATAGCTCCGGCTTAATCGAGGGAAATATTCCACAACCTTTCCTTCATCGAGTTTGTATCTCGATTAACAACACGCGTCTGTTTACACAAAGGGCACAGGACGCTCCCAGCCGTCGCAGCCTGCTGGGCTGTTGACGAGGACCCCGCTGATGTGGACTCACATCCAGGCTTCAGGCTGCGGCCGCGGCCGTGGTGAGCACTATCAGCACTGGATAATGGCGTGAATCCCGTTGAATGATAGAAGGGCATGGGCTCGGAGTCAGCCCGGTAACGAAGTAGGCCCAGCGTGGCACCGTTTCAGAAGCCGACTGCTCAGACGGAGGAAATGTCTCTCGCTGCATCGCACTCTCCCATGCGCTTTGAAGATGGATGCAGAATGTGTGTGAGTGTGTGGTGTTATCTCTTCAGTGAGTGGTGTGTGTGTGTGTGTGTGTGTGTGTGTGTGTGTGTGTGTGTGTGTGTGTGTGTGTGTGTGTGTGTGTGTGTGTGTAACCTGCTCACTGTGAGAATGTGTGCGTTTTTGTGTGTAGGTGTAGTGTAACCTCCCCAGAGTGTGTGTGTGTGTGTGTGTGTGTGTGTGTGTGTGTGTGTGTGTGTGTGTGTGTGTGTGTGTGTGTGTGTGTGTGTGTGTGTGTGTGTGTGTTACCTCCTCACTGTGAGAATGTGTGCGTTTTTGTGTTTGTGGTGTTACCTCCTCAGTGTGTGTGTGTGTGTGTGTGTGCGTGTGTGTGTGTGGTGTTACCTCCTCAGTGTGTGTGTGTGCGTGTGCGTGTGTGTGTGTGGTGTTACCTCCTCAGTGTGTGTGTGTGAGTGTGTGTGTGTTTGTGTGTGCGTTACCTCCTCAGAGTGTGTCTCACGGTGTCCTCGTTGTGACTCGCCACCATCACATTGGCCTTCCTGCTGAGTGAGATCTCCTCCAGCAGGAGGTCCAGACACCTACATACACACACACACACACACACACACACACACACACACACACACACACACACACACACACACACACACACACACACACACACACACACACACACACACACACACACACACACACACACACGTTGCCATGAGAGGGTGTCACATGATGTCTAGCACATTCCAAGTTGCCATCTTTGCGCTCATCTCATTACAATAATAACAAAAGTCTGTGATTATGGAACGTTCTGTCAAGAAGTACCAGGAAGGCCGCCTGAACTCCTGTCATGGAGCTTGTGATGTCTTGGTCTCGAGCTAATGGCCGAGCATTGGAACACGAGTATTGATGAAACACAGTCAATGAGTTCCGTTCAGACCCAATATATACCATCCATCTAAGAGGATCCTGGTACAAGAGGAGTTTTGGAATGAAATCCAAGACCAGAATATATGATTTATAATCAATAAACTGATCAGATGTGTTCTTTATCAATACATTGTGCTGACAGCATATAATGGATTATGTCGGTGGCTTCAGGCAAAGCTTATCTGATTTAATAACCAATAACAGATGAGTTGTGTTCTTTATTAATACATTGTGCTGACAACATATTATGTATTCTGTCGTTTGCTTCAAGCGAAGCATGCATGATTAATAAATCAATACCAGATTAGAAGTGTACTTTATCAACAGAACATATATCACACATGGACGTATGGATTTAAACCAGAGGATCACGTCTTTTCGTCCGTCCGGACGACGGACAGCCGGACGGCTGAAGGCCCCGCCCCCCTCCCACCTGTGGTACATCCGATTGGTTGCCTGGTAGTCGGGGTGGACGGGGTCCTCGTAGCCCAGCAGCGCGGCCCGCTCTCTCTCCTGGTGCATGTAGGCCCCCCGCACCACCTTGGCCCCCAGGCACCAGCCCTGGCGCCGCGAGCGCTCCAGGTCCACGCTCAGGCTGGTGAACGCCTCCTGAGAGGGCGAAGGGGAAGGAGTGAACCGATGTAAAGCACAAAGTACATCAAGAATTCAATTAAATTCAACTGATATAATAATAATATCTTTTAACTTGTAGAGCACTTTACATTCACAAAGCTCAAAGTGCTACAGAGTTTAAGAGAGAGGAAAAAAAATAAAACGGGTTGTTTAAACATATAATGCATAAACAGTAAAAGGGAAATTAGCAAAAGGCTTTTTTAAAAAGATAAGTCTTAAGTTTTTTTTAAAAACAGCTGTAGTCTGTGGGGCCTTCAGGTGGTCAGGGAGGGCGTCCATAGTCTTGGGGCAGCAGCGGAGAAATCCATAAAGCATGACGCACATGAGGAATTGAATTGAGTTCAACTCAACATGTACCTCATGCTTTATATCAGTTCACTTCAATGTTATTTGTATGGCCCTTAATCACAGGTCTCAAAAGGCTTAACAGGCATTATATTTATGACACACAAAGGTGTTCATGTTTATAAAGATGCTTCATGTTCCTTGTGAGGAATTATGACTGAATAGTGACCTTGAGGTAACCCTGTTAGGTGTACTATGGTAAGGAATAGTGACCTTGAGGTAGCCCTGGTAGGTGTACTACAATAGTGAATATTGACCTTGAGGTGGCGCTGTTAGGTGTACTACGGTAGTTAATGACCTTGTGATAGCGCTGTTAGGTGTACTACAGGAGTGAATATTGACCTTGAGCTGGCCCTATTAGGTGTACTACGGTAGTGAATAGGGACCTTGAGGTAGCCCTATTAGGTGTACTACGGTAGTGAATAGTGAACTTGAGGTAGCCCTATTAGGTGTACTACGGTAGTGAATAGTGACCTTGAGGTGGCCCTATTAGGTGTACTACGGTAGTGAATAGGGACCTTGAGGTGGCAGTCTTAGGTGTACTACGGTAGTGAATAGGGACCTTGAGGTGGCACTATTAGGTGTACTACGGTAGTGAATAGGGACCTTGAGGTGGCACTATTAGGTGTACTACGGTAGTGAATAGGGACCTTGAGGTGGCCCTATTAGGTGTACTACGGTAGTGACCTTGAGGTAGCACTGGTAGGTGTTGAGGATGAGGGGCTTCTGGCCGTTGTAGACCCTCTGCATCGCCAGGGTCAGGTAGCTGATGGCCGGCTGAAGGTACGTCTGCTCTGCGTCCACCATCAGGCGAACACCGTTCTCCTCTGCGTGCTAACACACACACACACACGCACACACACACACACACACACACACACACAAGCAGCCACACACACACACACACACATGCGGATACAGACACACACACACACACACACACACACACACACACACACACACACACACACACACACACACACACACACACACACACACACACACACACACACACACACACACACACACACACACACACACACGAGACGGGCCATCAGGGTTAATAAAGAGAAGAGCGGTGCTTAATATTACCCACAGGGACGGCCATGTTTCTGTTGTTGAACGATGGCGTCATGTTAACTGAAGTACCGCGGACCGAGACACTAAATCTCTCTCTCTGTGCAAACACTTTAAATTAAGATATAATAATAACCGTCATAACTCGCGGGGCGACCGAAGCGTTGAACACAGGCTGCTCCAACGTAGATAGAGAGGAGGCGAACAATAACACTCCGTCAGTGGAACACACACGAGCGGAGCGCGCCACATCAAGTAGGAGAGGGTTCATCTGCATGGCCGCTGCCGGGGAGCGTTTGGAAGCTGTCGCGGGCCCCTCCAATGTGTTGCGTAGATTAGGGCTGTGTCTGTTCCTCCCAGCGCTTTATGAAGTATTGTTTGTTCGGAAGTGTTCATCACCACCGCGGGTGACAATGGGGGCGAGCTCGCTCACTCACTGCTATCACAAACGTCTTTATAGCAGGTAGAGAATGGAGCTGTTAAAGAATCGTAGGGTGGTAGCACATGACTCATTGTGCAGCGTTTGTGTGTGTTTATGTATTCACCCCTGGTATTAACATGCCACTCTGGATTTACGGGCTTTTGCTTTTTGAATAAATCAATACTAGGTACTCTGCATTAGCATTTAGTGTGGAATAAATGTCAAATGGTGAGAGAAAAACATTCAACGTCCTCAGAGACACCACACTTCACTTAGGGAAAAATAATACTTTAAGAACGAAGGAGCTCCACGCAACAGTGAGCAGTGCTTCTGCCACGGTCCACCACTGAATGCATTAAGCTTGATATACTGAATCTATTCTGACAGTAACGTCCCCAGGGACACTAAAGAAATAATCACCCGCGTGCCATACATGCAACTATATGGGGTGCGGTGAAACATATCGAATGACACCAATAAATAAACAGCTATATGGATTGTGGGTCTCTGCGTTCTGCATTTCCTCGGTGTCTCTTGCGTCGCTCGGACTTGTGATTGCCCCCGCAGCGGACGTGTCTGTGGTGAGAGACGGCCTGTAGCGGGCGCAGTAGGTTTGATGGATGGAGAGTGACACGCTGAATGTGTTTACACGAGGTGTCACCAGCGCCCGTCTGCAGAGCCCACGGACGACTGGACTCGATGCTACTAATAGAGAACTAATCCCAGATCCACAAGTCCTACTATATAAGAGCAGAACTTCTGATGCAGCAGTCCTACTGTGTTATAGCAGAACCTCTGATCTAGTATTCCTGTTATGTTATAGCAGAACGTCAGATCCAGCAGTCCTACTATGTTATAGCAGAACGTCAGATCCAGCAGTCCTACTATGTTATAGCGGAACTTCTGATCCAGCAGTCCTACTGTGTTATAGAAGAACCTCTGATCTAGAATTCCTGTCATGTTATGGCAGAACGTCTGATACACTAGTCCTACTATGTTATAGCAGAACCTCTCATCCAGCAGTCCTATTATGTTATAGCAGAACTTTGATCTCTCAGTCCTAATTCCTTGTTTTCTGTTCTTCCTGTAAAGCCTCTTCAGGTGCTTCGAAACAGCGCTCTATAAATCCGACATACCATTACCATCACCAGTCCTATCATCAGCCCATGTAATTCCTACTGCGTGTGTTTTTTCCTTGTGTAGCAAGGGTCCGACCCCCCTGGAGTGCAGTGAGTCTAGCTGTGTCTGCATCTGATTGAGCAGAACTAAACGCACCTTAGCCAACACGTCCATTCGCTGCAGGATCCTCTTCATCTGCCGCTCTTCCTCAGCCGTGAAGCGGTCCAACAGAGGCACCAGCTCCCCTTTCTGGAGCACAAGAGACCACAACCACCACACCAGAGCCAAACCACCACACCAGTGAGGACTACGGCCCCACTAAGGACCGGGACTCATCCCAGGGTGGATTACTTATTTAACGCTGTAGAATCTAAACCCATCAATAAGTCAAACCACTGTTTATTTAAGCTGGTGAAAGTAGTAAAATAGCCTTAAACCCAGACACTCATGAATTAAGCATTTGTTTTGTTAAATGGGTGAGAGTAATTTCATCCTTTAGTTAGAACCCTGAACTCATGTGTAAAACATTGTCCCTGTTACTGGTGATGAACATGGAAATGAAGAAGATATTTCTACGTGCCTGTTCTTCCCAGACCCCGGCAAGAACTCATTTGTTGTTAAATTTTTAATTAGTAATCAGTGAATTCATAATTTCCATTTTTGTTTTCCTGTTTCGACCCCCGTACCCACCCCGACGTCTGGGACGACCAGCAGGTGGGATGTGTCGGCTCTGCTGTCGATCAGGATGTCCCAGTCCAGCATGTCGATGGTGCTGAAGACACAAGATAAAACCCAGTACAGGTCGGCATCGCAGAGGTCGAGCTAATTCATCTTTTTGGTTGTGAGTGACGGCTTCTTCATGAATTCATGAATGTCTGAGTCCATGAAGTCATCAAATAATTTAAGATATTTTAATTGGTAAACAACTAATACTAATACTTATCTCACATAAGAAAAACGATCATACAATTGAAGAAGTATTTTATAATTATTATAACGGAAAAAAAAAATATTTAGTTAGCATCATACAGCCATAACATCATACAACATACAACCAGTAAATGCTTTTTTACTGATTGTATGCAGGGAAGATATAAATTCAATCATATCAAATAAATATGCTGCTGTTTAAGCCATCCATCCATATATCACAGGAGCCTAAACGACAGTTTATTAAAATGAAATATTTATGAAATATTTCCGGTCCAGGTACAAAGAAGAAGCTGGAATTAGCAGGGACCCTGAGTGTATTCAACGACAGTGATGAACGAGAGCAGGAAACGAGTAGGAGTGTGTTTAGCCTGTGTGTCCACACCGAGGGACTCGGGAGGAGGGGAGACATCTGCCGTTAATGTACACATCTCACAGGGAACATATCTCCCTCCTGGGGGGTTAAGATAGCGGTGGATACAATTACCCAGACGAGCTCTGCATGGTGTCAGTGAACCAGCCGTGGACGTCCCCCTCTGCTCCCAATCTGCTGAGAAACTCCTGAATAAATGAAACAGAGCAAAGCCTCTGTTAATGCATGTCTTCAGCCGGCCCTCATCCTAAAACAAACCCACTGCGAGGCCGGCCCGATTCGGCACTTTTTGGGTTTCGCAACGAAAATCCGCCTGGCCTTGTCTGGACAGTAATTGATTTCCGATGATGGCCGCCGCACCGCAGTGCTCAAGAGACTCCGGTAATAGATTACTGGAAGCTAAGCAAAAACATATTCTAATTGGCGGAAAAACTATTTGAACATAGTCTATTTTGGATAAAGCGCTTTTGATCACGCCGTAGATTGCCAAAATCGACTCAGTTGCTGCCATTGTTTGTTTTTTAATTCTGCAGATTGCGGCTCTCATTGTCCATGGTGGACTGAGATCCCTCCTGAGCACTGATTGGTTCTGGCATTGAAAACATCTTAAAAAGGCTTTTCGACAGGATTGTGGCCGGACTGTCAGACTGATCTGAGAGAAACCGAACGTAAACTCTGACATCAGGCGGCCCCTGCATGCTGCGATGGGCATCAACGAGCACTTACGCAGAGAGTCCACTAACAAGTGGAAGGATAACTGATCAGATTTCCTCCATACTACTCTGCTGCAACCCGAGCCTGATGTCCCATTGGCAGTCGGGGAGAAAGCGCTGACCTGCAGTTGTTTGAGCTCCAGCTTTTGCTCCAAGGCCTCCCTGTTGCCGTATCCTTGCTGAGCCGCCAGAAAGCTGAAGAATCTGCGCCACTTCACCAGAACCTCGGAGAGCCGGAGCTTAAGAGGGAATTAAAGAGTGTGTGTGTGTGCGTGTGCGTGTGTGTGTGTGTGTGTGTGTGTTTTGGGGGGGGGAGGTTGAGGGGAAAGGACAGACAGGCCTTCCTCAGCACATGTCAACACACCCCATTGCGTGCCATCTTTCTCGCATGCAGCCTTTTTAAATCCTCTCTCGCTGCACTCACCAGGAACTGAGGCCGCGCGAGCGCCGTCATCTTGATGGCGGAGAAGCCTTCCAGGGCGCCCCCACCTAGGAGCCACTCACACTGATCATCAACCGTCGCACCGCAGTGCGACAGTGATCGCCACCCGGGGCGATCACTGTGTGTGTGTGTGTGAGGGTAATGAAACACATCTCCTGACCCACGTGACCCAACGTATGGTCAAGAATTGCTGCACTTAACTGCAGCTCGCGTTTGGTGTTGACCCTCGTTGCCCTGTGACAACTCTTTATAAAGTAAAGCCCGTCTGGGTTTGGTGACTGCCAGAGAATGGGACTGACTATGCCTGCTACTCGTTCCTGTAGCAGAGGCTTCAATTCCCAGTGAACTCATCAGGCGCATGTAACAGAGGAGCGGTGACTTGTGACAGGGCACCTCGCTCAAGGATGCTGGGATGTGGACTGGGCTGCAGACATCTGGGATGGAACTGAGAACCATTCTGCTGGGAGTCTTAGCACGCTAACCTCCGCTACGCTACCCTGCACCCAAACAATGGGACGGAGGTAATCAGTGAAGTGGGTGTGTGTCGCTCGTTCGTCGCTTTGTGCTGGTGTTGACAGTGGTGGTGGTGCTATTGTCTCGCTCACCAGATGCTCGGATGCACTCGAGGAAGGTCTCCACGTTGCGGTCGCACTTGGCTTCATCAGCATAGAAATACGTGCGGGCTTCACAGGATTCCCCGCGACGCTCTCCACACTGCGTGTTCATTCCGTGTTTGCCTTGTCTGTGGTCTGCCCCTGGGGGTCGGGATTGCATTTGCATTCGCAGTTACTTGAAATTACATCATGTCCCGGCAATATTGAGGGCAACACGGGGAAACGTACCCGTGTTAGTCTTCCCCTCGGTGGAAACGTATGGGCTGAAAAAAAAAGTCACATTTAAAAATAGGAATGGTTTTCAGTTGAACTCGGGCTGAAATAGGGGATCCACGAGTCTATAGCTTGTGTAATTAGACGATCTGGCAATGAGTCACAGGGAGGCAGGATTCGGAAGGAGCTTTTTGCTTGTTATGAGGAGACGATAAGCAAAGTGCACGGTTGTTTTGATTGTGTTCAGGATTGGTATAATTACATGATCCAAAACATTGTATTTAACCAGATTAAAGTACACTTTTCAATGTGCTTTGCATTGCATGTAGTGCTGCTCTAGGTAAAGACCCTACAGAGATACCAGTTCATGATTGCCAGAAATACCTGGGAGCGAAACGTAAGTCTGATACAGGTCATGCAACTCAATGTAGGTGTGCACCCAACAACTGCAGTTCTGTGCCAGGGCATTATGCAACGATACTCTGTTTGTTTTGGCTATCACAGCCTGTTCCCGCCGCTTTAATGGTGAACTTGTGTATCGCTATGATGATAAAAATACCACAGCATTCATGGATAGCCAAGGACAGCCGAGGTGTGCTCACCCCAGAGAAGCTCTGTACTGGCCTCTTTTATAGCGCTGTGCCCTCCCTGAACGCTGCCAGCTATTCTCTGGACCTCCGCCTGTCAGGGGGACAGTAGCACACATGTGCAGAGGCAGCCAAGATTAAAGGCTGGCTCGGGTTCGCAAAAAGTCTGGAGATGGAACACAGGAAGTTATTCATGTATGCGATTGGTTCCCTTCAGAGGGCGGCTGAAGCCTATGCATGTGTTTGCTGCTGCAATCTAGAATCAGCGGAGCGTGGGATCTCACAGACAGAGGATTCCCCCTATCAGGATCACCTTTACCGACATTCCCGAGAATCCTTTTAACCTCTGTGTTTTGCTGTCAGACGCTGACTAATGTCTCCGGTATCTTGACAGAGCGCTGCAGTGCCTGTCAGACCCTCGCCGTCGGGGATCAAGCTCACTTCCTGCCGTCAGTCTGTCTGGAAGGCATTTGTTGGCTGTGAGAAAGCCTGTCTGAATGAGAATCTTTCAGCGGTTGAAAAGCAGACACCAATTCAATACCTCAAGTCTAACCTGACGCTTTGTTGAGATCGGGAGGTATTATTCACATAATGGTAATAAAAGGTATGAAAGAATAACCACTTTTGACTAAACTATGAATCGGCTCTAAAAGACGATCCAAGAAGTAATTGCTTTTCCGTGAAACCTTGCATATTGTGCATCCGCTAGTCTAATCTATTTCTGAGTGAATTTCTGCGGATTTGATAATGGCGCTGCTTAAGTTAACAGAAATTGTATGTAGGTTACCCGATCTGACCTCTAAGAGCTGGAAATCCGTATGTGAGATAAGAGGCAGTGCATTACCACCAGATAAGCTGCTTCGGTAGAGGTACTTCACACCATGGTGTCAGTAATATTTCCTCGGTACAAAGCACAGACAGTGTTGGCAGGTTGCTGATAACTACCCTAACAAGATGGTCTATTTCAGGCCCTATGAGATGGGCCTCACATCTTGGTGCTGAAAATGGACAGACTGAGTGGTTTCTACGTTGCTTGTCGAGCGTGTGCATACTGGTTTGTCCCATTACATGACAGGACATTTATTCAGCTGATGCTTTCTTTAGTCCAAAGTAACTTAAAATAGGTGCATTCGACCGTGAAGACACAACCCAAAAAGTGCAAGAATCCCGTGATGGTGGGGATGGATACTGGTTTGTTATGGGGCAGATCAAAATGTTATATATTACAGAATGGTTCTGAAGATGATGCATATTGTAAGAACATGCATCTCCTTCAGAACCGCACTGTAATATATTACTGTGTGGTTCTGAAACTAATACATATCGTTATAGTGACAAGTAGTTTCTTCAGAACCACGCTATAATATATTACAGCGTGGTTCTGCGGACAAAACACATTGAAAGACACAAAACGTCTTTTCAGAACCACACTGTTCTAGATTACAGTATGGTTCTAAAAAGAAGACATATTGTTAGAACGTGCATCATATTCAGAACCACGCTGTAATACATCACAGCGTGGTTCTGAAGACAATACACATGGCTGGAACCTCTAGACCCCCTGCAGAACCCTATCCAGACCACGCTTACCGCAGCACGTCCTCTTGGTCCTCCCCCGGGCTGAGGTCCTCCTCCACGCTGTAGTCCAGCACCGACCCCACCCCGAAGGCCTGGTTCTTCTGCAGCAGGGGCCTGATGGCGCGGTGGTCCTCCCCCGCCACAAACTGGCCGTAGAACGTCATCTTCATCAGCTGCTCGAAGGCCCGCTGGCCCATAACCTTCTTACCCAGGTCCATTATCTGGAGGAGACCGGGGAGAACAGGAATAATAGACGACGCTCAAATACCTGCATTTCCTTTTATTCTAAAATGGATGCCAGCAGAATGTTCCAGAGCAGCTACTGATTTAATAATAACACTAATACTTTTGATTTATAGAGCGCTTTTCTAGATGCTAAAATACACGTTACAGAGTGAGCGTAAAATAAAATAATTTAATACGAACGTATATTCGTAAAAAGATTTTAAAAAAAAAGGAGCAAAAGGAGAGAAGGGAAGGAGGTTACGTGGTGAAAGCAATCTTAAGATTTAAATCAGTTTAGTTAAATATCCAGGTGAAAGCAATTGTACATTTATACACTTTCCAATTCACTAGACAAGCCCAGATGCGACCGTGGGCTGGCATGGCTTCCATTCTTCCACTTAAGGCCTAAATGATGCCGCCAGCGGCAGGCTGTTGGGCAGACACGCTCCTCTCTCTCCGCGGAATAATTAAACCACCGCTTTAATGGCCCCATAGATTCTAGGGATTTCGTGTGCTCTTAATAAGAGCGAAATTGGCTTGTCTGGGAATCTGTGCAAGGAAGAAACTCAACCTGCCGTCCACACACACACACACACACTAAATTAAAAGTATCTGTGTCCGCTCATGTATTATGTAGCTCTCTGCAGGATCGACTTCTAAGTGTGGACCTGGACCTAGTCAACATTACGGCTTCCAAAACATGGGAGGGACGCTATTGCTGGAATGGATAATTCCATTCTTAAAATAGAGCAGCTTGTAATAGGATACAAGTGTATACAAGACGAACTTGACTAAAGGAAAAAAATAAAAATTGGAAAGAAGAACACTAAGATAACTTTTAAAGAAGGCCTGAGGAGCGGAAGCCTCTATTTGGGGAGCTTTTTAGTCTGAGTAATTAGGTTCCTGGCATCTTGCAGGCAGAGTTTGGTTTGTTTGCAGTCAATTCCAAACCACAGCTAACTGGCTCCTGCAGTTCATAAATCTGACCTACATAAATAATACTTTATATAATAAATGAAACTATTAAAGAAGGCTTTTACCAGTTGTAATTTGAAGATAAGAAAATATAGTTTTTAATGTAGTCGCATTTAATGAATCCAATAACCCTTCAGAATATGGGATTCGAAGGGCGGAGGGGAGTGAGTTTAAATACCATGGGTCTGTATTTTAAGACTTTAGTTATAAACGATTTAAATTGTGTTAAACTTGTCCATATAAGGTGTGTGAGATGATGTCACACTGACACATAACCTACATGTTTAAAAGTTCCTTTCATTCTCGAAGTTGCAGATAGGCTACATCTCAAACCACACCTGCAACATAACAACAACCCATAATAATGGATTACCTCTTTATTCTTATCCACCAGGATGTCATAGGAGCAGAGCTTAAACACCACTAGACTTCTGAGGAGCTCTAAAGAGTCCTTGCTCTTGTATGCCTCCCGTGTGTGCTCGAAGTCCACGGAGACGCCAGCAGCTGGACATGCGTCGCCTCTTCCTCGCCGGGAGGGTCGCTCCCACGGCGGCTTAGGACGCGCGGTGTCCCTCACAGCTCCGGTCGCGGCGACGCTGGAGCAGAGTCGTATTGCGTTCAGTCTTTTCAAATTTGGTCCCAAGTTGAACCCCGTCCGGCGGGTTAACAGCGGGCCCGTCTTCACAACATACCACATTATACGGTGGAGGTCACACGGACCACACTCAAAGTGCAATTTGAAGGTCTGAAGTGAACACGGAGCGGGTCCGCGCGGGTTCAGGTGGTTTTCAGTATTGTCCGTTGGCGTTTTCACCCAAAGGCGCACATTTAAAAGTCACCGCTTTTAAAAAACAGACCGAATGTGGACGTGCGCCTTCAGGTGTGACGCGGGGGTAGACGATGACGAAGAAATAACAAACAATCACAAACAAGCGTGGCATGTAATGTGAGCCCCCACAAACACAAATGAGAATCAACAGAGAAAACAGAATGAATTTAAGGAAAACATTTTAGGCCAGTATGCATCCTAAAACATACATATATAATTAAAAAATATATGTATTAGAAATATATATAAATACATAGGCCTACAAACCAAATGTACACCGTGTTTGTATATCATGACAGACCAATGCATTCGGGATGATTTTCATAATTACCACACGAGGGCGCCATTGTTCTACATAGTCGTTTCTTGCGACCCCACACCCGTAAATATTCGAAACTACAGGCAATATTTAAAACGTTGACAAATAACAGAAAAGGGTTGCTTCGAAATTCTACTAGGAATATAATATAAACCAGTTGAGGCCTTTTGCTTAATTCAAATTTGTGCTTCTTAGGATGATGGCATACCTCAGAGGAGGTGGGGGATGATGAAGATGATGATGAGGATGTCGTCTAATGATCTAAATGTCATTATTGTGACCTTGATATTAAGTCCGATTGTATTGTTCCTGTATTTGTTGTATTGTATGTTCAACCCATTCACGCCCACCAACCGCATTGTATTCAATGTTAGATCTATAAAACCAGATTAGAGTACAAAAGTCTCCTGTAGAACCAGGCCGTCCATTTGTCCGCCACGCATGGCGCTCAAACCTCAGCCACGGCTGCCTCGATCCCCTCTCGTCTCACGACGGAACGCCTGGGACGACATGCGTACAATAAGCGTTACAGGCAAGAAAGAGAAGAGAGGGCGGGACTTTCAGTTACATGGGTTAAGCTGGTAGAGGGAGGGACTTTCTGTATCAGCGATATCCGTTTCTGTTACATGTTTCAGATTTTGCGTTGTCAGAATATTCGTCGAAACCCCACACGGTCTGACATTATCGTTGTTCTTCTTCTCGTCTTGTTCTCGTTATTTTCGCTCCAGGGGACGGCTAACTGACGCACGCGGCGTATATAAAGAAGAGACCGGATGTGAATTACGAGAGACCAGGATAACGCTACAGTCCAGGGTCCTATCTCAGCTTGCCCTAACGGTGGCCAAGGATAGAGTAACAAATCAGGAATTTCCCTTCTGCCACTCCTGAGAGCGCCAGAGAAGACCCAAAGTTACGGATTAAACCCCTCTCCTCAGAGAGCGGCCAAGAAAGGACCCCAAACAACAGTTTTTGGTCCATCACAACTTTAATTCTGACGCAGTGAGGACTTTTCCGGCTGAAATCTAACTTTTTTCGGTGCGGGATGTTAAGACGCGTCGGGTTTACGACACAGCGACTTTTTTTTTTCTTCCCTTTGAGCAATCTTTAAGGAGTTGATGTCGCACTAACGGAGCTTCTCCTCAACACATTCTCCTTTGCAACCCTGGTTTGGTGGGAATGAGGAGATTGCGAACCTGTTGCGTAATCGTTTTTTGGACACTTTATTTTGGACCTTGGGTGCGTCGATGACGCACAGGGTGGCCCATTTACAATATTCTTTTGAATGCGGATTATATTTGATTCTTAAAGTGAACTCTATGATAGGCTGCATCACCAGCACCTCTGGATTTAGCGCACAAACCTCCCGCTTGGGCCACAATAGAGAAGCCTCGTCGCTGGAGCCATAGGGGCCACTAGGAGGATGCATCCTTATGTACAATGGCATTGAACAACTCTTTGGCATTTGTTGCGGTGGTTTCTTTCTTTCTTTGCTCCTGTTTTGGCCAAGAACTCAATCCGAGGGGCAGGAATGTATGCAAGCCACCAGGGTAAGTGTTTGCCCATCTGCAAACTTAATATAGGCTTGCTAGACCCTCTCTTTTTACAAGAGCCATGTATACGCTCAATAACAGTGGAAGGATGGTTACAGAGGCTTTGAAGAGGTCGTTATGCTATATTTGACCTGATAACATGCGTTCTCTACGGCTTGGTTATAGCGTGGAAGTGGACGGGGGGGTGGGGGGGGTTAAGAAAGCGGTCATCCAGATGTGCAAGGAGCCCATTGGATACATTACACCACAGGGGGCGCTAGAAGTGACCTTCGGAGAACTTGCAACATCTGTCGATCAAAGGGTGTGATGGAGGACTGACTTACCTTTTGGAAATGAACTTCCACACAGGAGGGGTTTTTGATTGGGCCACCTGTTTCAACGTTATAGAAGAAAACATATTTCTATCCAATGCCTCCGGATCGACATACTGGTGATACTGTTTTTTCAAATGTTCCTGGCACATGTCGTTCGGATGGTTGAATTGCATTCACTTCTGTATTTTCCTTTAAAGAGTGTGAACCGCTTCCAAAAGCCATCTAGAGTGTACAATCTCACTCGACAATATGTTGTTTTGACCTCCCAACCCCATCAACGATCATATCGGTCGGTTAGTATGGGATAGATGATTGTTTATAACGTTCCCTGGATCCTTCGGAGCCAGAATAACGTTGTCCATGTTGCTGGTATATTGTCTTAGCCTCTGCAGCAGACATGTGATGATGGAGCTGTGATAGAAATCATGTGCTCATGCTATATGAAAGAGCTCCTTGTTCCTGCAGTTTGACCTCACTCACACAGTCTGAAACATATATGTAGGCCAACTCAAGCACGACCACTAGAAAGTTGGCCTGTATCCAGTAACCCTTTAGAATATGTGGGTGGAAAAAAGTGAGTTTTAACCACCATGGGTCTGTGTTTTAAGACTTGGTTATAAACAATTTAAATAGTGTTGACCTTGTCCATATAAGGTGTGTGGGATGATGTCACACATCACCTACATGTTTACAAGTTCCTTTCATTCTTAAGCAACACATGCATTCGTTTAGCCTTTCCTCTCTTGGTCTGTACGTCATGGAGGTGGTAACGTCAGCACTGTCTCCCTCCATCCCATATTTTCTCACAGTGTCTGGAAGTCCAAACATATTTATTGATGCAATGCTTTCGTTGTTGACGGCAAACACATTGTTCTGGAATGAGCACAGCCACAAGCACAGCTCTTGAATGGCCTGGAAGTTGATCCTTTTAGAACAAGACAATAATAAAAGATACAATGATGGCGGTAATGACTACACCCACTACTGCCCAATTGCTTTTTAAAATTGTCCCTCAACACAATGCAGAGTGAATGTATGATGAATAAATCAAAGATGAACCAGGGTTTCCCCAAGCTATGACGGCAAGGCCAGGAGAGCCACGGCTGTGTCCTCAGATAGATGTTGATGCTTCTGGGTTAGCTAGCTAATTGTTCCGGGTTAGGTAGTTGATTGTTCTGGGTTAGCTAGTTGATTTGTCTGGGTTAGATAGTTAATAGTCATTGGTGAGCTAGTTCATTGTTTTGGGTTAGTTAGTTCTTCATTCTGGGTTAGCCAGTTGATTATTCTTGGTTAGCTAGTCGATTGTTCTGAATAGTAAGTTGTTTGTTCTGGGTTAGCTAGTTGATTGTTGGGTTAGTTTTAACGTTTTCGTTTCAACCAACACAGTGGACATTCCAATAAACAGCAGGGAAAACAAACCCATTGGCTAAGCTCAGTAAGTATAACTCTTCCTAGTACGTGAAGCTCTCAGAGGTTATGCTCGTAATTATTATTATTATTACTGCCCCCCCTCCTCCATTATTGCTTCCTGCTCCCTGGCCGGAGGACTGGAGGAAGACTGCTGTCTGAAGATACCACAGAGGAAGCTCAAGTGTTGCAGGGGCCCGCCAGAGGTCAAAGGCGTGGGAGGAGTGGAGACACATTTGTCCTCTCTCCCCACGGATCCAAACTTGGCTTCCAACCCCCCTCGCTCGTGCAGACCCCCACTCCTCCGCTCGCATGCTTATCTGCCCTGGCTCCACTGGCTGCAGGCACCTGTTGTTAAAAGCTGCTTCATCTTCTCTCGCTCGACGTTTAATGTTTGTCGGTGGCATCCCGGCAAGCGGGCCGTGCTAAAGGGCAAGGCCATTATGAAAGACGGGGCGGTTATGGATGGGATATTAACCGGGGATGGGCTCAGTGTACTCACTGTAGTAAGGAATGCCTCGCATTCCCCTGGCCCCCAGTACTTAACAGCTACATCAGTGAGAACCATAAGGTGCAGTGCTGGGCTGGGGTTTTCCTCACGGGGCTTCAAGGTTTATTCTGTTCAAACTCACATATATATGTGTTTATATTCCTCTTTATTTGGGTTTGTAACCGTCTGTCCGAACCTCCGTTCCAGGGCTCCAGGTCTGACATGCTGTAGTGGATGGGGCCAGCTGGCGGATGAATGCCTGACACGTATGTATACGCGCTGTATTATAATTATCCACAACGATCCGCACATGCTGTGGGTTTACTTGTAGCGGAGCCCCATTGAGTGACGTGACGCTCTGTGCCTGTTCCCTCACAGCTCTCTGCGGAGGAAACTTCACCTGCAAGGAGAATGAAGTGTGTGTCAGACCCAATGAGTGCCGCTGTCGCCATGGATACTTTGGAGCTAGCTGTGACACAAGTAAGGCAATAGGCTCCATTCACCTAGCAGCCATGTTGTTTAGAAACGGCTGTTGTTTTGGCTGCTCCTCCTGTGGTGTCTCGGTGCATTTGACAAACAAACAAAGGCATTTTTTTAGTTTGACAGCGTCTTAAAGTATTATGGGAGATTGTGTCAGGGCTAGCTTTACCGGAACATTTCTTCTCAATGCTGATGGCACCACATTTACATTTAGGGCATTGAGCAGACGCTATAATCCAGAACGATTTGCAATGAGTACATTTGTCAGAAGAAAGAGAAACAACAATATAACGCTGTCTGTACAGTAAAGATGTTCACAGAACCAAGTGCCAAGCACTAACAACTGTTAGGTTAACCCATTCCCCGTACACAACGAAGATAGCTAGGATAAGACGCTACACAATGCTAAGCACTATTTTTTAGTGCCAGGACGTACGACATACGATAAGTGTAAGTATGTTCAACAAGTATGTTCTTCCGCAGAGTGCCCCTCCCAGTTCTGGGGCCCCGACTGCAAGGGGAAGTGCCACTGCTACCCCAACGGCCAGTGTGACGACCTGACGGGCCAGTGCACCTGCAACCCCAACCGCTGGGGCCCCAACTGTGAGAACGCTTGCCTGTGCAACAAGGGCAAGTGCGACCAGGACACGGGCAAATGCACCTGCCACCCGGGCTTCTGGGGCCCCCAGTGCAACAACAACTGCTACTGCAGCCTGACGTCGGTGTGCGACGCCGCCGGTCGCTGCATCTGCAACCCCGGCTGGACCGGCCGCAACTGCGCCATGCAGTGCAACTGCAACAACTCGCCGTGCGACCAGTTCACGGGCCGCTGCCAGTGCCGCGAGAGGCTGTGGGGCCAGAGGTGCGACCGGTACTGCCAGTGCGTGCACGGCAAATGCAACCAGGCGGACGGCTCGTGCACCTGCACCCCGGGGTTCCGAGGGAAGTTCTGCAGGGAGCCCTGTCCCGCCGGCTTCTACGGGCAGAACTGCAGGAACAGGTGAGAACGTACGCAGTGGAGGCAGTGGCGACACGGGGGGGGGCTGCGGTCGTGCACTGCAGGGCTGGTCTGACGGGAACTGCACTCGCGCATAGAGCATCTGAGTGTTTGTTTTAAACATAGCATAATCTAAATGAGATTTGGGGATTTAAACTCCTGTGATGAATATCAATACAACAAAGGCGACATGCTAAAGACATGTCATTCAAAATGACCACATTGAAGGCTGACCATGCCATCCAGATATCTCCCGTGCTATCTTTTGCATTAACAATTTTTGAACAATGTCTTCTGCCTGTTGAGTTTGGTTTCAAAGGCCCCTCTCAATAGGCCCCCTGAGGCCGCTGGGGGGTCCAGGAGCAGAACGTGACGGTGGTTGTCTTGTCGTCCCCCTTGCCGGCCGCTAGGTGCGGACACTGCAAGGGCCAGCAGCCCTGCAAGGTGACGGAGGGCCGCTGCGTCACGTGCGACCGCGGCTGGAACGGCACGCGCTGCGACCAGCTGTGCTCCAAGGGCTTCTTCGGGGAGGGCTGCCAGGAGGAGTGCCCCGCCTGCAAGGACGGCCACCACTGTGACCCCATCCACGGCAAATGCTCCCACTGCAACCCCGGCTGGATCGGGGACCGGTAGGTGCACACTCACACACAGTCACACACACACACACACAAACCCACAGTGCCACTCTTTGATATACTATACTGCACTGCCCCGTCTGTACTTAACTCAAGTGGAAGCTATGTCAAATATACAAAAGCACAATATAATTTTTTTTTCTTCTCACAGACATACACACACACACACACACACACACACACACACACACACACACACACACACACACACACACACACACACACACACACACACACACACACACACACACACACACACACACACACACACACACACACACACACACACACACACACACACACACACACACAGAGACACACACAAACACCTACAATCCACAACATAATGTTATGTTTCTGTTGTCTGGGCAGCTCGTCTCACACTCTACACAGTGCGCTAGCTTAGCCGTCGTCACACTGCTCCCCGTCTCCAGGGAAGGGCTTCGGTCCCTCCTGAAGGACTCTGGGTCAGCAGCAGAGACCCAGAGGCTCACAGAGAGTCCTAAAGAGAGTCTTCCCCTTAAACAGATGTTACTTTAGAGGGAAATGCAGCGCAGCAAAAGGTTCTTGGGAATAATTAAAAGCTGTGCACACACATAACTCCACCTGTTCCTCGTCAGCCCCACTGTCTTGCACTACTTGTTAGCGTGTGTGGACATAGTAATCTTCAAAATGCATGTCATCTGGGACCCAGCAGTCCGACGTTGCCTCGGCAGAACCTCTGGGGGGAGATAGTTCAGAGGCCGAGAGAAAGAACCGAAAGGGGCGGAGTCACCCTTTAACGACCGAGATATCCTACCCAAGAGAAAATCACGCAACCCTTGCGAGTTTTCAGAATTTGAACTGTATTTCTATAAGCCAGTAGCTACACTAGTGAACTGTTTTCATCTGCTGATTCGAAACCTGTGTTTGTTTGTGTGTGTGTGTCTGTGTGTGCGTGCGTTTTTGTGTCCATGTGTGTGCTTTGTTTGTGTGGGTGATTTGCGTGTGTGTGGTATGGTGCGGTTTGTGTGTGCGTGTGTGTTTGGTGTGTGTTAATGTGTGTGTGTGCGTGCGTTCGGTGTGTGTGTGTGGTGTTGTGTGGTTTGTATGTGCGTCTGAATGTGGTGCGGTGTGTCGTGGTGTGTGCGTGTGCATATGGTTTGTGTGTGTGTGTGTTGTGCGTATGTTCACGTGTGTGTGTGCGCGCATGTGTGTGGGTTTGTGTGTGTGTGTGTGTGTGTGTGTAGGTGTGGGGAGCGATGCCCCAACGGAACGTACGGGGAGAACTGTGGGAGCGACTGCAGCCACTGCTTCAACGGGGCGTGCCACCTGGTCACCGGAGAGTGCCTGTGCGACCCCGGGTTCCATGGCGTCCAGTGAGTCACATGACCTGCCGCATGTTCTACCGAGCGCCTGCGTTGTAAACGTACCGTATGTTCATAGAGGCCCTCCTCTCTGTATTAATGTCACAAGAATGGGTCTGAGCTCGCTTTTAGTTGTTTTTAAGTCGGTGTTTCGAGTATAGAAAAGGAGCGTGCACGCTCTAGGAAAAGCAGAGTAAACTCAAGAGGAATTCTAGACGTTTGCCAGCAGTGGTTGATGGGAGGAAAACATTTGTCTTTGCTGCTATAACTCTCTCTGTTTCCTGTATCGGTCCACCATATGGTTGTTGTTTTTTTCTACCTCTGAAAAAAAGGTGTGTTTTCTTTGTGCGTTCTGAAGCTGCAACATGACGTGTCAGGCCGGACAGTTCGGAGTGAACTGCAACCAAACGTGCTCCTGCCATAACAAGAACTGCAACGCCGTGTCCGGGGCCTGCAACCTACGTAAGGATCACACACCGACGTGTTACAGGCGGTCTTTCTTCTACCGATCGATAACAACATCCACCATGAACTCTGTTCTCGCCCGTATGCAGTGTATGCACAGCCACTGCCAATCTCTTTATATTTAGGGCGACGCTTTTATCCAACGCGGCTGCCAACCGTTAATACACACATTGACAAGCCGATGGCAGAGTCAGCCATGCAAGGCGACAGCCAGCTCGTCAGAAGCAGCTAGGGTTAAGTGTATTGCTCAAGGACACCTTGTCACTCAGCTAGTAGGAGCCAGGGTTCGAACTAGCAACCTTACGGTTACAAGTCAACCTGCACCACCTCCTGAGCGGGTGCTTTCTCCTACCGAGCCACGACAACATCCACCGGGAACTTTGTTCTGGCGCGTACGCAATGTCCGCACAGCCACAGCCAAACTCTTTGTAGACATTTTCCAAACAAATCCACCTTGTATGACAAAAAAACAACCACATTGCGTTCATATTTTAAGACCTGTAGCTGTGGGTCCGTCAGGACAGCTGTTAAAGGTGACACTCTGGTATAGAATGTCTCGTGTTTTTGCCCGCAGACCGTAAGCAGATACACAGACGTGGACTCCGCTCCGCTCGTGTTTTCAGAGCGAGAGAGAGCGAGAGCGAGAGCGAGAGCGAGAGCGAGAGAGAGAGAGAGAGAGAGAGAGAGAGAGAGAGAGCGAGAGAGAGCGAGAGAGAGAGAGAGAGAGAGAGAGAGAGAAAGAAAGAGAGAGCGACGCTGGCTCTTGATGATCGAGTTTCCAGGCCTTTGTCCTCCGACCGCTGTGTGTGTGTGTGTGTTGGGCCGGTCCCACGCAGGCGGGACGCGGCTGAGGAAGAGATAAAGAGGGACGAGGAGGAAAAGGGGACATAAGAGAAAGTAACAGAGGAGAAGAAGAGAATGAGGAAGAAGAGGAATTTTGAAAAAGGGGGAAAAGGGGAAAAGAGAGGCTTTGTTGCGTTAGGAGGGAATAGACCAAAATAGGAGGGAGTGAGTTAAAGAAGAGAAGGAAATAGGAAGGGTGTAGGAAGCAGGGTGAGGGTTCGGGAAGTGGCCTTGTGTAGGAAGCATGGGGTCGCCCAGGGTTTCGTCCAATGGGAGTGTCAGGCGGGGCAGTGATGTCATCGGGTCCCTTCACCTTATCAGCCCCGTGGCCCCCGGCACAATGTATTTACTTCCCAGGGCCGTGACCCCACTTCAATCAAACCCCTTCACGACCCGCCACACCAGAGCCCCCACACGACCCTCTGAGGCTGACGGCGTTAGGACACGTGGGGGGGGGGGGGGGGGGCTGTGTCCCCTCTGACTAACGAGGACCCCCCCCCCCCGCTCTCACACCGGGCCACAGGACACGGCCGTGTTCATGCATCACAGCCGTCCTATTCTCAGTGTTGTCCTGATTGAATTCGGCCAGGTGAAATAAATCATCAGATGATGATTGATGGTCCATGAGGCTAAGTGATAAAATGAGGCGGATTGCTTGTTCTGGTAAATTACAGATGATGAGCTTGCTGTGTATTTTTTTTATTATTATTTATTAATATGTGTTCATGCATATTTTATGTTTTTTTAAAGATGGTTGAATTTATGTTCGGTAGATTCATCCTTGTTGCTGCTGATATTTAGAAATAGCTTCACCAGTAAGCCTTTAAGATAATGTTAATGCGATGCCGTTATACTGCATAATTTGAATTTAATGTCACATAGATTATGTTTATGTGACAGGATTGGTTCATTATTCATTGGTTCATTATATTGCCTATGATCTACGGTCTGGCGTTAACACATTTAGATGTGCATGAGAGTGAGAGAAAGAGATAGAGAGCGAAAGAGAGAGAGAGAGAGAGAGAGAGAGAGAGAGAGAGAGAGAGAGAGAGAGAGAGAGAGAGAGGTTTAGAGAGCTGAGAGAGAGAGCAAGAGAGAGAGAGAGAGAGGGAAATTAAGAGAGAGCTAAGAGAGATAGAAAGAGGTAGAGGGAGCTAAGAGAGAGAGAGAGAAGGGGTAGAGAAAGCTAAGAGAGAGAGAGATAAAGGGAGCTATGAGTGAGTGAGAGAGAGAGAGCGAAAGCTAAGACAGAGAGGTAGATAGAGTGAGAGAGAGTCATAGAGATAGCTAAGAGAGAGAGAGGGAGAGAGACAGAGCGAGCTATGAGGGAGAGAGAGAGAGAGAGAGAGAGAGAGAGAGAGAGAGAGAGAGAGAGAGAGAGAGAGAGAGAGAGAGAGAGAGAGAGAGAGAGAGAAAGCTAAGAGAAACAGAGAAACATAAGTTGACTGGCGGTTTGTCCTCAGAGCCCAACCAACGGATGGGTGTGATGGCAGCAGGGACCTTGGTGTGCTGCCTGCTCATTATCCTGCTCTCGCTGCTCTGCTGCTGCTGTCTCTGTCGACACAAAGACCACAAGTGAGTGATGGATAGGTGCCCAGCAGCGCACTACATTGTGGGATATGCAGTCCTTTTTGTCTGGCGTTCTCCTCAGTCAGAAAACAGATAATGCATACAAATCCACAGGCTGGGAGGTAGAAACATGAGAGGGGGGTACTTCATCTGATCATTACATTGGAAGATAGTGAACACATTTTGTTATGGTTCCTTTATTGTTATCTGTCTGCCTGTCTATAGATAGATTAACAGTATGGATATATGGATGGATAGACAGACAGACAGACAGACAGACGGACGGACGGACGGACGGACGGACGGACGGACGGACGGACGGACGGATAGAGTGATAGACAGACAGAGAGACATATAGAGAGGTAGAGAGACAGACAGACAGACAGATGGATAGAGTGATAGACTGAGAGAATGATAGATCGATGGATAGAGTGAGACAGACAGACAGACAGACAGACAGACAGACAGACAGACAGACAGGCGAACACCAGGTCCAATGTAAGCAGCCTTCATTGGACCTGCCGTCCCCCTGAGCTCAGCCAATGGCGCGCAGAGCCGCGGCGTCTGGCCCAAGAGGAGTGCGGTTGACTTTCCATGGAGTCATCGTTTTTTCAGTGCTAACCAAGATATCTCTACCAACAGCAAAAAGGCCAAGTGGATCCTGTGCGGGCGTTTCAGCCGAATCAGCACCAAACTCCCCCGTATTCCACTGAGGCGACAGAAGCTGCCTAAAGTAGTGGGTAAGTCCCACCGAGGGTGCTTATTTAAGGCCCGTCTGTCCGCTCCGCTGGGCCGGCCTTCGGGAGGACCAGGGGGGAGCTGGGAGTGCAGACCGAACACGGAGGTCTCACACAGTTCACTTTAATGTAAACCTATGAGGGGAACCTGTGAGGACACACACACACGCACGCACACACGCACACGCACACACACACACACACACACACACACACACGCAATATACACACACACGTATAAATATATTACACATATATACACCTGCACACAAACAAACATGCATTCACACATGCAACCACAATAAATATATATGTGTGTAAATATATACACATCTATACATACACTGTACTCACAACTCTGTGGACAGACACACACACACATGCACGCACAATATATATGTGTATAAATATATCTTACTTTTGACGTGCCATCAGTGATTTAGGTTCACTACTGGCGACGTCCAGGACAGTAATTGAAGTTGGAGTAAAGAGTTGTTTTTTCCTCGTGGCGCTTGATTAGTCAGCCTTCCGCCATAGCTGAGGACAAGGGTTGGAAATGAGTTAAAGTTGGTTAAAAGTTAGATAGAAGTGTATGTTGGCTGCCAGGCATGTATGTACTTTCATTTCGAAAGGAATGTTTTTTCTTGAGCCTCATTATTCTTGGCACCCTAAAATGCCATGTGTTATTATATGATATATCTATATATTTTATATATTATATAATTATAACTCCTTCACAGCAGTTTCAGCCCCTGCTCTCCTCCTCATATTTCTAAAAAAAAATTCAAAGAAGAAGAACTTCTTTAAAAAGCCCCCACCCTTCCCCCAGAAGGGACCAGTTGGGTGTTTGTGATGGTGATGGTGTTTTTGGTGATGGCTTATGTGGTGGTGGTGTTTGTGGTGGTGGTGGTGGTGGTGGTGTTTGTGGTGGTGGTGCTGTTTGTGGTGGTGGTGGTATTTGGGGTGTTGTTGGTGTTTGTCATGTTGGTGCTATTTGGGTGTTGTTGGTGTTTGTCATGGTGGTGCTATTTGGGTGTTGTTGGTGTTTGTCATGGTGGTGGTATTTGGGTGTTGTTGGTGTTTGTCATGGTGGTGGTATTTAGGATGGTGGTGGTATTTGTGTGTCTGTGAGCCCAGTGTCTCTTGTCTTGGCCCCAGTGTGTCTCATCTGCGATCATGTGACCCCACTGTCTCTCGTCCGTGACCACATGACCCCACTGTCTCTCGTCCGTGACCACATGACCCCAGTGCCTCTCGTCCGTGACCACATGACCCCAGTGTGTCTCGTCCGTGACCACATGACCCCAGTGTGTCTTCAGTCTTCAGTACGAGGCGTGACGCCCTGAGGCTGCTCCGACACTGGGACACAGTGTCGCTGTTTCCCAGACATCGCGGCCGGCTTGGTGCGGAAAAATACAAAAATAACCATTAAGCCTCCGACGTCACCATGGCGGGCTGCGGGCCTCCAGTAGCCCCGTGACGACGCGTCGGCCTTCGGTTTGTGTTGCATCTCGGTGACGCGATCCCCTCACAAGGCAGTGGGTCGTAATCACTGCTGTTCTGTGGCGCCTAATACGGGATGACCTGCGTCTCCTCAGGCCTGGGCAGCATGCGTTTCCTCAGCCTTCCAGATGATTTCCGCCAGCAGCTGCGCTAATGAGGCCTGCGTTGAAAGACAACACGTGGAAAAGCAGACCTGTGTCCGTACCCTAGTTGGATTACAAAATACCTTTGCCATCACGGGTGAAAATATCACGCAGGTTGTCAACCAAGTGGCCGTATTGTAAACAGGGAGATACTTTTGCTTGTAATATCTAAGTCTGTAGGCTCTGTTTTCAAGAGTTCTAGGAACATCATGTACTATTAAATGACACAGCTGCCTCGCATATTATGGATTGATGAAGTCCCCGTTCTGTAAACATAACACAACGAACCTTTCATATTGGTGTGCAGGGTTGTTAAAGCGAGCAGCCTCTCTAAGTGTAAACCCTTGTGTTGCTAACAGACGACCCACGGTGAAGCGTTGGAGCCGCTCTCTCTTTCCCATCAGCCCTGGTTAGGTTTGTAGAAAGTGTTCTCCCCTTTTTCCTCTGCTTTCCTCGTTCGCCTCCCCACAAAAACCCTGGCCCTGCCAGCGTTTTGTAACTTTAACCCTGTCTGGGGGCTTCGCAGTCACACACACACACACTCCTGAACACACACACACACACACTCTTGAACACAAACACACACACACTCCTGAAGACACACACACACACACACTCCTGAACACACACACACACACACACACACACACACACACACACACACACACACACACACACACACACACACACACACACACACACACACACACACACACACACACACACACACACACACATTCCAGAGGGGGCCTGGAGGGGCTGGATACAGGAAGTGGTCAGATTTACCCGAGCCCGTGTCAGAACTGTGATTTATCCGCCAGGTCCAGCAGCAACAGATGTGGCCCGCAAATAAAACGTCTAAAAGAGGAAGGAAGATAAAAGACAACATTCACTCCTTTGTGAGCGTCCCCTCGACCAACCAGCGTTCTGCGCACGCTCTCACCCACAGCCCACTTAGAATAAGACTGTTTATTCTGGATAAACATGGCACGGTTTACAGTTTCATTCCCCCCCCCCCCCCCCCCCCCCCCCCTTCTGCCTGACCTGGTCCATGTCTAAGATAAGTCGTTATTTACATTCAAAGGGAAACACGCAACTCCAATGATCAACAGACCCTTATTCATACGGTCAAACTTTAGAGGCATCGCTGAACAGAGTCACGGCCCTTAACCTCCCCGTCCCCGGTCTCAGATCCCATCGGGGTTGTTCCTTCAGGGGGAATCAAACCGGCCACCCTGTTCCTGGCTCTATAGGGGGGTAGGGCCCCCGGGCCTCTGAACAGCTGTGGACTAGCAGCTCAGCCTGCAGCTGCAGAGCGTCGAGCCTGCCCTGTTGTCTGTCGGCCTGCGGCGCGGGCCGTGGTCTCCGTGGCGTCCCGGCTTCACGCCTGTCTGCCCCCCCGTCCCCCGTCCCCCAAGCCCAGACTCAAGGTCCACAGTGAATGACATTCAAGGACAGTTGTTCCAGCCTGTGCACGCTGGCCCTGTCACACAGAGTCACGTGACGCAGGCTGCACTGCTGAGGCCCCGGCTCGGGGTGGCTGCTCGCCATTTCCCCGCCGTTACTCAGACTTGTATGTGTGTGTATGTGGGTGTGTGTGTGTGTGTGTGTGTGAGAGTGCCTGTGTGTGTGTGTGTGTGTGCGTGAGGGTATGTGAGTGTGTGTGTCTGTCTGTGTGTGTGTGTGTGTGTGTGTGAGGGTATGTGTGTGTGCGTGCGAGCGAGCAAGCGAGTGAGTGAGTAAGAGAGTGTAAGGTTGTGTGTGTGTGTGTGTGTGTGTGTGTGTGTGTGTGTGTGTGTGTGTGTGTGTGTGTGTGTGTGTGTGTGTGTGTGTGTGTGTGTGTGTGTGTGTGTGTGTGTGTGTGTGTGTGTGTGTGTCTGGGACTAGCACACACTATGTTTTTATACCGTCAATAACGTTTGAGTTATTTCGTTTTAATTGTGCGGTTTTGCCAAGGAGCACACTTTCGAAACACGGTGTGATTCAGTCGACCGATGAGCCAACATCTACTGAAACATTCATCTCATTAAAAGATAACGGAAATTCCCAAAATGCAAGCGAAAGACGGAAGGGAGCAGTGTAGTGTATATGTTGCCACATAAGGCATATATGAACTTGTTCGGACTAGAAGCACAATGCTCTTTATCTCTGGACTGCAGTCCAGTAAATGACCCTCAGACGGCCCTTAGATGGGGAGCTCTTGGGATGATCAGTGAACAGGAACACGTTGATCTTCTCCGTGACGAAGGCCCTGGGGACACCAGGGCTTCCTGTGGCCGACACTGAAGAACACAGCCTGGCCCTGTGTGTGGACGGGGTGGCGGGGGGGCGGGGGGGGTGTGTGATGTGGTGAACCATGCTGGGTCGCGCCCGGTCTGGCTCAGACCACGGCGGCCCTGTGTGGACGGGGGCCAGATGGGGAGGCTGTTCCTCCTCCTCACACCACAGCTGTCCTCAGACACAGTGGTCAGCAGAAAACAGCCCGCGGGGAACAGGAAGTCAGGCGTTTATTAATACAAAAGAAGAACAGAAAGGTAGAAGTTGGAATAGCAGAAAGCTAACCCTAACCTTCAGAATTATATTTTTATTTCCGGTTTTTTTTTGGTTTCATTCTCTTTTGGGTATTTATATATTTTACATTTTTTTTGTCAATGGGCTCGAAATAAGAGTCTCAAATTAACTTCTAAAATCTATGGCCAGATACAGAGCCTTTATATACATACATATATTTCTATACATATATATATATACAGTGTATACAAATGTAATAAGAGCAGTGTAAGTGTGTGAGTGAGTGTTTGAGTGTGTGAGAGTGAGCAGTGTGAGTGTGATAGAGTGTTGTTCTTGTAACACAGTATCACCCAACCTCCGCTCACCTTATGCCCTCTCTGCTTGTTGTTTTTGTCCCCTCCTCCACCCCCCCACCCCCCAGTAGCCCACCACGACCCAGAGAACACCTTCAACTGCAGCTTCATCGAGCCCCCGTCGGCCGGCGGAGACCAGGAGCTTCCCCCCTCCTCCTGGTCCTCCCAGGAGTCCTTCTCCTCCTTCGGGAGCGGAGACGAGAGCCCGGTCTACTGCGTGCCTCATGAAGGTACGACCTGAGCGGGGAACCTTCTGGGAGAACCATAGACCCCCTGGAAGGGAACCATCTGATAGGGAACCAAGGAACCCATCTGGAAGAACCATAGACCCCCTTGGAAGGGAACCATCTGATAGGGGAACCGTAGACCCCTCTCGAGGGGAACCATAGAACCCATCTGGAGGGGAACCATGGAACCTAGAAGGGAACAGTGGAACCATCTGGAAGGGAACCATGGGAAGAGACCATAATATGGCACTGTATTCCCATTCCCCGTCTTTACCAGAATCTTCCGTCTAGGACTAATCCCTTTGTATCTAAAAATAGTATTACATTATCTTAGTGACTCCCAGAGGGGAATTGTGGCGGCCACAGCAGAAAGTACCGGAGAGTAGTAGAAAGGAATGAGTAAGAACTAAAATAGATGTTCAGAAACTTGTTCATGGTCTTCTTTCATGACTCCCCAAACTTTTTCGTCAGGGAAAACGTAGCGTAGCTCGACCTTAGCTGCTCCTGGTGTGTTAGCATGGAGAGGAAATGGTTTGCTCACGTCAGCACAACTCAACACATCCCTACTGTGACGCATGCTGGAAGCTCTTGGGGAACATTGTCAGAGAATGACGCAGCAGTTTCTGAAGTTTTCACCAAATTGATTCGTTGTTTTGATCGCAGGATGAATGATTTCGCTGCGTGGGCAAATACATTTGCCTTGAGTATTTGGCTTGGCACATGGTGAACACAAAACATTGACATTAATG
This sequence comes from Gadus chalcogrammus, assembly GCF_026213295.1. Classification (NCBI taxonomy): domain Eukaryota; kingdom Metazoa; phylum Chordata; class Actinopteri; order Gadiformes; family Gadidae; genus Gadus; species Gadus chalcogrammus. The sequence goes on from NC_079422.1 coordinate 25,101,877, forward strand.
TCTTACAATAGTAGAAGCACGAACATACTGGCATAATCAATTAATTAGAATATCTTTTGCTGTCCAAGCAGATAGAGGTGCACATTTTTTGTTTTTAAAGTCAACTCCAGACGCAATCGACCAGATTACCCAACGAGGTCGATGCCTAACTGCTGCGTCTAGCAATCCATCAATCGGTTGAATCGTTGAATACTGGAAACATTCATTTATTTGTTATGTTCCACCTATCCACCGAGAGCCACAGTGTTGTAATGAGACTGCGTATCTCTAAGTTTTATGAGGTTATCCTTAGGCCTAAAAAATATATATATTGTTCCTGTTGGTTGTCAGTTGAGGTCATGGGTAGGTAGGGAATATATATATATATAATTTTTTTTTTTTCAGCGGCAGCGAATGATAGGTAGGTTGTTTTCATTTAAAAACGAGAAAGATTCGCTCATCCTTGTACAGAATGAAGAGGTGCTGTACAAAAACATGATTATAGTTTGCATAATTTTTTTTTGATTTTCTTATGTATTATTATTTTTTTAAAGCTCAGAAAATAATTTAGGTCGCACATAAATTGACAAGGTTGGTCGGAAACCGGAACCGAACAAAATTTTGTTTTAGGCCTTAGGAGGCTCACCGTGTCGTTCTTCCACAGAATCCGTGAACGAGGGCAAGGAGAAGCCCGGGGTCCCGGCCAGCCCGGACGACGCGGGGGAGTACACGTCCCTGAAGGAGACGGGCCTCTCCAAGCCCGAGGGCAGCGAGCAGCCCCTGCTCAAGTCCTCCGACAGCGAGGGCTCCACCAGTGGCTCCGAGTCGGCCGTGGGGGCGCTGTACGCCCGCATCGCGCGGCTCTCCAAGACCTCCAAGGAGGACGACGGCGGCGGAGGCGGAGGCGGCGGCGGCGGGGCCAAGGACGGGGACTCCACTCCGGTCCCCGAGGCCAAGCGCAACGGCAAGCCCCCGCCCTCCCCTGGCAAACCCAAGCCCCGCCCACCGGACCCCTCCACCAAACCCAAGGTGTCCTGGATCCATGGAAACACTACGGGGTCTCCCCAGCCGGAGCCGCAGGGGCAGCCGCAGCCCCCACACCAGGCGGGGGCGAAGGCCCTCGCGGTGCCCCGGGAGAAGAAGAGAAGCTCCAGCGACGGTTCGGCCAAGAGCGAAGAGCGCCAGAAGATGAAGGACCTGGCCAAGGAGAAGAGCCGCGAGCAGCAGCAGCAGAAGAACCAGGAGCCGAGGGAGGCCGACGCCGCGTCCACCCCCGGCCGGGCCAAGCCCCAGCGGGGGGGCAGCAGGTCGGGGGAGGAGTCCAGCAGCCCCACCCACATGGAGCACATCAACGGCGTGGTGCAGAACGCCCTCAAGAAGATCGGCGGCTTCCACCACGGCTCCTCGTCCGAGAGGAAGGAGGCCCCCACCAGGGAGCCGGTCAAAGAGCCCCCGCGGAGCCCCAAGGTCCTCCACCCCCACATGAACTCGGAGGCGGCCACGCTGCTGGCCGCCCAGCTCAAGGAGAAGACCCAGAGCATCAACAGGAACGAGGGCACCGGCCTGACCAAGACCAACGGCCTCAGCGCCACCACGCCCAAGGCGTACCGCGAGAAGCCCACGCCCCCGCAGAAGGCCAAGCGCACCTCGTCCAGCGGCGCCGGGCAGCAGGGGGCCGCCAAGCCCCTCCTCCTCCCCAGCCTCCAGAAGCCGGCGGCCCCCCGGTCAGTCACCCCTGACCCGGGGCCCCCCGAAGCTAAGAGCCCGGATAAGCAGGACTTGAACGGCTCGAAGGCTGCGGAGCCGGTGTCGGAGCCTCCGACGCCCAAGAAGACCCCCATGAAGAAGCCGCCCCGGAAGAAGGGCAAGGAGGCCACCTTGGAGACGTCCGAGGTGAAGCCCCCCCAACCAAAGACTGCCATCATGCCCCCGCAGATTGTGAAGTGATCTTCTAGCGGACGGTCGACCAAGATTTGTAATATTTCTTTCTAAAGGACTGCACCAACTCAATGGTTGGAGTGGATGTATCCAGCCTACTGGTTGGAGGGGACTTCACCAGCCTACTGTTGGAGTGGATTAAACCAGCCTACTGGTTGGAGTTGACTATACCAGCGTGATAGTTGGAGTGGACTATACCATCATAATGGTTGGAGTGGAATATACCAGCATAATGGTTGAAATACAACCATTGTCGACTAAGGATTAGTCGTTTAAGTGAGTGTAGAAAGCAAGACAATCTTCCCACCGTGGCTTCAACCGTGTCTTTGTGGTGAGTTGTACCATAACGGCATCTATAACATTATTATTACATTCTCTCCCACCATGACCTATGGCCTTACTGGACCAAGCTGGACACAGCTGTCAGAACTTCAACAAGCTGAAGGTTGTGGAACACACACATCATCCTCCATTCATCTCTGCAATGTTTCCACCACTACATTCTCCCAACACTTTACCTGAATGGTTTATTATTACAAAACAGCAGTTAAGCTTTTAACTATGCACTCCACCCAGGTACTTTAACTATTTAGGAAATACATTGAATGAGTTGATCAGAACTCTGCTGTTCCAATAGACCCCAAAGTATAGCACAGAACAATGTGGAAGGCAAGCATAAGTTTCCTTTTAGATTATTTTCAGTTTAAGCTATCCGTTCTGAAAAAGAACAAATTCAGTCGTGTTTGTTAAAATTATAAATGTTGCGCTGAAGACAAAATTGTGCTATTTAAACCAAAAAATCTGAGTTAGCGCCAAAATGACTCTACCATGGCTAGCAGTGTGTTGCTCTTCTCAGAGTTGTGTTTACTTTCCGTTTCTACATCGAGGCTTGTACCAAAGTTTTTCAGGAATCCAAAACAAACATGGCCGACTTCCTTGGAAAAATCTTTAGGTTATTCTACCAAATACTGGTATCTTTGTGGACAGAAAACGTTAAAGCTAGCACCAAATTGAAGGGGAATATGTTGTCCTTTTCTGCAGTCACTTGAACCACTATACTGTTAGCATGGACCCACAGTGGATTTATCCTACGTCCTTCCTGGTATGCCACACTTAAGAGCACTTTACACGGGTTTACATTACATCAGAAGCATATCGATATCCAAGAACCCTTTGAGGAATTTGACTTTCTGCAGACAACACAGCGAACCAGGCCTTTTTAGATGGGACGCGATGGACCACCGAAACGCTATAATCTCTGTCCTTCACCCATTTGGTAAACGTCAGCAAATTAGGGGGCATTTAGTTATCTGGTCTTTGAAACACATGCTTAAGGTCTCCATCTGGATCTCTTCCGCTGTGGTAAAACTGGACAACAGGCCAGCCAAATACCACCGGGATCATTCCCTCATCCAGCAGGGAGATCGTCTTGACCGATCAGCTCATTGAGTTAAGCAGCGATATGGGAAAGTGATTTACTTGGATAGCATGTGGGGTAGAGAGGTGTGTGCTTTGAGTTGCATGAAGCATTTCTTATAGGAGCGTATGAAGCGAAGTGGCTTTAGAGGTCAACTAGGAAACCTGAAGCTGAAAAATAAATGGAGGAAAAAAGCATGTTAGGGCTGTATTTGATGTAAACGTGTCTTCGTGTGATGAAGTATTAAAGAGAAGGAGGGCTTTATTTTAATCAGGATCTGTGCTGAAGTTAAAACATAAGCTATTTACATCAGCAGAACGTTGCACAACTCAAAAACTGTAGGGCCCCTGCTCAGCACACACAAGACAATCAGTTCATTACCGGGGGCCACTTACTAGCATACAGGACAACCAGTTCTCTACCGTGGGGCCCCTGGTTAGCATACGAGACAACCAGTTCTCTACCGTGTGGTATCATACATAAGACAACAGTACAATCACTCAAGGGGTCTTATGCTGAATATCTCTGATCATACGAATCCACCAGCTTGTGTTCAACATAATGTTTTTATAAAAGGTACCGCCATTCCCCAAGTCTTTGTTCCATTTGTGTTTATTTTGTTTTTGAATTGTTTTTTTATTCCTATTTTCACAATGTTTTCTAAGCTGTGCTTATATGACATTTGTTTGGTGTTCCTTTAGTTGTCGTTGTCTTTTTTTAAGATCTGTAGTATTACGTCAATAAACTGACTTTCACTTTCTGTTCGCTTCTGCACGTTGCAGATCTGTGGCTCTGAGTACTTGCAGGTACTGGCTGGGCTCTGTGGTTTATCTCTGTTGACGTTATGTTTGTGTAACACGTAACTGCATGACGCAGAGGGGAACGAGAGGGCCCTAAGGGCTGAACTGTAACCGTATCAATCCGTCCATCGTCTCAGGACGAGAAGTACATGTCTGTGTGGTTCTGCTCCACGAGAGATGCCCCAACATTCATTATGTGATCATCAAGTGGCCATTGTAACTGGTTCAAACATATCTTTTTTATATCTGACTGGCCCGTACCTGTTTCAACAGGAATGGATATTTTTTTAAGAAGGGCCTTAAAATGCTGCAAAATCATAACAAATGTACGGTAATATTCTTTATTTCTTTGGCGTTTTTTTGGTTTGCGTCCTTGATTTTCATGTGTGTATGTTGTTGTTCTTTTAAGTTGGTGTTTATTGATTTACATTCTTCGAAATAAAAAGCGATACATGTAGCTGTAATTCAACTGAAAAATAACTTCTAATCATTGAATGCCCTCTTTGTAGAAATCACCAGTTTAACATTCTGTAGTTTTCAGCAGCAAGCCGTCCCATCGCCCGTTTGGACAGAGTATATCCCCACTGTACATCGAAGAAAAGGTTTATACTCACTGTACAGTGTGGACAAAGTACATCCTCCGTGTACAGTGAAGACAGAGTACATCCTCAGTGTACAGGGAGGACAGAGTGCTTTCAGTGACTTCCTACACCGAAGTAGAGCTTCAGTCCATGGCCGACTGATTTGAGCCTTTCCTGTTACTCTGGGCTTGAAGTTTCTCAGGGCCGGGGCAAGAGAGGGGCAGAGAGAGAGAGGGAGAGAGGTAGAGAGAGAGGCAAAGAGAGAGGGAGGCAGAGGGAGAGAGAGTGAGAGAGGGGGAGAGAGAGGCAAAGAGAGAGAGAGGGTGAGGGAGAGAAAGAGAGAGAAATAGAGGGTGAGGGAGAGAAAGAGAGAGAAATAGAGGGTGAGAGAGGCAGAGAGAGAGAGAGGCAGAGGGAGAAAGAGAGGGAGAGGGGGGGAGAGGGAGAGAGCGGGGGGGAGAGACAGAGAGAGAGGGACAGAGAGAGAGAGAGAGAGAGGAAGGGCCAGAGAGAGAGGGACAGAGAGAGTGAGAGGAAGAGGCAGAGAGAGAGAGAGGGACAGATGAAGGGGAGAGAGAGAGGGGGGGAGGGAGAGCGTGAGAGGAGTCCTACGGTGAAGGTATTTACCGCCGTCCGTCTCAGCCGCACTTCAAAGCGCCCGGAGGAGACCGGGGGACCTGGTCCGGCCGCCCGGGGACACGGAACACAAGAGCTCCTTTCAGGGCAGGAGGACAGTGGGGACTCTTGTGCCGGGGCCCTCCGACTGCAGCCATCACGCGCCCGCTACGTCTGCCCTCTGGGGGCAGGGGGAGGTGGTGGGGGTGGTGCTGGAGGTGTGGTCGGGGGGGTGACGGATGCGTCTGAGGATCTCAGTGTGGATGATCGGAGCAGGGGTGAAGGAATCGTCACTCAGGGAGTGTCCAGCGCAGCACTTATTATTAACCGCAGCTATTAATCAACTCCTCGCTGATAGAGGTCATTCAGACGGCCGAGCGCCATTCTCATCGTCATCATCTAACACGTGCGCTCCCAAACTGTGCACGTACCCCCCCACCTCCCTGCAGCAGCAGAATGCAGTGGAGCAGCCAAGCACAATGTTAACGTAGGGGCCTGCGGCACCTCTGACCCCGGGGCCCGCGCGGACAGGGACCGGCCCTGAGAACCGACCACATGTTCCATGGATTCTGCCTCCCTGACACACGACTCCGGAATGCACCGGCCGTCACGTGTCAAGTCGCCGCATCGTAGCGCTCAGGGGCTTGAAGAGTTTTCATTGGTCTTTTACTATTGACTTATCATGGCTCTCTCTCCCTCCCTCCCTCCCTCCCTCCCTCCCTCTCCCTCTCTCTCTCTCCCTCCCTCCCTCTCTCTCCCTCTCCCTCCCTCTCTCTCCCTCTCCCTCCCTCTCTCTCTCTCTCCCTCCCTCCCTCTCTCTCCCCCTCCCCCTCCCTCCCTCTCCCCCTCCCCCTCTCCCTCTCTCCCTTCCTCTCTCCCTCCCTCTCTCCCTCCCTCTCTTCCCCTCTCTCTTCCCCTCTCTCTCCCTTTCTCTCTCCCCCCCTTTCTCCCCCCTCTGTCTTCCTCTCCCCCTCTTTCCCCCTGACTCCCCCTCTCTCCCTTCCTGTGAGTGGTGATTGATAGTAATGTAGCAGTGGGATGCGTGTGCATTGGGACTACAGGAGCCGGCTCTATGTACCTCTCAGTGGGATGCGTGTGCATTGGGACTACAGGAGCCGTCTCTACGTACCTCTCAGTGGTGTGTGGGGACAGCGCTGTTGGCTCCTGTTGTGATGCAGCGGCACCGAGAGGTGGGGTGACGGGGTGAATCCATCAGCACGAGACCAGAGGTGACACAAAGGGGGGGTGTAACAGGACAGCCCTGGGGGGGGGCAGTTAATTTGGCGGGAAAGGGGAGAGACACACATGTTGCCTGGCCTTCCAAACATGACATGGACTCGTGCAACGGGTTCTATAAACTACCGGGCTTTTAGACTCAGCCCCCTCCCGTCCCCCTTATGAGTCAGCCAAAAAGCCTGGACCTAGAAAACCTACCCCCCCCCCCCCCCCCCCCCCTCCTCCTCCCTACGTTGCCATGGAGATTGACACAGATTGGAGAAACATCTGGTAGCCATTTCAGCCCTCTGGTGAGGAGAGGAAGAAAGAAATTTATGAGTGAGAGGAAAAAGAGGAATATTTTCTGCAATGCAAAGCAGAAAGAAAGTGGAGTTGTGTTACACTTGAAAGGGCGGGTTCGAAATATGGATTCTGCACGGACTGGAGCACCCGCCCCCTGGTCCACTTCTGAGCACTAAGCCCAGGACTATCCGTTAGTGTAGAATGGGTTTCTGTTAGACGGCGGTTGGCATGCAGACATCTCGATGGATCGTGATGAAAAAATTATGTATTTTTATGTATTTTGAACAATGCCTTTCAGCAAAAGGCGTTTTTCAACAGGGAGAAACTATGCCTATTTTGGAAAATCCTTTGAGGCAAAAGCGGCTATTTCTGCCTCAATTACGCAGTAGTTGATGGGACAATGGGAGAGCCGGTTTCTGCATCTTGCTCAAACTTTTGCTTTTAATTATAGACAATTCAAACAATCGGCTCTGTAACCGTCTGACACAAACAGGGCAGTCAGTTGGTTCCTGAACTGCAGTCGCCCTCCCCCCCCTCCCTCCCTCCCTCCCTCCTCCTCCCTCCCTCCCTCCACCATCCCTCCTCCCTCCTCCTCCTCCTCCCTCCCTCCTCCCTCCTCCTCCTCCTCCTCCTCCTCCTCCCTCCTCCCTCCCTCCCTCCTCCTTCCCTCCCTCCTCCTCCTCCTCCTCCCTCCTCCTCCCTCCTCCCCCTCCTCCTCCTCCTCCTCCTCCTCCCCCCTCCTCCTCCTCCCTCCTCGGTCAGCCGAGCGATACTTGAGCCGCGTGTGGGTCGCTCCTCGCCGACGACGTGCTGTCTGCGAGCCGCGCTGCCTAATTGCAGTGTTTCTTACGCGTTAAGACTCCCGTGTTTCTCAGGCCCGGGTGGATACGCAGTAACTATGAAATGACATTTACTGGAAACGGAGCTGGCGCTTGAGCGAGGCCAAAACCACCGCTCTGAGGTCAGCGCGCGACCAGAGAGACGAAACAAAAAAACGCAATGGGGCGACTGCTGCGCCAGCGTTGCGTGTGTTTATAGATTCTCAATGACATCTACTCAGGCTATGATTTAAGGCTCCCTCCTTTGCAACGGCACCAAACTAAAATAGAGTCCTCGGTGAAAGGGCCCGGCTAGGGTCCACCACACGGCCTGACGGATAGGTGATCGGCTGGATGGGACTGGTCGTTACGGCGACTAACTAGGTCAAGCGGATGTTTCGCCAGAGATGGAAGTTGTTCCGAGGTTTTTAGTTTTACACGTCATGCTCCATTTGGCCACTTTCCTCCCCCAGAATCGTAACTTAAGTACAACGCTGTTTAGATTAGCTTACAGTATATATACAGTAGGAGGTACAGACTCAACCTATCTGCTGTACATACTGGACTGGAGATGTATCGAGTGTTACGGGGGTATTCTACCGACACACAACATGTCATCCCGCTATTACTATTCACTGAGACCGCTTTTATAAACAATGAAAGCAAATTGTGCTGAGCGGCCAGAAAGATAATTAGGCCACGTTCATTCTCTTCATCCACACGTGTGCTTGTGCTCTTTTTCCTCCTTTTCCTCAGCTGAATGGGTGTGCAGCATACAGTTGTCTGGGACTTGAAATTGCCCTAGATTTTTCCCCCGGTGTCAGCATAATTGCGTGGAGCGAGAGAGCGAGGAGGATTTGGAAGCCTAATAGAAAGCAGAGAGCAGTCCGATGCAGATGCCTTCTCCATTTTTTTTTTTATCCTTTTCCCCCAGTTTCCTCCCATTCTTGCGGCCGGTCTTTCACTCGCTTCCTGTGGCTTAAAACCCCCTTTTTATTTGTATATTTTATTCACTCTGTGTCTTTTTACCATCGGTGGGACTGTTGGTTTTATTTTTACGATCCTCCAGGGGCCTGGTCAAAAGCTATTTTTCCTCCCCACCGTAGAGCAACAGAGAATAGAAAAGCCACGACCACACTCCGGTAATCGGCGCCGTCGCAAAGAACGGTCACGAGTTTGATCCCCATTCTCTGCAGCCCAGAGAAACAGGCCTGGGGTTTTTATCGCTGATCGCCACATTTCCCCCGAAACCGCGCAATGTGTGTGACCCTCACGGCCGACCCTACAACAACAACAACAAGGGCAGCTTTGTTGTTCAGGAAACACACTTGTTTTCCCCCGTCCGTGTGAGAATCTCCCGCTCCCCAGACACATGTGGATACAGATGTGGAGCCTCCAGCCCGTGGGGGTTAAGAGAGAGCCTCATCCTGTCTCCCACGGCCTGGGGTTGCCTGGAGGGGTCCAGGCAGGAACATCTCGCCCTGGTCGTCACTCCATGTGCAGTGAGATGATCTACGCTCCCCCCACCTCCTCCACCACCACCCAACCACCTCCATCTCCACCTCCACCCACTCCATCATAACCTCCACCACCACCTCCTTCATCATCATAACCCCCACCTCCACTTCCTCCATCCTAACCTCCACCACCACCACCACCACCAGCTGGGTGTGTACGTGTGTCCATGTGTGTGCGTTTGAGTGTTTGTTTGTTTACACGTGTGGGTGTGTGTCTGCTTGTTCCCCATGTGTGTGTGTGTGTGTTTGTGTCTGCATGGTCCCCATGTGTGTGTGTGTGTTTGTGTCTCTGGTTCCCCATGTGTGTGTGTGTGTTTGCGTCTGCATGGTCCCCATGTGTGTGTGTGTGTGTGTGTGTTTGGGTGTGACCAAGTGTCTGTCTGTGTGTTTGAATCCATGTGCTTCCATGACTAGAGCGCTATTGGAAAGGCCGACAGGACCAGACCAGAGCCCTTATGGGAAGACATGTGTTTCTGATTAGCCGGGCTGAGATTAGAAGGGGGGGGGGGGGGGGGCGGGAGCAGAGAGGAGAGGAGAGAGAACGAATCAGTGGCTGTCAGTTCAACACCTCCCTGTCACTCTGTCACCTGCACCTCCCTGTCACTCTGTCACCTCCACCTCCCTGTCACTCTGTCACCTGCACCTACCTGGCACTGTCACACCTCCACCTCCCTGTCACCTCCACCTCCCTGTCACTCTGTCACCTCCACCTCCCTGGCACTCTGTCACCTCCACCTCCCTGTCACCTCCACCTCCCTGTCACCTCCACCTCCCTGTCACTCTGTCACCTCCACCTCCCTGTCACTCTGTCACCTCCACCTCCCTGTCACTCTGTCACCTCCACCTCCCTGGCACTCTGTCACCTCCACCTCCCTGGCACTCTGTCACCTCCACCTCCCTGTCACTCTGTCACCTCCACCTCCCTGTCACCTCCACCTCCCTGTCACTCTGTCACCTCCACCTCCCTGTCACTCTGTCACCTCCAGCTCCCTGTCACCTCCAGCTCCCTGTCACCTCCAGCTCCCTGTCACCTCCAGCTCCCTGTCACCTCCAGCTCCCTGTCACTCTGTCACCTCCACCTCCCTGTCACTCTGTCACCTCCACCTCCCTGTCACTCTGTCACCTCCACCTCCCTGTCACTCTGTCACCTCCACCTCCCTGTCACTCTGTCACCTCCACCTCCCTGTCACTCTGTCACCTCCACCTCCCTGTCACTCTGTCACCTCCACCTCCCTGTCACTCTGTCACCTCCAGCTCCCTGTCACTCTGTCACCTCCACCTCCCTGTCACTCTGTCACCTCCAGCTCCCTGTACATTTGTCACCACAATGCGTGACAAATGTACAAATGTAATATGTAAACACTCAGGAACACTCCACCAATGAAACTGTTTTGTGTTAAGCCTGCAGCTATCAGAAGCAGATCAGAGTCAAGGTTAACAGTTGGTTGTGTGCGCATGTGTTTGTGTTTTCGTTTTTGAGTGCTTGGGTGTGTGTGTGTGTGTGCGTAAGTGTGTGTTGTTCTGTGTGTGTGTGTGTGTTGTTCTGTGTGTGTGTGTGTGTGTGTGTGTGTGTGTGTGTGTGTGTGTGGCTGTGTGTGTGTTTTAGGACTTGTGAATTACGTCAGGGTGTTTTTTGCGTGAGTGTTGAGATAACACGGAAGTGGTAGGACTGCTTCCCCATTTACGTCACTTAATGGTCACTTCATGGTCACTCCATGGTCACTCCATGGTCACTAGATGATCCCCAGATGGTCACTAGATGATCACTTCATGGTCCCTCCATGGCCACTTCATGGCCACTAGATGTGGGGAGGTCTCCACCACTTCCCTCCATGTGGCGCCCAGCACCCACTAACAAACCAGAGGAACCTTCCTGCAGGCTGCAGCTCTTCATGTCCCCAGCTCATCTACCCGCCGGTCCCGGTTTGTTTGTTGACGTTCTCCGACTCTTCCTCAGCAGAACCTCCAGATGTTCCGAGTCAGGGTCAGCACACACACGGGCGGCGGCACGGAGCGTGCATCGCAGAGTTCCCACTTCAACAAACCGATCACCATTAAGACACGTCCTACCAGAGTGCACCACCCTCCACAACACCTCCACCCTCCACAACACCTCCACCCCCGACTTCCTCCACCACCACGGCCTCCCCTCTTTATGAGAACGCTTTATTACAGTAGGCAGACAGGCTGCCCCACAGCCCCGGGACTCAGACAGGATCAAACACACATGCACACATGCCCACACAAACACACACACACCCACGTGCGCATGCACGCACACACTCACACACACCCACGCAAGGCCTGCTGTTATGGAGGCCGCTTCCGAAACTTTTGGCAGACCAGGAAGTGTGTTTGTGTAAGTGTGTGTGTAAATGTGTGTGTAAGTGTGTGTGTGTGTGTGTGTGTGTGTGTGTGTGTGTGTGTGTGTGTGTGTGTGTGTGTGTGTGTGTGTTAAAAGGCTCTTGACTGATGAGTTTGGGAAAAAGGTGACAGCCTCAGAAGAGAGAGTAAAGCAGGCAGATGACAGAAGTCAGAGGGACAGACAGATGTCAGAGAGAAAGACAGAAGTCAGAGAGACAGACAGATAGCATGGAGACAGAGGCAGAAACAGAGAGATCCAGAAAGTTGTAAGAAAATGATTCAGGCGTGGAAGAGTTGGATAAATGTTCCAGAAGTATAAACTAAAATAGATTAATGTCGGCTACCTTTGCATAACAATCTTCATAGCCATGCACTGAATTTTTCTCCAATGTTCAATTAGCAATAAGAAAAGTTGGAGAGCATAAATACGGGTTGATTTATTGTTCATCGTCTCTGGGGCTTCATTCTACACATGACTATTCATTTTCCCATTGTCAGCAGATTAGTGGTAATAACATTTTTGGCAGTGTGCGCTATAAACTGCTGGAGCAGAGTAGTGTGAACACATATGGTATGCATCCACACATATAGGCTAAGGAGCCACTCCGGCCCTCACCCCACCCCCAACCCAGCTCCCCGTGCCTGCACTCCAGGCTTCTCCCCTTCTCTACAGCCGTACCCAAACCCCTCTCTGGCTGCTCATTCTCCTCAACTTTCCATTAACTGAGGAGTTATTGTGTGCTGTACGTCCTTGCACTTAAAAATAGTACCTAGCATCGTGTAGCATCTTATCCTAGCTATCTTTGTTGTAGACAGGGAATGTGTATTGTTCCACTTTCTTCTGACAAATGTACTTATTGTAAGTCGCTTGAGAAGAAAGCGTCTGCTAAATGCCCTAAATGTAAATGTAAATCTCCCTCAAGCCCTTTACAACATAAATATATAACATAATATCGTACAATGTGACAATGGGAAGACTGGCTGGTCAACAGTGGTGGGAAACACGGTCAGAGAAACAGACGGACAGAGAAACAGGCTGCCATTTCATGCATCACCAGCAGCTGACACCGATCTGCGCCACACTCTAGGTTTCGGAGCTCGGTGACTGGAACAGATAGAGAGGGGAGATGGATTTAGTTCAGAATTCCAGTAAGGAACAGCTTATTTTTGTTGGAAGCACAATTGTCTGTGGCCGGGCCTTTGGAAGTACATTTCACCCGCCCATCTGCCAGTAGACGGAGGGGTGGGCGCTGCTGCCCTCTAGTGGTGACCTAGTATGCGTGTTCTCAATAACTTCGATGAGTAAACATTGTTATTCCACCGTCGTGGTGCTCAAAACCCCGTGAAGCCTCTGTGGTTTTGTGAATAAGCACAAGCAGATGATTGTAGCATTGCAGCATTGTGTTATGCAAACCCCCTATGTTTATAATTCTGGAGTTCTGAACAGAAAATAGGTTTTCGGTTATGTATGGAATGCATCTGGCTCTTACTTGCCATGTCATCATTTGCCATGGGAAACGGCGATAAGAGCACAGATGTGCTCAGCCTCGCTGACAACTAAACAAACTGGGAGAAAGGAATAAACCATGAAGTTTGCCAGAGGGGAAATAGTTTAGCTTTTTGAAAGACAAATCAGCAGAACATCAAAGACACAGGCATCATTAGTGGCATTCAAATTAGAGTTGCATAACAGGTCATAACAGATTGTAATTATTAACAATTATTTAGATGAAAATAAAAAAGATGGATTTACTTAAGACCTGGATTCATCCCCCCTTAAAAAAAATGGTTTACCCCTCCTGATATGCTGATAAGTACTCAACACAATTTGTACTCCTAAGTAGTTGAATTAACTTGGAGAGAGGCTGACAGCCTGACACAGACACATGTGTCGTAAAATGTGGGCCTTTTACTTAGTCGTGATTCTGGCGATCTCCGCCGACGCGTCAGGGAATGACAGCCACTCTCCGGGGGAAGAGACGCGGGTCATCGCTCGGGGGAAACTGCTGGTAGGTACCGGCGGCGACGCTCTAGCCGCTCAAGCCGCTCATTGAATGAACGGGGATCCGAACCCACTTGACGTGTGACAGCCGTGCTCGCGATGCATGTCGACAACCCACCAATAAGGCTTTGCCGAACCTGTCAGTACTAATCGTGTTTCAGGATGCGGTGTCGAGTCTGGCCCTATGGGGCTGGCGTGTATTCAGTCTTGGGTGCATTTGGTCTGAATAGGAACATGATTTATATCGGCTGACTGTCAACTGTCATCTGCTGCCAGGCTCCCAGCGTGGTCGGGTGAAGCATCAAGAAGATGCCGGAACTCCACCAATTCCTGATGGAGCGCTGGGCACTGTAGTATCCTCCTTCTGTGACCGTGAAGCCATTATTTAGACGGTGAATGTGTGCCTTCATTCATTCATTCGTCGATTTGATCCGCCGTTCATGGAAAACGAGACTGATAGTAACTCACAATACAATATGTTAAGTATGTGCAGCACAATGCCCATATATAGGTTTATATAGTCTACAGTGCCTCACACCTGGGGGTCCAGACCCCCCCCCTGCTCTGCACATGGGGCCATTCGGGGGGGGGGGGAATGGGGGGGATTACAGTCTAATATGATTAGGAGTAGAGGTGGTGTCAGTTTGCTCACATTGGAGCAGATGTGGGAGAAGCGGGAGGCGAAGGCACAATAAAGTATTAGTTGGGGTCCCCAGACCTCCAGACGGCGGGGTCCTCAGATCTCAGACCTAGACACGGGGACCCTAGATCTAGACAGGGGGCCCCAGGCTGCTACCTAGCTCGTAGCCAGCTGAGAGCTAACCCCCCTGCTCTTCCTATGCTCACCACCCCAGAGACCAGGTGTGGAGACCAGGTGCGGAGGGGCTGGTGTTTCCCAGGGAGAACTGCTGTCTGTCTGTCTGTCTGTCTCCCCCCCCACCCTCCCTCTCTCTCTCTCCCTCTCTCCCTCTCTCCCTCCCCCCCCCCACCCTCCCTCTCTCTCTGCCCCCCCACCCTCCCTCTCTCTCTCTTCTCTCTGTCCCTTTCTCTTCCCTCTCTCTCTCCTTCTCTCTCTCTCTCTCTTCCTCTCTCTTTCTCTTCCTCTCTCTCTCCCTCTCCCTCTCCCACTCTCTCCCTCTTTCTGTTTGATGCCCTGTCGTTCCTTAATCTCCACCCTATAGCCATAACCTGGAGTATGATTCCTCGGAGGAGAAGGAGCCCCGTCTGATCTTCTACGATGACAGGGACAAGGTGGTGCAGGTGAGGTGAAAGCCCGGAGGTATTTCGGTCTGCCTTGCTCATCAGTAAAGGCTGCAGGTTGAATCCCGAGGGGAGGATGGTTGAGATGTTTGTGGAGGAGTCACGATACTCTCAGAGCTGATCTCAATTGGATAGTGGGGCTACAGAGAGGTAGAGGCAGACACAGACACACACACCCAGACACACGCACGCACACCCTATAGACTTCTCCAGACAATATTTAGAAACACAGATTC
Source organism: Gadus chalcogrammus (assembly GCF_026213295.1). NCBI lineage: Eukaryota > Metazoa > Chordata > Actinopteri > Gadiformes > Gadidae > Gadus > Gadus chalcogrammus. The sequence continues at coordinate 25,116,922 of NC_079422.1, forward strand.
AGCAGAGAGAGAGAGAGAGAGAGAGAGAGAGAGAGAGAGAGAGAGAGAGAGAGAGAGAGAGAGAGAGAGAGACCATGAGAGAGTTCTCATTGCAGTCATTCTTTAACTCATTCCTATCAGACGGTCCCTGTGAAAGAGATGACGGCGGACGCCATCGGCCAGCTGCTGGAGGCCCGCGGCTTCTACAGGAGGAGCCAGAAGGGAGAGGAGGTTCCCGAGGAGTTCCAGAACTTCCCCCTGCACGCCCCCAGAGACGAGCTCTGAGGGCCCCTAGTGGCCGCGGACCGCTGCTGCAGCCCTGTCGCTTAATGACGAGTGGGGCTCCAAGGCTCAACTGTCAGCCCGGCCCCACTCCGATAACCCCTCGACAGGCTGCGCAGTCCGAACTCAAAAATATAAATTGTGAAAAATATGTGGTGTTATGATAATAAAAATTTGAATTGGCTCCATTGAAAGAATGTTTTTTTTTTCAATTTTCAATATAGGCCCATTATCCCGATGCTATAGTTAAGAGATTTTTTATAAAAACAATAAATATGGGGACAAAATGTAAAGAGGAATTTTGGGGGGCCCAAAAGGCCTATGAGGCCCGGGGCTCCAGGCAATACCTGGTTAGCCTAATAGTACGTCCCGCCTTTGCCTATATCTTACACCTTTCCTTATCTTTGGCTCCCAGACCGTAGTCGGGGAGCACAGGGGAAACGTTCCCTAACCCTAACCCACTATGAAGGAGCAAGAAGCAACGTTGAAGGACCGTAGGCTACTAAACGCCCTATCCATTGTATGGGTTTGTAAAATGCTAAAATCAAATCAAATGTATTTATTAAGCACCTTTAATAAAAAAAAAAAAAAAAGGTAATTGGTTGGGTGGTGATATTAGGTTTTATTTGTGTTTTTGTCATGCCTGTCTACGCTTCAAACTCATGCATATTGCAAAAAATATGCAACAGCGCCCTCTGGGGTCACACTTTTCAGTGGGTCGCAGATTTCGGTGTAACGCCGACAGTGATCGGCGGTCTGCTGCTCATAGGTTGGAATGACACGGGCACTGATTATTGACGGCTGGGTACTTTATCACACAGTTTCAACAACCGACAGTACACGTCTGCACCAAACATAACCGGACTCACCTAATAGGCGAGTTTCAGATCTTCTGCATTTGCGCGCATGCATGCACGAGACTTGTGAACATCAGCCAGAACTAATCAGAAACTGGTTCCCACAACGTCAAGTGGGACACAGGGTCCATGGTCTTCTGAATTATGTCTCTTTTGTTCTGGAGAACTAGGGTCATCCAGGAGATCATTCCAGAAGTCTTCCAGGAAATCCCAGCCAATCAGAAAGGAGGAGGAAGAAGACTTTACAGGTCAAATGGCCTTCAGCGACGAAGAGCGCCAACAAGGTGTGCCCAGTAGGGTTAGACTAGAGCCTGAGGGGGATTGTTTTTTTTTACAATTTATTTTATTAAAACAGAAAATATGGTGGTCAGTATTTATACATAGCCTGTTATTCTTGGTGTTTTAAAGTACCAATAATCACCACCTAGATGCATTCAAAACAGATTTCCCTATTGTGACAAATTTGAAAGACATTTAACAATCCACTTCAAGTACTCTTTATTCATATTCTTCAAATTAACAATCGTAATCAATGGCCTCAGCCATAATGCAATATATCAAGAACCCATGCAAAACTGTATGGCACTCCTTCAGATTCCCCTACTGCGATAGCCTGGTAACAGATCAAATAAATAGGCATTTGGTTCCATGTTAGATATTTACCAATCAACTCCTTGTTGACTCCTCGATCATTGTCTACCACGTCTTTTCACATATTCGGCCTCATATTATGGCTTCATAGTCCTAAGATTGATATTGTCAGATCAGGTTCACCAGTAAGGATGCTTAAGCTGCTCAGCTGTCCCAATTCCCCAAAACAAAATCAGTAAAGATGAAGTATCTTTATTAATGAAACAAGTTTTCAAACATCATCTGAAGTACTTGAAGTCCTCAAGGAATAAAACACAGATGCGGGGGAAAAGAGATGCCTTTAAAGAAACAAAGTGGAGCGACCCAGGGACAAGTCTGGTTTGGGTTTAAGATTAAGGATGGTTAACTTTTACTATTGGTGTTTGGTTAAGTTCAGGCATTAGTGATTGTATTAAAGATTGTTTAGGTATTAGGAAAGAGTTTAGGTATTAGAGATGTTTAGTTAGAGGGTCAAGTTTGGGTATTAGGTTAGGTTGAGGTAAGCGAGTTTAGGCCTTTGAGATGTTTAGTTAGATGGTTCAGTTTAGGTACTATGTTATGGTAAGAGTTTAGGCGTTTGAGCTCTTCAGTTAGATGGTTAAGTTTGGGTATTAGGTTAGGTTGAGGTAAGCGAGTTTAGGCCTTTGAGATGTTTAGTTAAATGGTTCAGTTTAGGGTAAGAGAGTTTAGGCATTTGCGATCTATATTTAGATGGTTAAGTTTGGGTATTAGTTTGGCTTTTTGTTTTGTTAGACAAGTTACTTTAGGCATTTTATGTGATTCAATTTAGGGCATTTGAAAGAAAGATCAGAAAGATTGTTAAGCTCAGGTTAGCTCCAGCTTTGTCCCTTTAGTCGCTCCCTTAGAAAGAGGGTTCAGAGATTACTGGGTCAGAAATACAATAGTTGGGGTCACAGAAATAAAAGGCATAAATCATTCAGGTAAACATGCTTTTCCTACAACATGGTGTGAATTACAGTACTTTGTTTTAAAGTTAAAATGGTAAAGTGGTAACAGTATGGTGTGTTGGAGGCAGGAGGAGTTGTAGGAGTTGTGGAGCTCCAAGTGGTTATGTCTGGGGTAGATTGGATTGTAGGTGTAGCCAGGGATCCTCAGGGTGGATGGGGAGTAGGCCACTGTTGTAGATCAACTGTTCGGTCATCGTACTCTGAAATATATTTAAGGCAAAGAGGAAAGTCAGTCTCACAGTGTGCTGGCCGATTTAGAAGACATTTTCATCACCAAACGTGAAGGCCAATCAAAGACACAAATGCAGTAACAGCACCATCTGGCGTCAAACATAGGTCATTACATTCAGTAATTTAGGTTGGATTTGAGATCGATTTACAGGAGAGAAAAGGCTTCAAGTCATTACGGCAACAACATCAAAAACGTCAGTGATGGATTACCATCTTTCATCAATAAATGTATATGTTTAATTGATACAAGTCAGTTGGGCCATTCCCAGGGAGTCTTCAACCTTTTTATGAAAATTGGGAGGGATTAAGTTATTGCCGTTTGGTCCATTTAAGAATGAAATAACCATTTATCAAAGTTCTCACCTGGGTCTCTCCGCCATGGCAACTGCACAGCCATCTGCTATTCCATCGTGACCTGAAAAAAACAGTACTTTGTTGATCCCAAGTGAAAATTAGTAATAGCAAGAAGGGCAAAAAATATACCAAGGGTAGGTATAAAAACTATACAAAGGATGGAAGCAAGCATTGTGTGAATGGGAAGGGCAATTATTCATTTCTACGAATCTTAAGCATTAGCCAATATCAGTTTGACAAAGCGAAAAAAATTGAATCAAAAGCACACACTATGCGAGCATTATTTTGAGAGGGTATCGATGGATTAATTTTATTTAATGGCCCCAACCAAGTGTAAATGTATCTAACAGTGGCATTGTCAAGATGGACTGAAAGCTTCCCGAAATGTTAGTGTTGGGTTTGACAGGTTACATCATTATGACGTTGGGGATACGGTACCACTTTTATTCTGGGTGACCAAAAGCCCAGCTACAATTTGCTGATAAACCCAGCTACTCTGTCCTAGATTTTTCAGATGATAAGATTTACTTTATTGAACCTTTAATCGGTCTGATGAATTCACCTTTCCTGGACAAGAAGCTGGTTGGTCTTGACACCTCCCGCTGACCGCCACCGCAGGGACCTCCGACTGCGTCGCCTCAGTCCCTTCAGGAACACACGTGACCCATTGGCACACTGGACATTTGTTTTCTCCCCATTAATGCAGTCCAACACTTCACACAGATGTCAATAGTGTATTTTAGTTAGTTATAGTTATTACTCCCAACCCCAAAAGCCAGCCACATGTAACACACATCCTGACTAGTCCTAGTGGCCGAGAATGCTTTCTTAACAGCCAGTCAGAATGAACACATCTGTATGGATTACTTTAGATCTGTACGATGAGTCGCTGTCCGTGTCATTCTAAACAATCCAAGCAAGCCATCAATATGTGTATTCCGTCGTCTTACCCTTCAGCATCTACAGAGCTGCACCACTCCTGGTCTTCCCTCCACCTACAGCTTCCAGCGCCAGTCCTGAATTTGACAAACACTGTCGAACACTGATCTTGAAATTAAATGTTCAGGGGCCAACCCTACCCCTGAACAAAAATAATTCAAGACATTTCATTCATGGTTCAACGTTCATAAATAATTGTCAATGCTTAAATTCCTTGCAAATAAGTAATATGAAGGACAGCATGAGGCATATCTAGCAAGATGATTATGGTACAGTGAGAACCATATGTTTTTATACAGCAAACAATTTAACTCAAGTAAATTGCCATAGAAAGTTATAAACCTTACTTGCCTCAATTGCTGATGTTCGTACATATCTTGGAATGGACTTGGTGAAATTTGACAAAATATTGGAATGTAAAATTTGTAATTTTTTTTAATTTGCAGTACTACAAATCGGAATTTGCCGGTGTTGATGTTCATAGGACCAAGTGCAAGTACTAACAATCGCTAACAATCGCAAACCCATTCCCCGTCTACAGCAGCTATAGCTAGATCATGCAGATGCTAGACAATTAAGTAATATGAATAAATACAACACACAGGTTAGCTACCAGGCGAAACGCTCCCAGCCAGTTGTGTTGGAGAAAACTGCCTACCAGTCTACAAGGTGAAACGCTACCAACACAGTTGCGCTGGAGAGAATTACCTTCCAAGCTACCAGGTGAAACGCTCCCAACACAGTTGCGTTGGAGCAAACTACCTTCCAAGCTACCAGGTGAAACGCTCCCAACAAAGTTGCGTTGGAGCAAACTGCCTTCCAAGCTACAAGATGAAACGCTCCCAACACAGTTGCGTTGGAGCAAACTAGCTTCGAAGCTACCAGGTGAAACGCTCCCAACACAGTTGCGTTGGAGCAAACTACCTTCCCGGCTACCAGGTGAAACGCTCTCAACATAGTTGCGTTGGAGCAGACTACCTTCCAAGCTACCAAGTGAAACTCTCCCAACACAGTTGCGTTGGAGCAAACTAGCTTCCAGGCTACCAGGTGAAACGCTCCCAACACAATTGCATTTACTGTACAGTCAGTATGTTTACATACACATCTTATAGCCAAAGAAGGTCGACTATATTCCCCAATTGGACAACTGCAATTGTCCGAGTACATATTTCAGATTATATTGCACAGAATAAAACCACATTGCAATGACTTAAAATCGAAGTGCATAAAATTGCAAGTAATAAAAATAATATAGAGCATAGAATTGCAAATAATTAAAATCGTAGAGCATAGAATTGCAAATAATTAAAATCGTAGTGCATAGAATTGCAAAGAATTAAAATCGTAGTGCATAAAATTGCAAGTAATAAAAATAATATAGAGCATAGAATTGCAAACAATTAAAATCGTAGTGCATAGAATTGCAAAGAATTAAAATCTTAGAGCATAGAATTGCAAAGAATTAAAATCGTAATGCATAGAATTGCAAAGAATTAAAATCGTATTGCATAGAATCAAACCACATTGCAAAGAATTTAAAATCGTTTAGCACAGAATAAAACCACATTGAAGCCATCAAGCAGCAGTAGCCTACAACTTCAGCGGCAGTCATCAGTTTGCAAATGTATGGAAAGTTGTAAAAAGGAAAGATTCAAAAAGGGAGAATCTACTGTGCATGTGTAAATCAGCTAATCGATCTCTTAAATTCAAACCTACCAAGCCAAAAACCAACAATTACGCTCCCAACACAGTTGCGTTGGAGCAAACTACCTTCCAAGCTACCAGGTGAAACGCTCACAACACTGTTGCGTTGGAGCAAACTACCTTCCAGGCTACCAGGTGAAACGCTCCCAACACAGTTGCGTTGGAGCAAACTACCTTCCAAGCTAACAGGTGAAATGCTCACAACACTGTTGCGTGGGAGCAAACTACCTTCCAGGCTACCAGGTGAAACGCTCCCAACACAATTGCGTTGGAGCAAACTACCTTCCAGGCTACCAGGTGAAACGCTCCCAACACAGTTGCGTTGGAGCAAACTACCTTCCAAGCTGCCAGGTGAAACGCTCCCAACACAGTTGCGTTGGAGCAAACTACCTTCCAAGCTACCAGGTGAAACGCTCACAACACCATTGCGTTGGACCAAACTGCCTTCCATGCTACCATGTGAAAAACTCCCAACACAGTTGCATTTAATGTACAGTCAGTATGTTTACATACACATCTTATAGCAAAAGGTCGACTATACTCCCCAATTGGACAACTGCAATTGTCCGAGTACATATTTCAGATTATATTGCACAGAATAAAACCACATTGCAATGACTTAAAATCGGAGTGCATATAATTGCAAATAATTGAAATCAAATAGAGCATAGAACTGCAAATAATTAAAATCATATAATGCATAGAATTGCAAAGAATGAAAAATCGTAGCGCATAAAATGGCAAAGAATTAAAATCGTAGTGCATAGAATTGCAAGTAATAAAAATAATATAGAGCATAGAATTGCAAACAATTAAAATCGTAGTGCATAGAATTGCAAAGAATTAAAATCGTAGTGCATAGAATTGCAAAGAATTAAAATCGTAGTGCATAGAATTGCAAGTAATAAAAATAATATAGAGCATAGAATTGCAAACAATTAAAATCGTAGTGCATAGAATTGCAAAGAATTAAAATCATAGTGCATAGAATTGCAAAGAATTAAAATCTTAGAGCATAGAATTGCAAAGAATTAAAATCGTAGAGCATAGAATTGCAAACAATTAAAATCGTAGTGCATAGAATTGCAAAGAATTAAAATCGTAGTGCATAGAATTGCAAAGAATTAAAATCGTAGTGCATAGAATTGCAAGTAATAAAAATAATATAGAGCATAGAATTGCAAACAATTAAAATCGTAGTGCATAGAATTGCAAAGAATTAAAATCATAGTGCATAGAATTGCAAAGAATTAAAATCTTAGAGCATAGAATTGCAAAGAATTAAAATCGTAATGCATAGAATTGCAAAGAATTAAAATCGTATTGCATAGAATAAAACCACATTGAAGCCATCAAGCAGCAGTAGCCTACAACTTCAGCGGCAGTCATCAGTTTGCAAATGTATGGAAAGTTGTAAAAAGGAAAGATTCAAAAAGGGAGAATCTACTGTGCATGTGTAAATCAGCTAATCGATCTCTTAAATTCAAACCTACCAAGCCAAAAACCAACAATTACGCTCCCAACACAGTTGCGTTGGAGCAAACTACCTTCCAAGCTACCAGGTGAAACGCTCACAACACTGTTGCGTTGGAGCAAACTACCTTCCAGGCTACCAGGTGAAACGCTCCCAACACAGTTGCGTTGGAGCAAACTACCTTCCAAGCTGCCAGGTGAAACGCTCCCAACACAGTTGCGTCGGAGCAAACTACCTTCCAAGCTACCAGGTGAAACGCTCACAACACCATTGCGTTGGACCAAACTGCCTTCCATGCTACCATGTGAAAAACTCCCAACACAGTTGCATTTAATGTACAGTCAGTATGTTTACATACACATCTTATAGCAAAAGGTCGACTATACTCCCCAATTGGACAACTGCAATTGTCCGAGTACATATTTCAGATTATATTGCACAGAATAAAACCACATTGCAATGACTTAAAATCGGAGTGCATAGAACTGCAAATAATTAAAATCATATAATGCATAGAATTGCAAAGAATGAAAAATCGTAGCGCATAAAATGGCAAAGAATTAAAATCGTATAATGCATAGAATTGCAAAGAATTAAAATCGTATAATGCATAGAATTGCAAAGAATGAAAATTCGTAGTGCATAGAATTGCAAATAATTAAAATCACAAAGAGCATAGAACTGCAAATAATTAAAATCGTATAATGCATAGAATTGCAAAGAATGAAAAATCGTAGTGCATAGAACTGCAAAGAATTAAAATCGTATAATGCATAGAATTGCGAAGAATTAAAATCGTAGTGCATAGAATTGCAAAGAATTTCAATCGTAGTGCATAGAATCAAACCACATTGCAATGACTTAAAATCGGAGTGCATAGAATTGCAAAGAATTGAAATCACAAAGAGCATAGAACTGCAAATAATTAAAATCGTATAATGCATAGAATTGCAAAGAATGAAAATCGTAGTGCATAGAATTGCAAGTAATAAAAATAATATAGAGCATAGAATTGCAAATAATTAAAATCGTAGTGCATAGAATTGCAAATAATTAAAATCGTATTATGCATAGAATTGCAAAGAATTAAAATCGTAGTGCATAGAATTGCAAAGAATTAAAATCATAGAGCATAGAACTGCAAATAATTAAAATCGTATAATGCAGAGAATTGCAAATAATTAAAATCGTAGTGCATAGAATTGCAAATAATTAAAATCGTAATGCATAGAATTGCAAAGAATTAAAATCGTAGAGCATAGAATTGCAAAGAATGAAAATTGTAGTGCATAGAATTGCAAAGAATTAAAATCGTAGTGCATAGAATTGCAAAGAATTAAAATCGTAGAGCATAGAATCAAACCACATTGCAAAGAATTTAAAATCGTTTAGCACAGAATAAAACCACATTGAAGCCATCAAGCAGCAGTAGCCTACAACTTCAGCGGCAGTCATCAGTTTGCAAATGTATGGAAAGTTGTAAAAAGGAAAGATTCAAAAAGGGAGAATCTACTGTGCATGTGTAAATCAGCTAATCGATCTCTTAAATTCAAACCTACCCAGCCAAAAACCAACAATTACGCTCCCAACACAGTTGCGTCGGAGCAAACTACCTTCCAGGCTACCAGGTGAAACGCTCCCAACACAGTTGCGTTGGAGCAAACTGCCTTCCAAGCTACAAGGTGAAACGCTCCCAACACAGTTGCGTTGGAGCCAACTACCTTCCCGGCTACCAGGTGAAACGCTCCCAACACAGTTGCGTTGGAGCAAACTACCTTCCAAGCTACCAGGTGAAACGCTCACAACACCATTGCGTTGGACCAAACTGCCTTCCATGCTACCATGTGAAAAACTCCCAACACAGTTGCATTTACTGTACAGTCAGTATGTTTACATACACATCTTATAGCAAAAGGTCGACTATACTCCCCAATTGGACAACTGCAATTGTCCGAGTACATATTTCAGATTATATTGTACAGAATAAAACCACATTGCAATGACTTAAAATCGGAGTGCATAGAATTGCAAAGAATTGAAATCAAATAGAGCATAGAACTGCAAATAATTAAAATCATATAATGCATAGAATTGCAAAGAATGAAACATCGTAGTGCATACAATGGCAAAGAATTAAAATCGTACAATGCATAGAATTGCAAAGAATTAAAATCGTATAATGCATAGAATTGCAAAGAATGAAAAATCGTAGTACAAAGAATTGCAAGTAATAAAAATATAGAGCATAGAATTGCAAATGATTAAAATCACAAAGAGCATAGAACTTCAAAGAATTAAAATCGTATAATGCATAGAATTGCAAAGAATGAAAATAGTAGTGCATAGAATTGCAAAGAATTAAAATCGTAGTGCATAGAATCAAACCACATTGCAATGACTTAAAATCGGAGTGCATAGAATTGCAAAGAATTGAAATCACAAAGAGCATAGAACTGCAAATAATTAAAATCGTACAATGCATAGAATTGCAAAGAATGAAAAATCGTAGTGCATAGAATTGCAAGTAATAAAAATAATATAGAGCATAGAATTGCAAATAATTAAAATCTTAGTGCATAGAATTGCAAAGAATTAAAATCGTAGAGCATAGAATTGCAAATAATTAAAATCGTAGAGCATAGAATTGCAAAGAATTAAAATCGTAATGCATAGAATTGCAAAGAATTTAAATCGTATAATGCATAGAATTGCAAAGAATTGAAATCGTAGTGCATAGAATTGCAAAGAATTGAAATCGTAGTGCATAGAATTATAAAGAATTAAAATCGTAGAGCATAGAATTGAAAAAATTAAAATTGTATTGCATAGAATTGCAAAGAATTAAAATCGTAGTGCGTAGAATTGCAAAGAATTAAAATCGTAGAGCATAGAATCAAACCACATTGCAAAGAATTTAAAATCGTTTAGCACAGAATAAAACCACATTGAAGCCATCAAGCAGCAGTAGCCTACAACTTCAGCGGCAGTCATCAGTTTGCAAATGTATGGAAAGTTGTAAAAAGGAAAGATTCAAAAAGGGAGAATCTACTGTGCATGTGAAAATCAGCTAATCTATCTCTTAAATTCAAACCTACCAAGCCAAAAACCAACAATTACGCTCCCAACACAGTTGCGTTGGAGCAAACTACCTTCCAAGCTACCAGGTGAAACGCTCACAACACTGTTGCGTTGGAGCAAACTACCTTCCAGGCTACCAGGTGAAACGCTCCCAACACAGTTGCGTTGGAGCAAACTATCTTCCAAGCTACCAGGTGAAACGCTCACAACACCATTGCGTTGGACCAAACTGCCTTCCATGCTACCATGTGAAAAACTCCCAACACACAGTTGCATTTACTGTACAGTCAGTATGTTTGTTTACATACACATCTTATAGCAAAAGGTCGACTATACTCCCCAATTGGACAACTGCAATTGTCCGAGTACATATTTCAGATTATATTGCACAGAATAAAACCACATTGCAATGACTTAAAATCGGAGTGCATAGAATTGCAAAGAATTTAAATCAAATAGAGCATAGAACTGCAAATAATTAAAATCATAATGCATAGAATTGCAAAGAATTAAAATCGTATAATGCATAGAATTGCAAAGAATGAAAAATCGTAGTGCATAGAATTGCAAAGAATTAAAATCGTAGTGCATAGAACTGCAAAGAATTAAAATCGTATAATGCATAGAATTGCGAAGAATTAAAATAGTGCATAGAATTGCAAAGAATTAAAATCGTAGTGCATAGAATTGCAAAGAATTTCAATCGTAGTGCATAGAATCAAACCACATTGCAATGACTTAAAATCGGAGTGCATAGAATTGCAAAGAATTGAAATCACAAAGAGCATAGAACTGCAAATAATTAAAATCGTATAATGCATAGAATTGCAAAGAATGAAAAATCGTAGTGCATAGAATTGCAAGCAATAAAAATAATATAGAGCATAGAATTGCAAAGAATTAAAATCGTAGTGCATAGAATTGCAAAGAATTAAAATCGTAGAGCATAGAATTGCAAAGAATTAAAATCGTAATGCATAGAATTGCAAAGAATTAAAATCGTATAATGCATAGAATTGCAAAGAATTGAAATCGTAGTGCATAGAATTGCAAAGAATTAAAATCGTAGTAATAATAAATAATAATACATTTAATTTAGAGGCGCCTTTCAAGACACCCAAGGTCACCTTGCAGAGCATATAGTCATCATACATTTTTTAAAAAAAACAAGACATTGTGGAAAAAATAAATAAATAAACATAAGCAATAAGAAATAAAAAAAAAAAAAACAAGATTAAAAAAAAAAAAAAAAAAGTGCATAGAATTGCAAAGAATTAAAATCGTAAAGCATAGAATTGCAAAGAATGAACATTGTAGTGCATAGAATTGCAAAGAATTAAAATCGTAGTGCATAGAATTGCAAAGAATTAAAATCGTAGAGCATAGAATCAAACCACATTGCAAAGAATTTAAAATCGTTTAGCACAGAATAAAACCACATTGAAGCCATCAAGCAGCAGTAGCCTACAACTTCAGCGGCAGTCATCAGTTTGCAAATGTATGGAAAGTTGTAAAAAGGAAAGATTCAAAAAGGGAGAATCTACTGTGCATGTGAAAATCAGCTAATCTATCTCTTAAATTCAAACCTACCAAGCCAAAAACCAACAATTACGCTCCCAACACAGTTGCGTTGGAGCAAACTACCTTCCAAGCTACCAGGTGAAACGCTCACAACACTGTTGCGTTGGAGCAAACTACCTTCCAGGCTACCAGGTGAAACGCTCCCAACACAGTTGCGTTGGAGCAAACTATCTTCCAAGCTACCAGGTGAAACGCTCACAACACCATTGCGTTGGACCAAACTGCCTTCCATGCTACCATGTGAAAAACTCCCAACACACAGTTGCATTTACTGTACAGTCAGTATGTTTGTTTACATACACATCTTATAGCAAAAGGTCGACTATACTCCCCAATTGGACAACTGCAATTGTCCGAGTACATATTTCAGATTATATTGCACAGAATAAAACCACATTGCAATGACTTAAAATTGGAGTGCATAGAATTGCAAAGAATTTAAATCAAATAGAGCATAGAACTGCAAATAATTAAAATCATAATGCATAGAATTGCAAAGAATTAAAATCGTATAATGCATAGAATTGCAAAGAATGAAAAATCGTAGTGCATAGAATTGCAAAGAATTAAAATCGTAGTGCATAGAACTGCAAAGAATTAAAATCGTATAATGCATAGAATTGCGAAGAATTAAAATAGTGCATAGAATTGCAAAGAATTAAAATCGTAGTGCATAGAATTGCAAAGAATTTCAATCGTAGTGCATAGAATCAAACCACATTGCAATGACTTAAAATCGGAGTGCATAGAATTGCAAAGAATTGAAATCACAAAGAGCATAGAACTGCAAATAATTAAAATCGTATAATGCATAGAATTGCAAAGAATGAAAAATCGTAGTGCATAGAATTGCAAGCAATAAAAATAATATAGAGCATAGAATTGCAAAGAATTAAAATCGTAGTGCATAGAATTGCAAAGAATTAAAATCGTAGAGCATAGAATTGCAAAGAATTAAAATCGTAATGCATAGAATTGCAAAGAATTAAAATCGTATAATGCATAGAATTGCAAAGAATTGAAATCGTAGTGCATAGAATTGCAAAGAATTAAAATCGTAGTAATAATAAATAATAATACATTTAATTTAGAGGCGCCTTTCAAGACACCCAAGGTCACCTTACAGAGCATATAGTCATCATACATTTTTTAAAAAAAACAAGACATTGTGGAAAAAATAAATAAATAAACATAAGCAATAAGAAAAAAAAAAAAAAAAAAAAAGATTAAAAAAAAAAAAAAAAAAAAGTGCATAGAATTGCAAAGAATTAAAATCGTAAAGCATAGAATTGCAAAGAATGAAAATTGTAGTGCATAGAATTGCAAAGAATTAAAATCGTAGTGCATAGAATTGCAAAGAATTAAAATCGTAGAGCATAGAATCAAACCACATTGCAAAGAATTTAAAATCGTTTAGCACAGAATAAAACCACATTGAAGCCATCAAGCAGCAGTAGCCTACAACTTCAGCGGCAGTCATCAGTTTGCAAATGTATGGAAAGTTGTGAAAAGGAAAGATTCAAAAAGGGAGAATCTACTGTGCATGTGTAAATCAGCTAATCGATCTCTTAAATTCAACCCTACCAAGCCAAAAACCAACAATTACGCTCCCAACACAGTTGCGTCGGAGCAAACTACCTTCCAGGCTACCAGGTGAAACGCTCCCAACACTGTTGCGTTGGTGCAAACTGCCTTCCAAGCTACAAGGTGAAACGCTCCCAACACAGTTGCGTTGGAGCCAACTACCTTCCAAGCTACCAGGTGAAACGCTCACAACACCATTGCGTTGGACCAAACTGCCTTCCATGCTACCATGTGAAAAACTCCCAACAGTTGCATTTACTGTACAGTGTATGTTTACATACAAGCAAAAGGTCGACTATACTCCCCAATTGGACAAATGCAATTGTCCGAGCACATATTTCAGATTATATTGCACAGAATAAAACCACATTGCAATGACTTAAAATCGGAGTGCATAGAATTGCAAAGAATTGAAATCACATAGAGCATAGAACTGCAAATAATTAAAATCATATAATGCATAGAATTGCAAAGAATGAAAAATCGTAGTGCATAGAATTGCAAATAATTAAAATCGTATAATGCATAGAATTGCGAAAAATTAAAATAGTAGTGCATAGAATTGCAAAGAATTAAAATCGTAGTGCATAGAATTGCAAAGAATTTCAATCGTAGTGCATAGAATCAAACCACATTGCAATGACTTAAAATCGGAGTGCATAGAATTGCAAAGAATTGAATTCACAAAGAGCATAGATCTGCAAATAATTAAAATCGTATAATGCATAGAATTGCAAAGAATGAAAAATCGTAGTGCATAGAATTGCAAAGAATTAAAATCGTACAATGCAAAGAATTGCAAAGAATTAAAATAGTAGTGGATAGAATTGCAAAGAATTAAAATCGTAGTGCATAGAATTGCCAAGAATTTCAATCGTAGTGCATAGAATCAAACCACATTGCAATGACTTGAAATCGGAGTGCATAGAATTGCAAAGAATTGAAATCACAAAGAGCATAGAACTGCAAATAATTAAAATCGTATAATGCATTATGCATAGAATTGCAAAGAATGAAAAATCGTAGTGCATAGAATTGCAAAGAATGAAAAATCGTAGTGCATAGAATTGCAAAGAATTAAAATCGTATAATGCATGGAATTGCGAAGAATTAATATAGTGCATAGAATTGCAAAGAATTTCAATCGTAGTGCATAGAATCAAACCACATTCCAAAGACTTAAAATCGTTTAGCACAGAATAAAACCACATTGAAGTCATCAAGCAGCAGTAGCCTACAACTTCAGCAGCAGTCAACAGTTTGCAAATGAATGGAATGTTGTAAAAAGGAAAGATTAAAAAAAGGTAGAATGTAGAGTAGGCCTACTGTGTGCATGTGTAAATCAACTAATCCATCTCTTAAATTCTAACCTACCAGGCCAAAAACCAACAATTGGAACCAAACCATAACATGCCCGCAGTCACAAACACGTTCAACAATGCACTCAAGAACAACCTACAACACTGCACTAAACTTAGAATGAGCAAAAAACCAACAGGCGAGCGGTAAAATCCAGGTTAAGTTTAGGGGAACGAATATAGCGATGTGTGTGTCCGGTGGACACATTCTGAAGCCAGCAGCCAAACACAACCAAACAACTTCAACCAGCTCAAGGAATAACAAACGATTGGTGACTTACATGCCGGCGTCCTCGCTCCCCCGTTGGTGGCCACGTTGTCCGGATTGTTCAGTCAAAAGCGCCCAAAAAAACAAAACAAGCAACCGCGGGACCATTTTAATTCGCGTTCGGGAGCAACGCAAAAAAATTCATCCCGCACGTCCGGGGCGACACAGGTGAACTCAATTTATAGCTAATGAGAACGAGAACGGGATGGCTGTGATGTGACAAGCCAGAAGCTCGAGCCGATAAAAGAGTTTCCCTCCGTATCGAACGCAGTGCATGAAAAGCCTGTCTAGAATAGAAGTGATCAAATATTAATGTACCTTTTCAATTTTGTGTTAGGGTCGCATACGAACTAGGTATAATGAATGCATTTGGAAATGTGATTATTGCAATTATTGATGTCTCCGTTTTGGTTTATTAGTCTGTCCTGTCGGGCTCTCATTTTCCTAACCAACCTCTTCATAACGAGATAAGCGGTCTCCCAAATTGATGAAAACAAACTATGTTATTGATTGTCCCTCTCCATTGTGAGGCTTTTCCCCAAAGAAATGTAACAGTGCCCAGGTCAATCCAAACCCGGGATATATTATATTGAAGAATTTAATTATTTATTTATTTTACGAGATACGCGCGCAATCAGATCGATTGCATTCGCGCTAATGTAATCAGTCTAAATGGCAATAATAGTAATGGAGTATAGTGTGCGCGTTTACGTGTGTGTCTGTGTGTGTGTGTTTACGTGTTTCTGTGTGTGTGTGTGTGTGTGTGTGTGTGTGTGTGTGTGTGTGTGTGTGTGTGTGTGTGTGCTTGTATCTATGTGTGTGTGTGTGTGTGTGTGTGTGTGTGTGTGTGTGTGTGTGTGTGTGTGTGTGTGTGTGTGTGTGTGTGTGTGTGTGTGTGTGTGTGTGTGTGTGTGTGTGTGTGTGTGTGTGTGGCCTGCCTGCCTGCCTGCCTGCTTCACTCTATTCTCAGGTGACATCCACGATGATGTGACCAGATGAAATATGTTCGGCAATTGCGACTGTACCGTGTGTGTGCGGGAATGTGTGCGGGTTGGATAAATCGTGCGTATCCTTGTGTCCACATGTTTGTGTTTGCAGTTTGCTTGTGTGTGCGTGTCTTTTTCTGTTTGTGCCTGTGTGGGTTAGGGTTAGAGGTTACAAGGTTACAAGGTTCTGAATAATACACTTGGTTCTCATTTGGTTAGTTTTATATTATTTGGAGCTACCTTAAGCAAACAAATAAGACTATTTGGAGAAGTTAACTGCATTAAAATAATAATAAGCATACTAATGGTCATCGAGGCAACAACCTCAGTAGTGTTGGGGGCCAAATCGATGGCGACCACGCTGTGCAGTACCTACCGCGTTCTGTGACTTGAAAGGTAAGTTGTGAGATCTTCCCGGTCCAAATGATGGAACCAACCTGTCACATGTCGTTAATCGTTAGTCATAACTTATATTTTTAGGTTGCACATTTCTCAACCACACCAACAGAGACCTAACCATCTTCGGTGTGACTGAGTCAGAGTGGGTTATACACCCTATCACTCAACGGTTATGACAGCACCACTACCACTAAGGTTGCTAGTTTGATTCCCCCGGCTCCTCCTCCTAGCTGAGTGTCGAGCTGTCCCTGAGCAGGGCATCTCACCCTAACTGCCACCTTAGGGAAGAATGCTAGTTCAATCCCCGGCGCCCCCTAGCTGACGGCGGAGTCGACCACGCAGGGCGACAGCCAGCTCGTCAGGAGCAGTCAGGGTGAGGTGCCTTGCTCAGGGACACCTCGACGCTCAGCTAGGAGGAGCCAGGTCGAACCAGCAACCTTCGGGTTACTAGTTAACCCGCTCTACCTCCTGATAGACTGTCGCCCTGTGACTAACGACTAACTAAGAACGTGTCACTGTGAACAGACGGCGTGCCCCCCCCCTCCACCACGGACCCGGCCTCCACCACGGACACGGCCACCACCACGGCCCCCCCCCCTCCACCATGGCCCCCCCCAGCGCGGGCCCCCCCCAGCGCGGAGCATAACGGTGGTATGTACACTTTCCTCCTCCTTCATCTTAATGTTAGCGCTGCTGTTTTAGCTCGTTTAGCTTTATAACCTGCACTGCACTTTGGGGGGCGGCTCAGGAGGTAGAGCGGGTTGGCTGGTGACCGGAGGGTTGCTAGTTCGATCCCTGGCTCCTCCTAGCTGAGTGTCGAGGCGTCCCTGAGCAAGACGCCTCACCCTGACTGCTCCTGACCAGCTGGCTGTCACCCTGAGGGGTCGACTCCGCCGTCGGTGTGTGAATGTGTGTGTGATTGGATTGGTGAGTGTGTGTGTGAATGCAGGGGTGAATGGGTGTATGAATGCAGGGGTGAATGGGTGGCATTATTGTCAGGCGCTTTGAGTGGCCACTGGTTAGAACAGAGTGCCAAGCATTAACAATCACTAGGTTAACCCATCCCCCGTACTCAACAAAGCTAGGATACGATGCTAAGTGCTATTTTTAAGTGCAAGAACGTACAACATACAATAACTGTGTACATTAAGTGCCAGGACATACAATAAATGCATAAATTAAGTCCCAGGACATACAAACATACAATAAGTGTGTACATTAAGTGCCAGGACATACAATAAGTGCATACATTAAGTGCCACTGCTATTATCATTATGATTAACCATGTCTGACTATGTACCAACTCTTTCACCTACTGCGTTTGAGTTGCCATGACGGAGAAGTCAAGACAGACCTCTCTCACATTTTTGTTTGCATATCCTTAGGTGTACAGATCAGTTAAGATCATTAAGATCAGTCAAAATTAATTCTTTGCACCTTCGATTATTTTGCTTTGAGTTGAGATCGAGTATCAGTTTCAAGTATTTTATGTATCGCATCTATTAATTTTTATCATGACCTGGACTATAATACATCATTGTAATTAGTATCGCTACAGATACTTATATATATATATATACATATATACAGTATATATATATATATATATATATATATATATATATATATATATATATATATATATATATATATACTCATGTATAAACTACTGTCACCTTTTTCATCAATTGTTCTTGTAATCTGGGAGAAACCAATTAATGAAAGCAATGGTACGTCTTAATTTGGGTGATTGAACTCTCAACTCATTTACATTTAAGAGACGTTTGCTGACGCTTTTATCCAAGAATTCTTGCTGACCCTTTTATCGAAGAGTTATCTTCACTCTGTTCCAGGTTCTCCTGAAGCTGGAATGGAAGATGAATCTCCAAAACCTCTTCTCGACCCGAATGACCCAGTCAATGTTTAGTTTTATCAGACTTCGGGGAGACTTTTCAGCACCTGTTATTATTAGTTAAAGCCCAACTCTTATCTCTCTCATACACACACACACACACACACACACACACACACACACACACACACACACACACACACACACACACACACACACACACACACACACACGCACACTCTGTTAGGGCTTGATAAATACTACGCTAGGTACCTGGATTGTGGGAATGAGGAGATGTGTCTGACAGAAAGTTGTCAATATTTTAACACACAAAAAAATTAAGTTTTTTGTTTTGTTTTAGGGAATTACCAACTGTTTTCCAACATTTATGTAATGTTTACGTTGAAAAACTACTCAGGGTTTTAAATGCCACAGACCGGTACAACGTCAGACGGTAAACTACCAAAAGTGTTTGTGCAGTTAGAAGAGTTGCCTTTAGCGACAAGAAGAGGGCGCCAGTGGAGCATCATTTCGTCAGCACCACCAGTCAAATCAATACCATGTTCTTAATATGCAAACGACATAACACATAACAGTTGTATAGTAACCATCATCACTCCTGTGCTCCAACGGCACATTGTTTAGCTCATCGTGTTAAAAGGCTAATGATTAATTGATGATTAATTGATGATTAGAAAACCCTTGTGAAATTATATCAGCACAGCTGGAATGAAATTGTCTGGGTGACCCCAACCTTTGAACAGTAGTGTATATATACCCACTTACAAGGCATTAAACTGGTGGATATTTGTAGCATATGTGCTATATTCTGATGTTCCCTCCCCTCTCCCCTTGCTAAAGTGCCTTATTGTCTCGGGCAACGAGCAAACCCTGATGTTTAACCTGGAATGGTAATTATGCTATGTTTTTTGTGATTGGCATGTTTAAATAAAGGATGTTTTTTAATACTGCAATCTGTCCCTCGTAATATACAGTTTATTTTTAATGTTACTTAGCTACATGTTAAAGGTGGTATTTGATAAGAATCGGTTGAGAACAAGAACACTTTAAAAAAGAAACACTTTATTTACATAAAGAAACAAATATAAAAACCTACGATTCCATGGTCCCTATACCATATATATATTTGAAATTAAGCAATGTCTCTTTTATAGAAGGCTTATTTTAATTAATAGAAAATGAATGCGTTAAGGTTAAATGAATATTAACTGTATCTATCAGATTGATTCATATCTCATCAACTCGCACCGGATCGTGAGAACATTGCATCGAATCGTTCCATCTTTAAATGTATCGTCCCTGAATCGTATCATAGCACATGTATACGTATCGGATCGTCCTATAAAGGAGAGATGCACACCCCTAATAAATATCATACAAACAAGAACCAGTGATATAAGGTATACCATCACATTTTATCAATAACTTCGTCGGTTTTACACCATCAGTGGATGGTTAATCTTTTTATCTTCCTGGGGGTTGTAGGACTACCAATGCAGAAGAGGTGCTTGAGGTGGTGGAGGGATGGGCTCTGTGGTGGCAGCGGCCTCGATGATCTCCTGAAAGAAAACATAACAAATTAGAAGGAATTATAACTGGGTTATATGGCCACATGTTATGTACAATATATAATGATATAGATATTTCTACCAAAAATAAATAAAAAAAATACACTGGTTTATAAAATGAAACGACATCACATTGATCCACCATTCTCCAGGCAAAAAAAACAACTGTTTGTATGTGGGTGCCTCTGTGTGTGCGTGCGATTAGTTGCGTTTGGAGTGTAGTTGTGCGTGCGTGTGGGCGTGCGTGAATGAAACTTAGAGACAGAAGCTGAACGATATAGATAAAAAAACAAACACAATAACAACAGACCAATATTGCAATTAACTTTCCACAGTTTAACACTGGCCAAGTCACCGTCATGCCGGTGTTCTTCTCCCCGGGCCTCAGACGCTGCGCGCCGGGCTGTCCTACGTCGGGAGCGCCGTGTTCGCCAACAACCGTACGACGGACAGCGACGTGGCCCAGGAGCAGGACGACAGATCAGGTTCGCAGCGTTCGTACCGTGTACCTGACCTACCTTCCTGAGATCATCCACGGTTTGCGTTTCGCAACGAACAGAATGTCAACAGGCGAGATCCGGATGGTCTAGAGGGGCTAATAACAATACTAACACAAGTCAGTTAGTACTACTAGTCAGACCACTAGGTCAGCGGTCCCCAACCCCCGGTCCGCGGACCGGTACCGGTCCGTGGGTCATTTGGTACCGGTGTTGTGTCGAGATCTGTTTCCCCGTCGAGATGTGTTTCCCCTAGTCCCAGATAATGACTGTCAGGATGCGTTCCCCATCTGTTGTGGGGAAATAAGTCAGCAGTATGAATTTGAAAGATGTGTGAGCCTCCTTTCCTATGGAACAGAGGGGGAACAGTATCTGACAGTAATATTCCAAGCTGTCAGGATGCGTTCCCCCTGTTCTAAATGGTCAAATTGAATGATATCAGCCTGAAAATCACAGCACTTATCTCTTGTGGGGAAATAAGTCAGCAGTATGAATTTGAAAGATGTGTGAGCCTCCTTTCCTATGGAACAGAGGGCCTTTTCGGGTCATTTCGGACGGGGGCGGGGACTAGGGGAAACACATCTCGACGGGGAAACAGATCTCGACACAACACCGGTCCGCAGAGAAAGATTATTTATTGATTTTAATTGTTATTATTATTATTTATTTTTTTTTCACTTCGCAATACTGTCACTCTTTTACATGCCATAAGTCTATATGCAGTTGTTAGATTGCATATAACATGTTTGCATTTTTGGCAACCTCTGCGCAACATAACCCAACCACCCCCCCCCCCCCCCCCCCCCCCCCCCCCGGTCCGTGAAACTTTTCGGAGAATCATACCGGTCCTTGATGCTAAAAAGGTTGGGGACCGCTGCACTAGGTGATGAAGAGATACATTCAGGTTGTGTTGTAACGGAAGAGATACAGTCAGACGGCTTGATAATGGAAGAGATACAGTCAGGCAGCTTGGTAATGGAAGAGATACAGTCAGACTGCGTGGTTATGGAAGAGATACAGTCAGACCACTAGGTAATGAAGAGATACAGTCAGACTGTATTGTAATGGAAGAGATACAGTCAGACTGTATTGTAATGGAAGAGATACAGTCGGACTGCGTGGTAATGGGAGAGATAGTCAGACCACTAGATAATGAAGCGAGACAGTAATGGTAATGGCCTCTTGTGTCTCCACTCCAGCGGTCCACGAGCTGGTGTCCCACCTGCCGCTCCAGATGCTGCTCTACTTCAACATGTTCTACTTCCCCTGCTGGTGGGCGTCCGCTGTGGCCATGCTCCACCTCAAGGTAACCTAGTTAGTACTCTAGTTAGTACTGCTAGTACTCTAGTTAGTACTTTAGTTAGTCAGTCAGAGAGGGAGCTATAAAGGGCTGATTGCTGTCCCACGTCACACAACGCGATGACCACGCAGACGCTTCGACGCGATCCTGAAGCTGTTTTGGTTCTGCGTCGGGTTTTAGTGAGCGGACCAATCACAGCCCTTGATGCTGCGTCGCCTCGACGGAAGGGGGCAATTTTGGGGAGGCGCACACCAGGCCCTTGCAGGGGACGCAAGGAGGTCCGTAAACCCCCTTGCGTTGCGCGAACGTGGTACCATAATCAGCCCTTGAGTTAGTGTCGTGACTCGTGAATGAGTTGTCACTTGTGCTTACATCGCTGTGCACTGCTTCTATAAAACCCATGTCTAGTTGTGTCGTATACAATCCACTATAAGACCTAAAAGTTATTAAAGTCTTATGTCTACCTTTCATGTGCTATGTAGGCCTACGTCCAATTGATGGTGTGTGTGTGTGTGTGTGTGTGTGTGTGTGTGTGTGTGTGTGTGTGTGTGTGTGTGTGTGTGCGTGTGTGTATCTGTGTGTACGTGATCATCCATTCCGTGTGCTGGATAGATGAGCATGGTGGTATAATATGTCCCCTTTATGCTATCGAGTACTGAAAAAAGATGTACACTTCAGTTGCCAACTTGAATAATGAACACAACTTTTGCAGTGGTCGGTGAAATTAAAACCCAGCCAAAAGGGAATCATCATTCAGGGGAAATGATTCACATCTTTTTTTAGTTGTGTTTTTGGTTATTTGAAGCAAAACTGAAGATTTTACAATAAAGATACGATAGCTTTTTGTCTTTGTGGAGTTCCTTTATTCAAATTGAAAAGCTAGAGCGTCCCTGTGATTGCAATGCGCCACGCCACGCCAATCACACTCACACCTGGTGTATGATATGTCTCCTTTAAGGCATGCAGCACGAGACGGAGGAAAGCACGACCCATAAGAGGAAATGCAGCTTCAATAAAGACTGGGAAACTATCGATCCCTGGGTGAAACCCAACCCATTTCACACGGAGGAGGTGACTACGATGTAAAACAACACAGATAATGCGAGACTCACAAAAAACGTGTTGCTCAAAAGGAGGCTTCCCATACCGGAAAGTTGCATTTTAATTTTTTTTTTTCAGTTATGTGCTACTGAATCAACCAGATGGCAAAGCATAGTAATGTAATAAGCAAGGGGGTAGAATATAAATGTTAATTTTTCCCACATTGTCCCACACAAACGTAGTCTTTATCCCACATCAGATGAATTGGGATCTGATCACCCTACTAACACCATAATAAGTCAAAGCTATACACAGTAGCCCCATAGGGCACTGCACACGTTCACAATGCAAGTAACAAGCCACACCAAATACGCAATCAGACTAGGGATTCAGTTCATCATTCACCCTCCCAACCCAATCATGAAGTGGTTAGACCAGAGAGCCAGGTTTAAAGACGGTTAAACACACATGTGACAGACTCTGCCCAGCCTGTTACATCAGTATCAAAAGTCTCTTTATGGCTAGTGGATGACGCAGAGAAGATGTGGTGTTGATCTATCAGTATTTATTCTGTATCAAAGGACACAGGGCACATCACATACAGTATTTGCCAAATGTTAAGATATATTGGTGGAGAGGAATGTACTTAATGTTTGGGGGGGGGCTCCAGACTTTGTTCCATTGATATTCACAACTCCTCAGAGAGTACAGAGTTGACCGGCAAACACTCACACAAGACATCCCTCTGTAGTCAATGACATCAGTATATTTCTCAGTTCACTTAGATAAGAAGTATAAGTAAGGTTAACTTTAAGCATAAATTATATAAGAACATAAGGTAAATATATTTACAATGGAGCCAAATGTTAAACCCTTGATATTGCCCTGGCCTTCCTGTGTTAAACTAAGGCCCGCATTCTGATGAATCCCCGACGCCACATGTAAATGGCCTCTTAGAGAAACATCTGCTACCCCCTTTGGTTCTTCGTCTGTGGTTTTAGAATGTATATTCTGTAGACTTCAAATTAGAGTTAAGTTAACTAATCCATACCCCGGTTAAAAGCACTAATGTCGTGTTCTTTAGAAAAGGTACTCGAATCGGGCTCGCTTTTGACTCACTTTATTTGTTAAAGTTTCGGTAACTATGAATCAATAGGAGGGGAATTGTGTAAAATGCGCACAGAGATCCAACCTCCAACCAGCCGGCCATTACATGGGCTACCGTGTGTTTCTGTCCTCTCTGGGGCGCGCGCCTGCTCCTATACACAGAGTAGGCGTGGCCTATATGACGTAGTACATGCTCTGGTGGCTATTATCTGAGAGCCTGCCTCCGGCTTCCTCATATGTGTGATGATGCTGCCTTCTTGTGGTTCTTCGTCAGTGGTTTTAGAATTCTGTAGACTTCAAATTAGAGTTAAGTTAACTAATCCATACCCCGATAAAAATCAGACACTACCAGCTTTAGGATTATGACTGTATATGCCATAGACAAATAAAGTGGCATTGTTAACTATTACAAATGCATGTTTACTGTTTAAATTAATATTGCTTTCACAGGGCTCATCTCTTAAACACATGTGGTAAGTCACGGTGATTTAAGATCAGGTTAATAAACAAGGCGAAGAATGTATTTTAATCAAGGACCTCACTTCATATAACTGTAATGCATAATATGTAAACTTCATATAACTAATGTTTAATAAGATAACTCTTTGTATCTAATGCTTGAATGTATGAATGTATCCATGTGGGAAGTAAAGATAAATAGTAATGGGGAAGGGGGAAGGCCCATCGATTTTAGATGCTCTGTGATTGGTCTTGGAAATCACAGGGCTGTAGTTACCTCAGAGATCCCGGGCCGAGGCCAGTTCTTTAGCAAACCAACTCAGGTGATGTGGTTACTATCTGTTGAAACAATAAAGCCTTGATCATTCAACCCTAGTCCTTCTCGGCCTCTCGTAATTTGTTAAAGTATTAGACCGTGGGTTTTATCCACGACAATCTTTAAATACTTGTAACACACACACATACCTGTAAAAAACGACAAACAGGGCACATCACACATGGGCAGGGGGAAAGAAAGCTGGCATCCCTACGACAGTATAATTAGCCAGTTATCAACTAGGCCTACTTCAATGCATTAAATTCAATACGCTAATTTGCATGTTGGCCGAATTACAAACAGCGGAACTGAGAGTATACATTCTGACACAATGCCTAACCAGCACCAAAGCCTAGACTCCGGGATCTAGGCTTTGGTGCTGGTAGGCAAAAGGGAGAAGGAAGACGCCAGACCTCCTTCTTTTGTTATTGTTTTGAGGCGCATCAAAACAATAACTAAACGATGAGTGGAACTAAAACAATCATGTAGGTTACCGGTTGAAATTTGGGGAAGTTCACTATAAACTAAACATTATTCATTGGGTTGAACAAAGTTTGACTATATGTGTTGTGAAAATCCCTATTGGTTTGCTCTTGCACTTGTTGGCTTACTTGTAGTTATGAAAACTTTCAGAGAAATAGTCAAGAATGTTTTATTAGTTCTTTAATGTACATACAAAGACACGTTGCTGAAGTGTGTGTGGCGGAATGGAGAGAAGGGGGGGGGAAAGTTGCTTGACAAGGCCACGTGGGGAATTGCACCCCAGGAAATACAACCTTGGCCCTGTACTTTGGCCAAACAGAGGTCACACAGATTCGTTGCACGTTTTGTATAAAGGACGAGAGACGGACTTACAAAAGATATAATTTTATTTATTTACAGTAAGCAGAATTAAAAGAGCTCAGGGATCTCAACAACCACTGAAGTGTCAAGTCAAAACCCCAAAGTAGAAATAAATACAACAGGCACAGAGCTAGGCTGTAGCGAGGCGGTCAGGCTAAATCAACTCAAAACCACAAAAGAACCACTACAAACCAAGCCTGCCGCCCGCTGCACCAGCTCCTGTCCTGGAAACACAAGAAAGAAACACAAAAATTACACTACTGTTGTGGCGAGACACTCAGGTTGTTACGACAATCATTTAAAACAGAGGACTATAATAAAACACACACATACACACACACACACACAGCACTCACACCCACACACAGGAACAGAACTGACTCATAACCAAATATTTAAACCCAAATACAAATATACAGAAACCCAACTAATTCTTAAGACAAGTAATAAGGAAACAAACGAAATTTAACTGTGGGTGGGGGCCAGGCGTATTTAACACCCCAAACACAAACCCAACAGCTATGTTAAACTAAACAGAAAATAATCAGTTGAACCCCAAAGCAATAGATCAGAAATAATAAGAAAATATTGATATGCTTAACCCCAAATGGGTCAACAAAACGCAACACAAAAATATATGTATGTATAGGATTTAACCCAAACAAATAAACTAAAGAACACAAACGCAAAAAGATGAAAGGAAAAGCAGACAATTAACCAAACCAATAAGAGTTGTGGTGGGACTGAAAACTTAGCGCTGCGTGGGAATGCAACCGCCACATCGGACTGTGTGGAAAAAGGCGACGGTGCCGGAGCAGCCGAAGATGATGAAGACGACGGAGTGGATGGAGAAGACGGAGCGGCTGGCGAAGACAGAGCGGCCGCCCCAGGACCGGAGGCCGTGGATGGTTTGGGATCGCCAGGTGTAGGCTACGTCACAGAGCCGTGCAGGGCAGCCTCACCAGAGCACAGGAGGAGGAAGCAAAAGCACCGCTGCGGCTCCAACAGCTACAGCAGGACAGAGAGCAGACGGCTAAGCACAAAGCTAACACAACCAGCAGGTTAACAAAAGAGCACGCTTACCCGAACGAAGAGAGCTTTACGCCCCCGAAACTGCTCACCGGCTGCGGCAACAGTACAGAGCGGATGCCACACTCCCCTCACTCTTCACAATGCCGCCCCCGAACAACAACGCTGGAAAGTTACAAAAACACTCGCGATCACTGGGCACCTGCTTGTCATCATAAAGTTGCACGAAAGTAGCGTCATGCCTACTCACCTTCAAGTGACTGAAGCACGCCACACCAACCGACAACAAACCAACAACTAACAGACGCCACACCGAGTCTTCGCCACGAGTGCCAGGCAGCAGTGTGAGCGCCAGAGAAGGCGCAGAACTTATACAGGTGAAACCACTCTGCAATCTGCCCACCAGAAATCACCTGAGTGGAGGAGGAGCAACACTCAACCTGCCACATGTGGATGGCCAAAAGTTAGAGATTTTTGATTGATTGACAACTCTGGGCTACTGGATCCTCCATACCACCTGTATTCATTGACTGACCCTAACCACCAGCCAGATCCTCCAGGCCAGGCTAAGGGCTAACCACCAGCCAGCTCCAACAGGCCGGGTTAAGGGCTAACCACCAGTCAGCTCCACCAGGCTAAGGGCTAACCACCAGCCAGCTCCACCAGGCCGGGTTAAGGGCTAACCACCAGCCAGCTCCAACAGGCCGGGTTAAGGGCTAACCACCAGTCAGCTCCACCAGGCTAAGGGCTAACCACCAGGCTAAGGGCTAACCACCAGTCAGCTCCACCAGGCTAAGGGCTAACCACCAGTCAGCTCCACCAGGCTAAGGGCTAACCACCAGCCAGCTCCACCAGGCTAAGGGCTAACCACCAGCCAGCTCAAACAGGCCATGCTAAGGGCTAACCACCAGTCAGCTCCACCAGGCTAAGGGCTAACTACCAGCCAGCTCCAACAGGCTAGGCTCAACTAGATTGAATGTGTATGGGGGCTGTATATCTGTGGACATGTTGGTGTTTTTTATTCTGCTGGAGGGTAATTATGTTTTAATTGTCATCCAGAGTGGGGGTAGTGTTACGAGAGAAGCGTATGTGTGTGCGCCAGAATGTCTGTGTGCGTGTGTGTGTGGGAGACATCAGCGAATGAGTGAGCGAGCGATAGGGTGTGTGTTTAGGGAAGAGTGCAATGAGTCCGGTTATGTTTGGTGCTGACATGTACTGTTTGTTGTTGAAACTGTGGGATAAGGTACCCAGTTGTCAAGAATCAGTGCCCGTGTCATTCCAACCTGCCAGCTCCACCAGGCCAGGCTAAGGACTAACCACCTGCCAGCTCCACCAGGCCAGGCTAAAAAATGACCCCCTTGTGATGAGGATTCGGCTGTTACAATGATTGTTCCCGCACAGTTATTGGATCAGCAGAAAGAGTTTTGCAAGGAGATGTTACTGCAGCAACAGGATAACTTTAAATTCTTTATTCTGCTCAACATGGATGCTATTAACAAGAGACTGGATGTAAAAACCTTAAAACTGGCTTGGAATTCACCCAAGAAAAGTTTGAAGAGAAAAGAGGAGGCTACATTGAGATTGAAACAAAGATAAAGTCATTTGAAAGCAACATAACAGACCCTAAGCAGGAAATGTATCTAATGTTAACCAAGCTGGACTACATTGAAAACCAGTGCAGGAGGACAAACTTTCTAATTGACGGGATTGCGGATGAGAAAGGAGAGAATTGGAATGAATTGGAGAAGAAGGTACAACAAATGTTTTCAAGCAACCTGGGCCTGGACGGCACCAAGATGGACATTGAGCGTGCCCAGAGGATTAGTCAGTTCCAGAAGGGGGGGAGGCCAAGGAAAATTGATGTAAAACTTCTGCGCATTAAAGATGGAGACTGGGACGGGAAGACGTCACATGCACTGACATTGAGATGATTTGGCTAAAGATTCACCTTCCATTTTGTAAGTGCGGCCGGTGACCGAGAGTCGGCGCTCTCAGTTACCTGCATGTTACCTGCATCCCAGCGCCACGCCTCCTCTGCTTCATGCAGTGCGCCATTTTGTAGTCTATTCTTTCCTAGTTTCAGCGCGGAATCCACGTGTAGCTTCATACTCCGACTGCGCTGCACTGAGAAAGTAGTCAAAGCCATGTTTTTGCTTAGGTTTCTGATCTTGTCCATCATCATCATCCTCTACCTGGTGCTGCGCTGCGACACGCCCTTGGTAGGAAGGATCCGAGAAGGTAAGTTATATTCTATTGTTACATTAATAATTATACAATCTCGCTAATGAGGCTCATATTGGGATGGGATGGGATGGGATCACTCTTTATTGTGGAGCAAACTGCGACTGGGACTGCTTTCAACTCATTATTAGAGTCAGAGTAAAGACTTATTGCATGTTATTGTACAATAAGAACACAAGAGTACAATTATTAGGCTTGGTTCCTCAGCAGCCACATAGCAGCAAAAATACAAGAAAGTCAATAAAGATGAGTACAAATAAATCTATCTGGCCCAGTATGTGAACACTAGTGTATCTACCCTGGTTACAAAACGATGTACGCCTCGTACTGATGTCCACAGCCAGTTTATTCTCAAAAGTTATGGAACACCGTGAAAACTGCAGTAAAATAAAACAAATTTCATATAGGCTACATTATTTTCACAGATTATTAACTAATACATGGGAACACATGTCTCAATATTGAGAATAATACCGGTTACGCCTGTTTAGCAAGTAGTAGACTCTTTTCCGCTCTCTCTTTCCCGCTCTTTCCCGCTCTCTCGCTCTCTCTTGACCAGGAAGTCACCTCTTCATCCATTTGTTGTAGACATTTCCATTTTAACAGCAAAACCATGAACTAAACTGCATTTAGCTATCATTAACTTATTAACGTAATAAAATGAACATAATAGAATAAACATAATAATATAACAGTTAGAAATCAAATGACTTTTGTACTCCTACGTCCGGTGTTGCCATAGTAACGCATTGCCGTATTTCGAGCGGCAGCTACAACTAGTTTCCCATAGAGCGGTGTTTTACCCACGTGGAATATGGCCGAGCAAGCCGGGGCAGCGATGACGAGTGAGAGAGCAAAACAACGGGAAAAACTGTGTGTGTGTGTGTGTGTGTGTGTGTGTGTGTGTGTGTGTGTGTGTGTGTGTGTGTGTGTGTGTGTGTGTGTGTGTGTGTGTGTGTGTGTGTGTGTGTGTGTGTGTGGAGGCGGCTGGTGGTTTTTAAAGTGAGGGAGGAAGGACTGCGCGCTTGGTTGCCATTGGCCTGCTTGCACTGTTGGTGTATGGTGGCATAAGAATGTGAGACTCAAGTTGTTTCAGGGTGTTTTGGTGAACTACAAAATAGCAGGGAGGGAGTTATGTGAACAAAATGTATACAAAGCCACCAGTGGCATCACTGTAATTTGAGAAGGAAAGGATGCAAAGCATATTAGTCAAATCAGGCCTACTATTGATTTGTAAAAGTAAATAAAAAAATCTGGGCCTATTATTGGGCCTATTTTTGCCCTCACTGACTGAAGTTATTTAGCTATGTTTATTTTCAGTTACAATTGCTTGTAATGCTACCAGTAAGTCATGCGTACCTAGCAAACCATGTAGCACTCACAACACTGACGTTGCCATTACATCTGATGACCTTGATTTTGGGAAGTGGTCTACCTCTTACTGAATGAATGGAATGGTTTTTGTAATGAGACGTTAACAATGTCCTCCGTTTCCAATGTTTCCATTGTGCATTTAGGATCTCGCTATCGCAGATTTCACTTGCTCTGCGTCTCTCAGACTGAGCACCGTGGCAATGCAGACCGGGTTTGTTATCGACAGCGTTGCCAGATTGGGCAGATTTCCCGCCCAATGATAATTTTTCCAGCCTAACATGGTTAAAAGTAGCCCAATTGGGTGGGAAATCGGACCAACCTGGCAACACTGCTCAACATCCAGGGATCCTGCTTATTGGTTCATAGCGCAGACGGATAGATTTTTGCGCGAATCAGACCCCTTAAGGTCCCACCCACTCAGAGGAGGATTTTCCTCCTCTCTCCCATTGAAACCCATGTTATCCACCGGCCGCCAGTACTTTCGAGAAAATGAATGGGAGTGGACGGCGGCGAAGGGAGGACGTTCCTCCCTGAAGTAATTGTCAATAGGCGATAGGGGGTGCTAATGTCCCTTTACCTAGGGAAACGAACATTATATATTCAAAGGCAATAAAGTAGTCATATTTAAGGGCATTCATTCATTACAATAGTCGGGGCAATCTACAATCAATCAATCTTCCTCCCTCTCCTCAATGGAGAAGCCTCCACTGTGTGTGTGTGTGTGTGTGTGTGTGTGTGTGTGTGTGTGTGTGTGTGTGTGTGTGTGTGTGTGTGTGTGTGTGTGTGTGTGTGTGTGTGTGTGTGTGTGTGTGTGTGCGTGTTTGATAAAGTGTGTGTGTGTATCCATGTATCCATATGTTTGTTTGTTTTTATGCTTGTTTGTGTATGTGTGTGTTTGTGTCTTTGTTTGTATGTGTGTGTGTGTTACAAAGTTATGAATATTACACAATAAGAGTTACCTTAAGCAAACAAATAAGACTATGTGGAGAAGGTAACTGCAATAAAATAATAACAATACTAAGCATACTGATGGTAAACTTT
This sequence comes from Gadus chalcogrammus, assembly GCF_026213295.1. NCBI lineage: Eukaryota > Metazoa > Chordata > Actinopteri > Gadiformes > Gadidae > Gadus > Gadus chalcogrammus. Next base: position 25,148,283 of record NC_079422.1, read on the forward strand.
TTGCTCATGCTGTTTTGTTCTTTTCTTTTTTCTTTTTATCAAGATTACGAAGTTGGGAGCAACATGAGCCTTCCAACCGGTCATCGAGGCAACATCCTCACTAGTGATGTGTTGCCAATCGACTTGAAAGGTAAGTTGTGAGATCTTACCGGTCCAAATGATGGAACCGACCTGTCACATGTCGTTAATCGTTAATCATGACTTATATTTTTAAGTTGCACATTTCTCAACCACACCAACAGAGATCTGACCATCTTCGGTGTGACTGAGTGAGAGAGGGTTATACACCCTATCACTCAACGGTTATGACAGCACCACTACCACTAAGGTTGCTAGTTTGATCCCCCCGGCTCCTCCTCCTAGCTGAGTGTCGAGCTGTCCCTGAGCAAGGCATCTCACCCTAACTGCCACCTTAGGGAAGAGTGCTAGTTCAATCCCCGGCGCCCCCTAGCTGACGGTAGAGTCGACCACGCAGGGCGACAGCCAGCTCGTCAGGAGCAGTCAGGGTGAGGTGCCCTGCTCAGGGACACCTCGACACTCAGCTAGGAGGAGCCGGGGATCCGACTAGCAACCTTCGGGTTACTAGTTAACCCGCTCTACCTCCTGATCGACTGTCGCCCTGTGACTAACGACTAACTGAGAACGTGTCTCTGTGAACAGACGGCGTGCCCCCACCCAGCAGCACGGCCCCCCCCCTCCAACACGGCCTCCTCCACCACGTGGCCGGCCTCCACCACGTGGCCGGCCTCCACCACGGGCCCCGCCAGCGCGGGCCCCCCCAGCGCAGAGCATAACGGTTGTATGTACACGTTCCTCCTCCTTCATTCTAATGTTAGCGCTGCTGTTTTAGCTCGTTTTAGCTTTATAACCTGCACTGCACTTTGGGGGGCGGCTCAGGAGGTAGAGCGGGTCGGCTGGTGACCGGAGGTTTGCTAGTCCGATCCCCGGCTCCTCCTAGCTGAGTGTTGAGGTGTCCCTGAGCGAGACACCTCACCCTAACTGCTCCTGACCAGCTGGCTGTCACCCTGAGGGGTCGACTCCGCCGTCGGTGTGTGAATGTGTGTGAGATTGTGAATGGATGGGTGAATGGGTGTATGAATGCAGGGGTGAATGGGTGGCATTATTGTCAGGCGCTTTGAGTGGCCACTGGTTAGAACAGAGTGCCAAGCATTAACAATCACTAGGTTAACCCATCCTCCGTACTCAACAAAGCTAGGATACGATGCTAAGTGCTATTTTTAAGTGCAAGAACGTACAACATACAATAACTGTGTACATTAAGTGCCAGGACATACAATAAGTGCATAAATTAAGTCCCAGGACGTACAAACATACAATAAGTGTGTACATTAAGTGCCAGGACGTACAAACATACAGTAAGTGTGTACATTAAGTGCCAGGACATACAATAAGTGTGTACATTAAGTGCCACTGCTATTATCATTAAGATTAACCATGTCTGACTATGTACCAACTCTTTCCCCTTCTGCGTTTGAGTTGCCATGACGGAGAAGTCAAGACAGACCTCTCTCACATTTTTGGTTGCATATCCTTAGGTGTACAGATCAGTTAAGATCATTAAGATCAGTCAAAATTAATTCTTTGCACCTTCGATTAGTTTGCTTTGAGTTGAGATCGAGTATCAGTTTCAAGTATTTTATGTATCGCATCTATACATTTTTATCATGACCTGGACTATAATACATCATTGTAATTAGTATCGCTACAGATACTGATATATATATATATATATATATATATATATATATATATATATATACTCATGTATAAACTACTGTCACCTTTTTCATAAATTGTTCTCGTAATCTGGGAGAAACCAATTAATGAAAGCAATGGTACGTCTTAATTTGAGTGATTGAACTCTCAACTCATTTACATTTAAGAGATGTTTGCTGACGCTTTTATCCAAGACTTATCTTCATTCTGTTCCAGGTTCTCCTGAAGCTGGAATGGAAGATGGATCTCCAAAACCTCTTCTCGACCCGCATGACCCAGTCAATGTTTAGTTTTATCAGACTTCGGGGAGACTTTTCAGCACCTGTTATTATTAGTTAAAGCCCAACTCTTATCTCTCTCTCACACACACACACACACACACACACACACACACACACACACACACACACACACACACACACACACACACACACACACACACACACACACACACACACACACACACACACACACTCTCTCTTAGGGCTTAATAAATACTACGCTAGGTACCTGGATTGTGGGAATGAGGAGATGTGTCTGACAGAAAGTTGTCAACATTTTAACACACAAAAAAATGAAGTTTAAGTTTTTTGTTTTTTTTGAGGGAATTACCAACAACAAGTGTTTTCCACCAGTTATGTAATGTTTACGTTGAAAAACTACTCAGGGTTTTAAATGCCACAGACCAGTACAACGTCAGACGGTAAACTACCAGAAGTGTTTGTGCAGTTAGAAGAGTTGCCTTTAGCGACAAGAAGAGGGCGCCAGTGGAGCATCATTTCGTCAGCACCAATAGTCAAATCAATACCATGTTCTTAATATGCAAACTACATAACACATAACAGTTATATAGTAACCATCATCACTCCTGTGCTCCAACGGTACATTGTTTAGCTCATCGTGTTAAAAGGCTAATGATTAGTTAATGATTAATTGATGATTAGAAAACCCTTGTGAAATTATATCAGCACAGCTGGAATGAAATTGTCTGGGTGACCCCAACCTTGAACAGTAGTATGTACTCACTTACCAGGCATTAAACTGGTGGATATTTGTAGCATGTGCTATATTCTGATGTTCCCTCCCCTCTCCCCTTGCTAACGTGCCTTATTGTCTCGGGCAACGAGCAAACCCTGATGTTTAACCTGAAATGGTAATTATGTTTTTTTTTTGTAATTGGCATGTTTAAATAAAGGATTTTTTTAATACTGCAATCTGTCCCTCGTAATATACAGTTTATTTTTAATGTTACTTAGCTACATGTTAAAGGTGGTATTTGATAAGAATCGGTTTAGAACGAGAACACTTTAAAGAAGAAACACTTTATTTACATAAAGAAATAAATATAAAAACTTAAGATTCCATGGTCCCTATACCATATATATATATTTGAAAGTAGGCAATGTCTCTTTTATAGAAGGCTCATTTTAATTAATAGAAAACGAATGCGTTAAGGTTAAATGAATATTAACTATCTATCAGATTGATTCATATCTCATCAAGTCGCACCGGATCGTTAGAACATTGAATCGAATCGCATCCAATCGTTCCATCTTTAAATATATCGTCCCTGAATCGTATCGTAGCACATGTATCTAGATACGTATCGGATCGTCCTATAAAGGAGAGATGCACACACCCCTAATAACTATCATACAAACAAGAACCAGTATTATAAGGGAGCTCATATTGCACATTACAAAAAGGCATCAACCATCACATTTTATTAATAACTTGGTCGGTTTTACACCATCAGTGGATGGTTTATTTTTCTATCTTCCTGGGGGTTGTAGGACTACCAATGCAGAAGAGGTGCTTGAGGTGGTGGAGGGATGGGCTCTGTGGTGGCAGAGGCCTCGATGATCTCCTGAAAGAAAACATGACAAATTAGAAGGAATTATGACTGGGTTATATGGCCACATCATGTGGCCATATATGGCCACATCATGTGGTTATATGGCCACATCATGTGGCCATATAACCCCGTTATAATTCCTAATATTTCTACCAAAATAAATGAAAAATCACACTGGTTTATAAAAAGAAACGACATCACATTGATCCATCATTCTCTAGGCAAAAAAAACAACACAAAATGATGTTTGTGTGTGTGCGTGCGCTTAGTTGCGTTTGGAGTGTAGTTGTGCGTGCGTGTGGGCGTGTGTGAATGAAACTTAGAGACAGAACGATTTAGGTGACCGGAAGGTTGCTAGTTCGATCCCCGGCTCCTCCTAGCTGAGTGTCGAGGTGTCCCTGAGCGAGACGCCTCACCCTGACTGCTCCTGACCAGCTGGCCATCACCCTGAGGGGTCAACTCCGCCGTTCGTGTGTGAATGTGTGTTCGATTGGATTGGTGAATGTGTGTGTGAATGGATGGGTGAATGGGTGTATGAATGCATGGTTGAATGGGTGGCATTATTGTCAAGCGCTTTGAGTGGCCACTGGTTAGAACAGAGTGCCAAGCACTAATTTCGTGTTGTTTAGAAAAGGTACTCGAATCAGGCTCGCTTTTGACTCACTTTATTTGTTAAAGTTTCGGTATGGTAACTATGAATCAATAGGAGGGGAATTGCATAAAACGCGAACGGAGATCCAACCAGCCGACCATTACATGGGCTACCGTGTGTTTCTGTCCTCTCTGGGGCGCGCGCCTGCTCCTATACACAGAGTAGGCGTGGCCTATATGACGTAGTACATGCTCTGGTGGCTATTATCTGAGAGCCTGCCTCCGGCTTCCTCATATGTGTGATGATGCTGCCTTCTTGTGGTTCTTCGTCAGTGGTTTTAGAATTCTGCAGACTTCCAATTAGAGTTAAGTTAACTAATCCATACCCCGGCTAAAATCAGACACTACCAGCTTTAGGATTATGACTGTATATGCCATAGACAAATAAAGTGGCATTGTTAACTATTACAAATGCATATTTTACTGTTTAAATTAATATTGCTTTCACAGGGCTCATCTCTTAAACAAATGTGGTAAGTCATGGTGATTTAAGATCAGGTTAATGAACAAGGCGATGAATGTATTTTAATCAAAGACCTCACTTCATATAACTGTAATGCATAATATGTAAACTTCATATAACTAATGTTTAATAAGTTAACTCTTTGTATCTAATGCTTGCATGTATGAATGTATCCATGTGGGAAGTAAAGATAAATAGTAATGGGGAAGGGGGAAGTCCCATAGATTTTAGATGCTCTGTGATTGGTCTTGGAAATCACAGGGCAGTAGTTACCTCAGAGATCCCGGGCCGAGGCCAGTTCTTTAGCAAACCAACTCAGGTGATGTGGTTACTATCTGTTGAAACAATAAAGCCTTGATCATTCAACCCTAGTCCCTTTCGGCCTCTCATAATTTGTTAAAGTATTAGACCATGGGTTTTATCCACGACAATCTTTAAATACTCGTGTGAGGGACTGGCGTGGTCGCCCCACGTATCTGGGATACGGTCAACCAGATTCTGAGAGTGGGCAAAAATGACAATTGTCTCAGGACAAAGAAAAGTGAAGTTTTATTTTCTCTAAAACATTCACAAAAAAGTAAAGCAACGTTCCAAAAGAAAAGAAAATGACTGCATCAGTCAGCAAGCGTAACCTAAGATAGCATACCATAACATATCCTAACCAAAACATACGTCACTCGTACTGGCCTCCTTCAGCCCCCAAACACCAAATGAGGCAGCCGTTAAATAGGGAAATGAATTGGACCAATCAAGGCCGTATGGGCCAGACCACTAGTTGGGGGAACTTTCTGCAGATAAAGCTACCAATCCTACATAACTGAACCGAAAGTACATTGTGGGAATACAAAATAAAAATGACACTAAATAAACAATCACCAAATACATATATACCAACAGATTGTGCACAAACTATAGATATTAACAAAACAGCTGTTTTTATCAACACCCCCTTGGCTATTCCCTGATGCCATGATCCTGAGCGTCCCTTACCACACTGTCCCCTACCGTGGCGGAAGTCCAATTTTACACCATCCCAATTATAATATATATATATATATATACAATTTATTATTAATAATAATAATAATAATAATAATTTCTCTAATGCGAAACTGTGAGAAGGGGGAGGATTTCACCTTCTCACAACTCGTAACACACACGCCTGTAAAAAACAACAAACAGGGCACATCGCACATGGGCAGGGGGAAAGAACGCTGGCATCCCTACGACAGTATAATTAGCCAGTTAGCACCTAGGCCTACTTAAATGTATTCAATTCGATTTTTTTTTACATTCTGACACAATGCCTAACCAAAGCCTACTCCGGGGTCTAGGCTTTGGTGCTGGTAGGCGAAACGGAGAAGGAAGACGCCAGTCCAGGGCCCCGTTTCCCGAAAGCATCTTTAGCCTAAGTGGATCGCAGAGTGGGTCGTACGAGTATCGTACAGTTTTCACACCGTTTCCCGAAAGCATCTTTGGTAACGAACGTCTTGAAAACGCTCGTAGCTAACGAGTGCTCCAGGGTACTCGTAGGACGCTAAGAGTCTCGTTAGCCTACTATAGCCTCAGTGGCGTAACCAGCGGACATTCCCAGTATTGGATGCGTTTTATTATAACACATTGGTAATGGTGTATCACGTGCGTCTGAGCCTAATGTGGGCCATTATGTTCTTAGTTTGAGAGAGACAGGGCACTTAAAATGTTTGAGAGAAAGTGGGGGGGAATTGTGCAGACTGACATAGGCTACTCATAAAACGTAGCCTAAAATAATGTAAAAAAAATAAAATAAATAAATAATCTCATCTCATCTCATTTTCGTCCGCTTATCCGGGGTCGGGTCGCGGGGGGGAGCAGCTCAAGCAGGGGGCCCCAGACTTCCCTTTCCCGGGCCACATTGACCAACTCTGACGGGGGGATCCCGAGGCGTTCCCAGGCCAGTGTTGAGATATAATCTCTCCACCTAGTCCTGGGTCTTCCCCGAGGTCTCCTCCCCACTGGACGTGCCTGAAACACCTCCCAAGGAAGGCGCCCAGTGGGCATCCTTACCAGATGCCCGAACCACCTCAGCTGACTCCTTTCTAAGTAAAGGAGCAGCGGCTCTAATCCGAGTTCCTCACGGATGGCTGAGCTTCTCACCCTATCCCTAAGGGAGACGCCAGCCACCCTTCTGAGAAAACTCATCTCGGCCGCTTGTACCCGAGATCTCGTCCTTTCGGTCATCACCCAGCCCTCATGACCATAGGTGAGGATAGGAACGAAGATCGACCGGTAGATCGAGAGCTTTGCCTTGCGGCTCAGCTCTCTTTTCGTTACAACGGTGCGGTAAAGCGAACGCAATACCGCCCCCGCTGCTCCGATTCTCCGGCCAATCTCACGCTCCATAGTACCCTCACTCGCGAACAAGACCCCGAGGTACTTGAACTCCTTCACTTGGGCTAAGGACTCATTTCCAACCCGGAGTAAGCAATCCATCGGTTTCCTGCTAAGAGTCATGGCCTCAGATTTAGCGGTGCTGCTCCTCATCCCAGCCGCTTCACACTCGGCCGCCAGCCGATCCAGTGAGTGCTGAAGGTCACAGGCCGATGATCCAATGAGGACCACATCATCTGCAAAAAGCAGTGACGAGATCCTCAGACCACCGAACTGCAACCCCTCCCCACCACGACTACGCCTCGATATCCTGTCCATGTATATCACAAACAGGATTGGTGACAAGGCGCCCACTGAGAACGAAACTGACTGGCTGCCGAGGACGCGAACACAGCTCTCGCTTTGGGAGTACAGGGATTGGATGGCCCTGAGGATAGACCCCCTTACCCCATACTGCCGCAGCACCTCCCACAGTTTCTCCCGGGGGACCCGGTCATACGCCTTCTCCAGATCCACAAAACACATATAGACCGGATGGGCATACTCCCAGGCCCCCTCCAGGATCCTTGCGAGAGTGAAGAGCTGGTCCGTAGTTCCACGTCCGGGGCGAAAACCGCATTGTTCCTCTTCAATCTGAGGTTCGACGATCGGCCGAACCCTCCTTTCCAGCACCTTGGAGTAGACTTTACCAGGGAGGCTGAGAAGTGTGATACCCCGGTAATTGGCACACACTCTCTGGTCCCCCTTTTTGAACAGGGGAACCACCACCCCGGTTTGCCACTCCTTTGGCACTGTACCCGACTCCCACGCGATGTTGAATAGGCGTGTCAACCATGACAGCCCCTCAACACCCAGAGCCTTTAGCATTTCAGGCTGGATCTCATCAATCCCTGGGGCTTTGCCACTGCGGAGATGTTTGACTACCTCAGTGACCTCCACCAGGGAAATTGACGACGAAACACCATCAACCTCGAGCTCTGCCTCCAACATAGAGGGCGTGTTATTCGGATTCAGGAGTTCCTCAAAGTGTTCCTTCCAACGTCCGACGACCTCCTCAGTTGAGGTCAACAGAGTCCCATCCTTACTGTACACAGCTTGGATGGTTCCCTGTTTCCCCCTCCTGAGGTGCCGGATAGTCTTCCAGAAACACTTTGGTGCCGACCGAAAGTCCTTCTCCATGGCCTCTCCGAACTTCTCCCACACCCGCTGCTTAGCCTCCGACACGGCAGCAGCTGCAGCCCTTCGGGCCTGTCGGTACCCTGCAACCGAGTCAGGAGTCCTCCAGGATATCATATCCCGGAAGGCCTCCTTCTTCAATCGGACGGCTTCCCTGACCACCGGTGTCCACCACGGTGTCCGAGGGTTACCGTCCCTTGAGGAGCCTAAGACCCTGAGGCCACAGCTAGCCACCGCAGCTTCAGCAATGGAGGCTTTGAACACCGCCCACTCCGGCTCAATGCCCCCAACCTCTACAGGAATGCCAGAAAAACTCCGCCGGGGGTGTGAGTTGAAGATACCTAGGACGGGGGCCTCCTCCAGACGTTCCCAGTTCACCCGCACTACTCGTTTGGGCTTACCAGGTCTATCCGGAAATTTACCCCATTCCCTGATCCAACTCACAACCAGATGGTGGTCGGTTGACAGTTCCGCCCCTCTCTTTACCCGAGTGTCCAAAACATGCGGCCTCAGATCAGATGACACGATCACAAAATCGATCATTGATCTTCGGTCTAGGGTACTCTGGTACCAGGTACACTTATGAGCACCCTTATGTTCGAACATGGTGTTTGCTATGGATAATCCATGACTAGCACAGAAGTTCAATAACAAACTACCGCTCGGGTTTAGATCAGGGAGGCCGTTCCTCCCCACCACGCCTCTCCAGGTGTCTCCATCGTTGCCCACGTGGGCGTTGAAGTCACCCAGTAGAACTACGGAGTCCCCTACTGGAGCCCCATACAGGACTCCATTCAGGGTCTCCAAGAAGGCCGAGTACTCTGAGCTGCTGTTTGGTGCATACGCACAAACAACAGTCAGAGTTTTCCCCCCTACAACCCTTAGGTGCAGGGAGGCGACCCTCTCGTCTACCGGGGTAAACTCCAACACCGCGGCGCTCAGCCGGGGATTTATGAGTATCCCCACACCCGCCCGGCGCCTCACGCCCTCGGCAACTCCGGAGAAGAATAGAGTCCAACCCTTATCCAGGAGTACGGTACCAGAGCTGAGACTGTGCGTGGAGGTAAGCCCCACCAGATCTAACTGATAGCGCTCCACCTCCCTCACAAGCTCCGGTTCCTTTCCCCACAGCGAGGTGACGTTCCACGTCCCCAGAGCCAGCTTCTGCCGCCCGGGTCCGGTCCGTCGAGACCCCTGACCTTCGCTGCCAGCCATGTGGCTGCGCACCCGACCCCAACGGGTCTTCCCACAGGTGGTGGGCCCATGGGATGAAGAGAGGGGGGGTGCAACGTAGTTTGTTCGTGCTGTGCCCGACCGGGCTCCGTGGCAAACCCGGCCACCAGGCGCTCGCCATCGAGCCCTCCGTCTGGTCCTGGCTCCAGACGGGGGCCCCGGGCTTCCTCCGGGCCGTGTCACATCTCCTCTTCTTACGTTATTCATTGAGGATTTTTGAATAGAGCTGGGTTTCGGTTCAAATTTCAAGAATCGATTCGATTCCGATTTTCTCAGATTCCATCCGATTCCATCCGATTTTGATCTGATTTCCGATTCGATCCGATTTCGATTCAATCCGGGGGTTAATGTTATTAAAAATGAAAAATGTATTTGAACCGTTTCCTTCACTTCATGACTGTGTAGAGAAGCAACATATTAAAACTACTATTATATCAATATTAAACAGAAAAATCTTACAAGTATTGGTAGTTACTGATGGCTGGAAGACTGATGAAAAGGTTAAGGGTCAATCTACCTTGAAGAAAGATAATTCAGGACAATAAATGGAGGACATCATAGAGGTGACTATATCTGCAACAGTGGATTCCTACTGGGACACTAACCAGTGCATTATTATTATGCTTGAAAATAATTAAGAATTCACCCAAAAGCGGTTGCTACCAAAAGCATTTTTATTTTAAAACTGCTCACACTTAATAAACTGAGAAGTACTGAAACTGAAAAAATAAAAGATAAATAAATGTAATTAAAAAAAATCGATCTTTGGACGTATGAATCGATGATCGGTCATTAATATGCGAATCGATTAAAAATCGGAAAATCGATTTTTTCAACACAGCTCTATTTTTGAACCATTCTTAGTCTGGCCCCTCACCTGAGACCACTCTGCCATGAGAGACTCTACCAGGAGCACAAGGCTCCAGACAACACAGCCCTCAGGTTCACAGGGACACGCAAACCTCTCCACCACGATAAGGTGACGGTTCCAGGAGAGGTAAAGATGAAGTATTTTATTAATGAAACAAGTTTTCAAACATCATCTGAAGTACTTGAAGTCCTCAAGGAATAAAACACAGATGCGGGGGAAAAGAGATGCCTTTAAAGAAACAAAGTGGAGCGACCCAGGGACAAGTCTGGTTTGGGTTTAAGATTAAGGATGGTTAACTTTTACTATTGGTGTTTGGTTAAGTTTAGGCATTATTGATTGTATTAAAGATTGTTTAGGTATTAGGAAAGAGTTTAGGCATTAGAGATGTTTAGTTAGAGGGTCAAGTTTGGGTATTAGGTTAGGTTGAGGTAAGCGAGTTTAGGCCTTTGAGATGTTTAGTAAGATGGTTCAGTTTAGGTACTATGTTATGGTAAGAGTTTAGGCGTTTGAGCTCTTCAGTTAGATGGTTAAGTTTGGGTATTAGGTTAGGTTGAGGTAAGCGAGTTTAGGCCTTTGAGATGTTTAGTTAAATGGTTCAGTTTAGGGTAAGAGAGTTTAGGCATTTGAGATCTATATTTAGATGGTTAAGTTTGGGTATTAGTTTGGCTTTTTGTTTTGTTAGACAAGTTACTTTAGGCATTTTATGTGATTCAATTTAGGGCATTTGAAAGAAAGATCAGAAAGATTGTTAAGCTCAGGTTAGCTCCAGCTTTGTCCCTTTAGTCGCTCCCTTAGAAAGAGGGTTCAGAGATTACTGGGTCAGAAATACAATAGTTGGGGTCACAGAAATAAAAGGCATAAATCATTCAGGTAAACATGCTTTTCCTACAACATGGTGTGAATTACAGTACTTTGTTTTAAAGTTAAAATGGTAAAGTGGTAACATGTGTTGGAGGCAGGAGGAGTTGTAGGAGTTGTGGAGCTCCAAGTGGTTATGTCTGGGGTAGATTGGATTGTAGGTGTAGCCAGGGATCCTCAGGGTGGATGGGGAGTAGGCCACTGTTGTAGATCAACTGTTCGGTCATCGTACTCTGAAATATATTTAAGGCAAAGAGGAAAGTCAGTCTCACAGTGTGCTGGCCGATTTAGAAGACATTTATCACCAAACGTGAAGGCCAATCAAAGACACAAATGCAGTAACAGCACCATCTGGCGTCAAACATAGGTCATTACATTCAGTAATTTAGGTTGGATTTGAGATCGATTTACAGGAGAGAAAAGGCTTCAAGTCATTACGGCAACAACATCAAAAACGTCAGTGCTGGATTACCATCTTTCATCAATAAATGTATATGTATAATTGAGACAAGTCAGTTGAGCTATTCCCAGGGAGTCTTCAACCTTTTTATGAAAATTGGGAGGGATTATGTTATTGCCGTTTGGTCAATTTAAGAATGAAGTAACCATTTATCAAAGTTCTCACCTGGGTCTCTCCGCCATGGCAACTGCACAGCCATCTGTTATTCCATCGTGACCTGAAAAAAACAGTACTTTGTTGATCCCAAGTGGAAATTAGTAATAGCAAGAAGGGCAAAAAATATACACCAAGGGTAGGTATAAAAACTATACAAGCAAGCATTGTGTGACTGGGAAGGGCAATTATTCATTTGTACGAATCTTAAGCATTAGCCAATATCAGTTTGACAAAGCGAAAAAAAAAAAATCACACACTATGAGAGCATTATTTTGAGATGGTATCGATGGATTAATTTTATACAATGGCCCCAACCAAGTGTAAATGTATCTAACAGTGGCATTGTCAAGATGCACTGAAAGCTTCCCGAAATGTTAGTGTTGGGTTTGACAGGTTACATCATTATGACGTTGGGGATACGGTACCACTTTTATTCTGGGTGACTAAAAGCCCAGCTACAATTTGCTGATAAACCCAGCTACTGTGTCCTGGATTTTTCAGATGATAAGATTTACTTTATTGAACCTTTAATCGGTCTGATGAATTCACCTTTCCTGGACGAGGAGCTGGTTGGTCTTGACACCTCCCGCTGACCGCCACCGCAGGGACCTTCGACTGCGTCGCCTCAGTCCCTTCAGGAACACACGTGACCCATTGGCACACTGGACATTTGTTTTCTCCCCATTAATGCAGTCCAACACTTCACACAGATGTCAATAGTGTATTTTACATGCACTTTTACAGCACAGTACATAGTGGGCTGTTTTGATGGAACTAATTACAATAGTTATTACTCCCAACCCCAAAAGCCAGCCACATGTCATACACATCCTGACTAGTCCTAGTGGCCGAGAATGCTTTCTTAACAGCCACTCAGAATGAACACATCTGTATGGATTACTTTAGATCTGTACGATGAGTCGCTGACCGTGTCATTCTAGAAAATCCAAGCAAGCCATCAATATATGTATTCCATTGTCTTACCCTTCAGCATCTGCAGAGCTGCACCACTCCTGGTCTTCCCTCCACCTACAGCTCCCAGCGCCAGTCCTGAATTTGACAAACACTGTAGAACACTGATCTTGAAATTAAATGTTCAGGGGCCAACCCTACCCCTGAACAAAAATAATCCAAGACATTTCTTTCATGGTTCAACGTTCATAAATAATTGTCAATGCTTAAATTCCTTGCAAATAAGTAATATGAAGGACAGCATGAGGCATATCTAGCAAGATGATTATGGTACAGTGAGAACCATATGTGTCACGCCGCGTCCTGCTACGCGGTCCACTACCTTCACCTAGTGGCCACTTGGCGCCGGTGGTCCTTCTCCTTCCACACCTGTCTGCAGTAATCTCATCACCAGTCCCTACTTCAGTCGGAGATCTCCTGCCAGCCGGCGCCAGTTCGTCGTTACTTCTGCACAGTCAGTATCGGTCCAACCAGCAATCTCGAGCTTCATAGCAGTCTGTCCCCGTGGTAACACTCTCCTTCCTTTGTACGCTCCCAGCGCGCCGTCTCTCCTGATCCATCCGTCGCTGTTCCGGGTCCATCGGCATCGTCCCGGGAGCCGTACATTCCTGCCCCAGAACGCTACGAGGGGGACCTGGGATCCTGCCGGTCCTTCCTTCTCCAGTGTTCTTTGGTCTTCGAACTGCAGCCTCTGACCTACCCCACCGACAAGTCACGGGTCGCCTACCTCATCGGTTCCCTGCGAGGCGCGGCGCTCGCTTGGGCTACGGCCGTGTGGGAACGTGGTTCCGCGGTTTGCAGTGACTATTCCGCCTTCACCGAGGAGATGCGGAGGGTTTTCGATCACCCGGTCCGGGGAAAGGAGGCTTCTCAGCGCCTTCTGCATCTCCGCCAGGGATCCCGCAGCGTCGCCTCCTTCGCTGTTGAGTTCCGCACCCTGGCGGCTGAGAGCGGCTGGAACGAGGAAGCCCTGCAGGGGGTTTTCTTAAACGCTCTATCTGACGACATCAAGGACCAGCTGACTTCTCGGGAGGAATCCGCTCTCTATCCTCCTGGACTCCGGGGCTGACGAGAGTTTCATTGATCGGGAGTTGGTCCTTCGATGGAAGATCGACACTGTCCCGCTTGATTCCCCCATCGAGACCCAGGCGCTAGACCTGGAGGACACTCACGCGGGTGGAGCACCGTACCGTTCCGGTAGACCTACTCGTTTCCGGGAATCACCACGAGTCCATTTCCTTTCTGGTGATTACCAGCCCCTTCTCCCCGGTCGTTTTGGGTTACCCCTGGCTGAAGACGCACAACCCCCGGATCGATTGGGGAACCGGTCGCGTGATGTCCTGGAGTACCCACTGCCTGTCCCAGTGTTTACGGTCCGCTCAGTCACCTCGAGCACCAGAGCTCGAGCCTGCCCCCACGCCTCTTAACCTGTTCCCTGTTCCGGAGGAATACCACGACCTTGGGGAGGTGTTCAGCAAGTCCCACGCCTTGTCCTTGCCCCCCCACCGCCCTTATGACTGCGCCGTCGACCTCCTTTCCGGGGCTCCCCTCCCGGGGAGTCGCCTGGTCAATCTCTCTCGGCCCGAGCGTGAGTCGATGGAGAAGTACATTGGGGAATCTCTTTCCGCCCATCCTCTTCACCGGTTGGAGCGGGGTTCTTCTTTGTGGGGAAGAAGGATGGCAAACTTCGTCCCTGCATCGACTACCGGGGATTGAATAACATCACGGTGAAGAACAAGTATCCCTTGCCCCTCATTAGTTCCGCCTTCGTCCCCCTCCACGGAGCCGTGGTCTTCACCAAGCTAGACCTTTGCAACGCTTATCATTTGGTTCGCATCCGGGAGGGAGATGAGTTTAAGACCGCGTTCAACACTCCTTTGGGTCACTTCGAGTACCTTGTCATGCCCTTCGGTCTCTCCAACTGCCCTTCGGTCTCTCGCTGTTTTCCAGTCCCTGGTCAACGATGTCCTACGGGACATGCTGAACCGCTCTGTGTTTGTTTATATCAACGACATCTTGATTTTCTCGAAATCTGTGGAGGAGCACCGGGCAGGTCCGGCAGGTCCTACAGCGATTGCTGGAGAATCGTCTGTATGTCAAGGCAGAGAAGTGCGTCTTCCACGTGCCATCCGTCTCCTTCCTGGGATATATAATCGGTCAGGGCCAAATCAGCATGGACCCCTCCAAGGTCTCTGCGGTGGCCGAGTGGCCCTCCCCCCCAACCCGCAAGAGACTGCAGCAGTTCTTGGGATTCGCCAACTTTTATCGGCGGTTCATACGAGGCTATAGTCAAGTCGCGGCACCACTCACGGCCTTGACCTCCATAAAGATCCCCTTTTCGTGGTCTCCGGAAGCTGAGACCGCATTTCGGAGCCTCAAGCACCGCTTCGTTTCTGCGCCCATCCTGGTGCAGACTGATCCCGCTCTTCAGTTTGTGCTGGAGGCCGACGCTTCTGACACCGGAGTGGGCGCGGTCCTCTCCCAGCGTTCTACCTCTGACCACAAGCTCCACCCCTGCGCCTTCTTCTCCCGCCGGCTGTCCCCGTCAGAGAGGAACTATGACGTCGGTAACCGCGAGCTTCTGGCCGTCAAGCTCGCGTTGGAGGAGTGGCGGCATTGGCTGGAGGGCGCAGACCAGCCCTTTATTGTCTGGACCGACCACCGCAACTTGGCTTACATTCAGTCGGCCAAAAGACTGAATTCCCGGCAGGCCAGGTGGGCCTTGTTCTTTGGGCGATTCAATTTCTCCCTCACCTACCGTCCCGGTTCCCAGAATGGGAAGCCGGATGCCCTGTCCCGCCTGCACTCCCCCGAGGATCGCTGTTCTGACCCCGAGAACATCCTGCCCCCCGCTTGTCTGATCGCTACACTTACCTGGGAGATTGAGTCCGCGGTGCGCCGGGCACAGAGTCAGCAGCCAGACCCCGGTACCGGCTCTCCGAATCGCCTGTTCGTTCCGGACGCTGTACGGTCCAGGGTTCTGCTCTGGGCTCATTCCTCCAGGCTTACCTGCCACCCAGGAATCACCCGCACACTGGACTTCATCCGCGGGCGTTTTTGCTGGTCGTCCATGGATGCGGACGTCCGCGCGTTCATAGCAGCATGCGCAACCTGCGCCCGGAATAAAACTTCTACTCGTTCCCGCTCCGGTCTGCTGCGACCTCTACCCATTCCGAGTCGACCGTGGTCTCACATCGCCCTGGACTTCGTCACCGGTCTGCCCACGTCCGAGGGTAACACCACCATCCTCACAGTGATAGACCGCTTCTCCAAGGGCGCACACTTCATCGCGCTCCCCAAGCTCCCCTCTTCAAGAGAGACCGCGGACCTCCTGGTCCAGCACGTTTTCCGCCTTCATGGCATTCCGGTGGATATCGTCTCGGACAGAGGCCCTCAGTTCACCTCTCAGGTGTGGCGCGCGTTCTGCGCTGCTCTAGGGGCCACACCCAGCCTTTCCTCCGGATTCCACCCCCAGTCCAACGGACAATCAGAGCGGGTCAACCAGGAGATGGAGGCAGTGCTCCGCTGTATCTCTCACGCCAACCCCTCATCCTGGAACTCTCAGCTCCCCTGGGTCGAATATGCCCACAACACGCTGGTCAACGCGTCCTCCGGTTTATCCCTGTTTATGGCCTCGCTGGGTTATCAACCAACCCTGTTCCCCGAGCTGGAGGAGGAGATTTCAGTCCCGTCTGTCCAGGCCCACATGCGCAGGTGCCGGCGTACTTGGAAGCGCGCACGCGCTGCGCTGGTCCGCGCATCCTCCCGCTCCCAACTACAAGCCAATAGGCGCCGCCTACCTGCACCCCAGTACGCTCCCGGACAGAGGGTTTGGCTTCGGGCGAAGGATCTTCCCTTGAAGGGAATTTCTCCTAAAATCTCCCCTCGGTTCATTGTACCTTTTGAGATTGAGGCTATCATCAACCCCTGTGCCGTTCGTCTCCGACTTCCCCCATCTCTCCGTATACATCCGACCTTCCATGTGTCCCAGGTCAAGCCCGTCTCCTCCAGCCCGTTGTCTCCCTGAGGTCTGAGATGTGGAGATCCTTTGCTATTATGGCTGGATGTTTAGACTCTTCGGGCATGGGAGCCTTACTAAGTCGGCCTCCGACTCTCAACACACCTTCTTCCAGTATCGGACAGTCTGTAAATGTGACTTCCCTTTCACACACTCTCCCTTTTGGAGGCAAGATAACTCTCCAGAGAACTTTCTTCTTTGACAGATCTTGATTATCTCCAGTTCAGCTCCTTTGATCTCCTCCAATGAGAGGCAAATCTCCTTGTCAAGAACATCTTTGTGTTTAGTTAGGTTCAATGCTGGCTGAGAATCACATGCAGTGACTTATCTCCTCTTCCTGTTGTTCCAAAGTAAGGTTCTGAGTCTCAAGATCCATGCCATCACTCTCGTGAGACGTTTCCAAGATGAGCTGCGGTTGATCAGTCTCAGCACAGCATCCTCCTCTTGTTCCACAGAGACAACGGCAGCCGACACCTTGACCTCTGGGTCCCCAGGTGGAAGTTCTCCCAAGTTGTCTGGGTTAACAGGCCAAGTCTCCTCCTCCTGCATGAGAAATGAAGGTCCAGATATCCATGTCTCATTCTTAAGGAACAGCTCCGCTCTCATGCCTCTGGAGGCAAGATCTGCAGGGTTGTGTGCGGTACTCACATACCTCCACTGTGATGCTTCAGACATTTTGAGGATCTCTGTGACTCTGTTCGCAACGAAGATGCGAAACCTTGATGTTTGGTTCTTGATGTATTTCAGCACCGATGTACTGTCCGACCAGAAAACACTGTCTTGTAGCTGCAGTCTCAGCTCCTTCCTCCATAGCGTGTCCATGCAAGCTGCCACCACAGCCGCAATCAACTCCATACGTGGGATCGTCACAGGCTTTAAAGGTGTCACCCTGGATTTTCCCATTATGAAGGCAACGTGGATCTGAGAACAGTCATTGTGCAACAGCAGGTAGGTGACGGTACCGTATCCCTCCTCACTTGCGTCAGCAAAGTGATGCAACTGGGCGCTGGTTGCTTCTCCAAAGTTGGGCGGTTTTAAACATCGTCCAACGCTGAAGCCCTCCAACAGGTGTAACTCCTTGAGCCAGTTGACCCACTCCTGGGCTACAGATGTTGGTATGACATCGTCCCATCCTAGCCCCTGCCGTCATAGGTCTTGAATGATCCTCTTGGCTGTGAAAACCACAGGGGACAAGATTCCAAGAGGGTCGTAGAACGAGCTGACAGTAGAAAGGATTCCTCTGCGTGTCAGCGGTATGTCCTGAAAGCTTAAAGTGAACTTAAAGGTGTCAGACTGGACACACCAACGCACTCCCAGTGCCCTCTCAACTGGTAGGATGTCGTGGTCCAGATCCAGGTCTTTAACGTCCTTCGCTCTTTCCTCCTCCGGTATTGCTGCCAGCACACGACGACTATTACTCAGCCACTTCGTCAAATGAAAGCCTCCCTTGGCACAGAGCTTTACCAAATCCTGGTAAAGGGTTATGGCTTCATCCTCTGAGGCTATTGAAGCCAGGCACTCGTCGACATAGAAACTGTGCATGATGGTATCAAACACTTTCTGGTTAAAGAGCTGTTTGTTATCTTCAGCACACTTTCGGAGAGCGAAATTAGCACAGCTTGTTGATGACGTTGCGCCAAACAAATGGACCACCATCCGGTATTCCACCATCTGTTGACTGAAGTCCCCATTGGGCCACCAGAGAAATCGAAGTAGGTCTGCATCTGTCTCTGGCACTCGAACCTGATGGAACATGGCCTCAATGTCAGACATCAGAACAATGGGCTCCATCCTAAACCTGGTCAAGACTCCCACCAGTGCGCTTGTCAGGTCAGGTCCTTGCAAGAGATGTGCATTTAGTGATGCGCCTTGAAATGTTACTGCGCAGTCAAAGACGATACGGATCTTACCTTTCTTGGGATTGTATACACCGTGATGAGGGATATACCAAACCTTGCCGTTGCATCGTTCCTGACTTGTAGCTGGCACTCTCTCTGCATATCCACTGGATATCAGGTTGTCCATAAATGTAGTATAGTCTTTTTGGAATGCCGCATCCCTGCCAAACCTCCCCTTGAGGTTGAGAGTACGTTGCTCTGCAACTTTGCGATTGTTGGGCATGGTAATTGATTTGTTCTTCAACGGCAATCCAACAACATAATGGCCATCAACCAGTTCCACAGTCTCGTTAGCCATTTCCAGGAACTTAGAGTCTTCCCTTGACAGCCCTTGCAGTTCATACTGGCTGTTTTCAGGGAAGTCAGTCTTGAATTGTTGGTTCTAGAGCTCGTCAAGAGTGACAGCAGAGATCCTGTTGATGCTAACTGCAGACTGAGTCACAGGATCGTCTCTGCCCTCTCCTCCAAGGGGTCCATTTACAGTCCATCCAAGCATTGTTTTGACCGCATATGGCCCTCCATCCACACTTCGGATGACTTCCAGTGGTTCCAATGCTCTGGGAACATTCAAGCCAATTAACATCTCCACGTCTGCATCTATCTGTGGCAGATAGACAGGCTTCAGATGTGGCCATCTTTCCAGATCTTGCTGTCGTGGGATGTTACCTCTGTTAACAGGCATTTGATGTTGGGTGAAGATCTTCGGCATTTCACAGTACCAGTCAATGTCCAATCCAGCGACCTCCAAGTCCGATGCAATGCAACTGTCAACCACCTTCTCTTGGCCCATGGTACGTAAAAGAATCCTTGTTCTTCTCCCAGAGTCCCAGCTTATCCATCAAACCCATTGTGCAGAAGGACGCTGAACTCCCTGGGTCCAGAAAGGCGTAGGTTTCGACTGACCTTTGACCTTTACTGGACTTACCCTTGACTGGCACGATAGCAAGCTTACAATCTTGCTCACCAGCCCCAGTAAGACCACCGGTTTGGACTTCGACTAGAGCACTGTCCACTGCTCTGTCAGAGTTGCTCCTGCCTTTCTCTGGATCTCCATTCTCCTTAGAGTGGATATGGAGCAAGCTGGGGTGTCGTGAGCCACATGTCTTGCAAGACAGACGTTTCCTGCACTCCTTGCTGATGTGCCCAGTGCACAAGCAGCCGAAGCAAACTCCATTTTTCTTCAGGAACTCCATCTTCTCACTGTGAGCTTTCTTCTCCAATAGAAAACACGACTCCAGTGTGTGTCTACCCTTTTTGCAGAAAAGGCAGGTCTTCTCGGGTCCATCTTTAACCCTGTTCTCCCAATGAGCAGCTCTTTCCACAGTAGTGAAAGTTGTGGCAAAGCTGCTTCCTCTAGCCTTAGGACGAGGCACAGGTTTAGCTCTACCACTTTCTTTGAAGGCCCCTATGACTGGAGCATCTTGTATGTCTCCGAATACAGGGTCTGTAGTGATCCTAACTTCACGCTCAATAAAGGTCACAATATCAGCAAACAGTTATTTTCCGATGCTTTTCCTGAATGTCGCATGCCTTCGCTTGCCACTTGTCTCTCAACTTGTAAGGCAGCTTCTTGATCACAGAGACCATGTTTGCAGACGTGTTCAAGTCAGATAGGTTGTATACATCTTTCATGGCATTGTGACATCCTCGCAAGAATAAGCTGTATGCTTGTAAAGCTTTTCCATCCTCCGACTTTATTGCTGGCCATGCAAAGATCTTGTCCATATAAGCGGATGCTATGACGCGCTCATTTCCAAAGTGTTCCTGGAGTAAAGCCTTTGCTGTAGCATATCCAATGCCATCAGTCATGTGTTGACAACTTCTGACTAGCTGTTTAGGCTGACCCCTGGTGTATTGCTCCAGGTAATGCAGGAGGTCAACAGCATCATCAGTTCTATGGTCTGCTCAAATGACTGCATAAAGGCATGATAGTGCAGAGGGTCACCGTCAAACAGTTGGATGTCTCTTTTAGGTAGTGAAGCAATGCATTGCTGATGCACCAACATCGAAGTTATGTCATTTTGTTTTTGCATTATAGACATCATGGTGTCCTGTTCACTGCTGATGTTTCCGGAAGCAGATTGTGTGCGTCTATGCAGAGACAGTGGGGCTCCTGTAGCCTTTGGGACTGTGCTCTGAGCCTGGGTGGGGGCTGAGGTCCTCTGGAGATGTTTGTTTCCATCACATTGCCTTTGTTTCGGCCTTGTGCCTCCAAACTCTGCAGGTTGTCCTCTTCCAACATCTCCAACATTTTGCCGTACAAAGGTCTCTGCATTAAAGTTGAGGCCACTTTCAAAGTAGGCTTCCATTCCATCCAATTTCTGAGAAGCAACACTCCGTACCCCTGACCCAGAGGTTCTCAAAACATTAAGCTTTGCCGCCGATGCGGCCATGTCCGTTTCAAGTTGAAGTTGTTCCTTTTGCTTTCTGACTCGAGCTTCCTGCTCTTGCAGCGCATGCCTTATTTTGGCTTCCTCTTCCTCAAGAGCATGCTTTTGTTCGAGCAACCTTTTTCGAGCTATTAAAGCAGCCATTTCAGCTTCGGCTCTAACACGGGCAGATGCAGTTGAGGACACTTTTGACCTGATAGATTTTGAACCATGATTCTGGCTGCTATAGTTTGATATGCTGTCATCTGGCTGAATATCATCCTGAACATTATGTGACTGAGGCCCAGTCACTTCCACATTTTCCACACCTCCATTTTCCTCTTCTGCAGCCTCATGTAGCAGAGGGCTTTCATTTGACCTATTAGCCACCAGCAGAGGCCTGCTTGGGGATCCTCTGAGTCTGGTTACAGAAAACCATGCATTAACATCCTCAATAAAATCATCTTTATGTTTAATGATTTTTGAGAACCAACCGGTTTGTTTTTCTTGTTCATCATGAGGAATGAGAGGCATTAAGGAAGCATGTAGTTCATCAGAGGTGTGAGACAATTTCATCAAGCCATCAAGTTTCCCTTTAACAGCTGAAACATGTTTTCCATCTTTCATGAGCTCTTTCATAGAACTTATCACAGTCTTTATTTCATCCACTTTCCTTTTTCGTTCCTT
This sequence comes from Gadus chalcogrammus, assembly GCF_026213295.1. Classification (NCBI taxonomy): domain Eukaryota; kingdom Metazoa; phylum Chordata; class Actinopteri; order Gadiformes; family Gadidae; genus Gadus; species Gadus chalcogrammus. The sequence continues at coordinate 25,170,057 of NC_079422.1, forward strand.
AGGTATTGCAAGAGCCTTTTCAGTTAGAATTACTTTCCACTTTCCTCTTTCCCATGTCCTGTTTCGCAACATCTGAACCAACACTTGTTCCACTCATCTTGAACGCACAAGTAAATGATCACAATGAGAGAATCCAAAGCAAAGCAGCCACATAAAACAGTCACAGCTATCGGCGATAGCAAAGAGACAGAGCAGAGCACGTTAGTTTGCCACACACACAGCTTGGCCCGGCGGGCCGCGAACCCAGCGTGATATCATAATTCACAAGTTTCCACTCAGCGGCGGGACCAGATCAAAGTGTTCCCATCAATCATGTATCACAGCAGTCACGGAACGGGTCGGGTACGTTACCGCCTATCCTTTCAGTCCGTCCTTGTTATCTGTTTGTTTGTGCGCGTCCTTCTTACATTGTTTGCATATCATGCATTCCTTTGTTGCTCCACGCATCCATTTGTGACATGTCGGGTCCTTTCGTGGCTCCAATCCATGTGGTTGTGTCACAGTTTTGCTGACAAATGTATGGCCACAATCATATTTCAGATTATATTGCACAGAATAAAACCACATTGCAATGACTTAAAATCGTACTGCATAAAATTGCAAAGAATAAAAATCATATAGAGCATACAACTGAAAAATATTAAAATCGTATAATGCATAGAACTGCAAAGAATTAAAATCGTATAATGCATAGAATTGCAAGTAATAAAAATCATATAGAGCATAGAATTGCAAATAATTAAAAACAGCATACAATTGCAAATAATTAAACTCGTATAATGCATAGAATTGCAAAGAATCAAAATCGTATAATGCATAGAATTGCAAAGAATCAAAATCGTAGACCATAGAATTGCAAAGAATTAAAATCATATAGACCATAGAACTGCAAATAATTAAAATCGTATAATGCAGAGAATTGCAAAGAATTAAAATCGTAGTGCATAGAATTGCAAAGAATTAAAAACATTTAGAGCATACAACTGCAAATAATTAAACTCGTATAATGCATTGAATTGCAAAGAATCAAAATCGTAGAGCATAGAATTGCAAAGAATTAAAATCATATAGAGCATAGAACTGCAAATAATTAAAATCGTATAATGCATAGAATTGCAAAGAATTAAAATCGTAGTGCATAGAATTGCAAAGAATTAAAATCGTATAATGCATAGAATTGCAAAGAATGAAAAATCGTAGTGCATAAAATTGCAAAGAATCAAAATCGTAGAGCATAGAATTGCAAAGAATTAAAATCACAGAGCATACAACTGCAAATAATTAAAATCGTATAATGCATAGAATTGCAAAGAATTAAAATCGTAGTGCATAGAATTGCAAAGAATTTTAATCGTAGTGCATAGAACTGCAAATAATTAAAATCGTATAATGCATAGAATTGCAAAGAATGAAGAATCGTAGTGCATAGAATTGCAAAGAATTAAAATTGTAGTGCATAGAATTGCAAGTAATAAAAATCATATAGAGCATAGAATTACAAATAATTAAAATCGTAGTGCATAGAATTGCAAAGAATTAAAATCGTATAATGCATAGAATTGCAAAGAATTAAAATCGTATAATGCATAGAATTGCAAAGAATTAAAATCGTAGTGCATAGAATTGCAAAGAATTAAAATCGTAGTGCATAGAATCAAACCACATTGCAAAGAATTAAAATCTTTTAGCACAGAATAAAACCTCATTGAAGTCATCAAGCAGCAGTAGCCTACAACTTCAGCGGCAGTCAACAGTTTGCAAATGAATGGAATGTTGTAAAAAGGTTAGTGTATATAGGCTACTGTTATTGAAAATCCCTCTCCATTGTGAGGCTTTTCCCCAAAGAAATGTAACTGGGCCCAGTTCGATCCAAACCCGGGACATATTCGATTTAAGAATTTAAATGTAAAATATATATATTTTTAACATATTACGAGACAACAGGGCTAATACAATCTGATCTGATATGATTGCATTCGCCCTTATGCAATCAGACTAAATGGCAATAATTGAAATGGAGTATGTAGTGTGTGTGTACGTGTTTCTGCGCGAGTGCGTGTGTCCACTGTCCAGAGGACTCCAGACTCAATGCTGGCATCGGGGCCTGACCTGACCCCAATTGGGCCGGGCTTGGAGACCCAAGCCCGTTCATAGAACCAAGTGCTAGTACCAACAATCGCTAGGTTAACCCATACCCCTTAAACAGCAGTAATAGCTAGCTACTGCAGATGCTACACAACTAAGTACCATGAATAAATACAACATACAGGTTAGCTACCAGGTGAAACGCTCCCAACACAGTTGCGTTGGAGCAAACTACCTTCCAAGCTACCAGGTGAAACTCCCAACACAGTTGCGTTGGAGCAAACTACCTTCCAGGCTACCAGGTGAAACGCTCCCAACACAGTTGCGTTGGCGCAAACTACCTTCCCGGCTACCAGGTGAAACGCTCCCAACACAGTTGCGTTGGAGCAAACTACCTTCCAAGCTACAAGGTGAAACTCTTACAACGCCTTTGCGTTGGAGCAAACTACCTTCCAAGCTACCATGTGAAATGCTCCCAACACAGTTGCGTTGGAGCAAACTACCTTCCAAGCTACCAGGTGAAACGCTCCCAACACAGTTGCGTTGGAGCAAACTAGCTTCCAGGCTACCAGGTGAAACGCTCCCAACACAGTTGCGTTGGAGCAAACTACCTTCCAAGCTACCAGGTGAAACGCTCCCAACACAGTTGCGTTGGAGCAAACTAGCTTCCAAGCTAACAGGTGAAACGCTCCCAACACAGTTGCGTTGGAGCAAACTAGCTTCCAGGCTACCAGGTGAAACGCTCCCAACACAGTTGCGTTGGAGCAAACTACCTTCCAGGCTACCAGGTGAAACGCTCCCAACACAGTTGCGTTGGAGCAAACTACCTTCCAGGCTACCAGGTGAAACGCTCCCAACACAGTTGCGTTGGAGCAAACTCCCTTCCAATCTACCAGGTGAAACTCCCCCAACACAGTTGCGTTGGAGCAAACTAGCTTCCAGGCTACCAGGTGAAATTTACTATACAGTCAGTATGTTTACATAGACATCTTATAGCCAAAGGTCGACTATACTCCCCAATTGGACAACAGCAATTGTCCGAGTACATATTTCAGACTATATTGCACAGAATAAAACCACATTGCAATGACTTAAAATCGTAGTGCATAGAATTGCAAAGAATTGAAATCACAAAGAGCATAGAACTGCAAATAATTAAAATCGTATAATGCATAGAATTGCAAAGAATGAAAAATCGTAGTGCATAGAATTGCAAAGAATTAAAATCGTATAATGCATAGAATTAAAATCGTATAATGCATAGAATTGCAAAGAATAGTAGTGCATAGAATTGCAAAGAATTAAAATCGTAGTGCATAGAATTGCAAAGAATTAAAATCAAAGAGCATAGAACTGCAAATAATTAAAATCGTATAATGCATAGAATTGCAAAGAATTAAAATAGTAGTGCATAGAATTGCAAAGAATTAAAATCGTAGTGCATAGAATTGCAAAGAATTAAAATCGTAGTGCATAGAATTGCAAAGAATTAAAATCAAAGAGCATAGAATTGCAAAGAATTAAAATCAAAGAGCATAGAACTGCAAATAATTAAAATCGTATAATTGCAAAGAATGAAAAATTGTAGTGCATAGAATTGCAAAGAATTAAAATCGTATAATGCATAGAATTGCAAAGAATGAAAATTCGTAGTGCATAGAATTGCAAAGAATTAAAATCACATAGAGCATAGAACTGCAAATAATTAAAATCGTATAATGCATAGAATTGCAAAGAATGAAGAATTGTAGTGCATAGAATTGCAAAGAATTAAAATCGTATAATGCATAGAATTGCAAAGAATAAAAATAGCAGTGCATAGAATTGAAAGGAATAACAAACGATTGGTGACTTACATGCCGGCGTCCTCGCTCCCCCGTTGGTGGCCACGTTGTCCGGATTGTTCAGTCAAAAGCGCACAATTGTCCGAGTACATATTTCAGATTATATTGCACAGAATAAAACCACATTGCAATGACTTAAAATCGTAGTGCATAGATTTGCAAAGGATTGAAATCACAAAGAGCATAGAACTGCAAATAATTAAAATCGTATAATGCATAGAATTGCAAAGAATGAAAAATCGTAGTGCATAGAATTGCAAAGAATTAAAATCGTATAATGCATAGAATTGCAAAGAATTAAAATCGTATAATGCATAGAATTGCAAAGAATAGTAGTGCATAGAATTGCAAAGAATTAAAATCGTAGTGCATAGAATTGCAAAGAATTAAAATCAGAGCATAGAACTGCAAATAATTAAAATCGTATATGCATAGAATTGCAAAGAATTAAATTAGTGCATAGAATTGCAAAGAATTAAAATCGTATAATGCATAGAATTGCAAAGAATTAAAATCGTAGTGCATAGAATTGCAAAGAATTAAAATCACAAAGAGCATAGAACTGCAAATAATTAAAATCGTATAATGCATAGAATTGCAAAGAATGAAAATTCGTAGTGCATAGAATTGCAAAGAATTAAAATCATAGAGCATAGAACTGCAAAGAATAAAAATAGCAGTGCATAGAATTGCAAAGAATTAAAATCACAAAGAGCATAGAACTGCAAAGAATAAAAATAGCAGTGCATAGAATTGCAAAGAATTAAAATCGTAGTGCATAGAATTGCAAAGAATTAAAATCGTATAATGCATAGAATTGCAAAGAATTAAAATCGTAGTGCATAGAATTGCAAAGAATTAAAATCGTAGTGCATAGAATCAAACCACATTGCAAAGAATTAAAAATCGTTTAGCACAGAATAAAACCACATTGAAGTCATCAAGCAGCAGTAGCCTACAACTTCAGCAGCAGTCAACAGTTTGCAAATGAATGGAATGTTGTAAAAAGGTTAGTGTATATAGGCTACTGTTATTGAAAATCCCTCTCCATTGTGAGGCTTTTCCCCAAAGAAATGTAACTGGGCCCAGTTCGATCCAAACCCGGGACATATTCGATTTAAGAATTTAAATGTAAAATATATATATTTTTAACATATTACGAGACAACAGGGCTAATACAATCTGATCTGATATGATTGCATTCGCCCTTATGCAATCAGACTAAATGGCAATAATTGAAATGGAGTATGTAGTGTGTGTGTACGTGTTTCTGCGCGAGTGCGTGTGTCCACTGTCCAGAGGACTCCAGACTCAATGCTGGCATCGGGGCCTGACCTGACCCCAATTGGGCCGGGCTTGGAGACCCAAGCCCGTTCATAGAACCAAGTGCTAGTACCAACAATCGCTAGGTTAACCCATACCCCTTAAACAGCAGTAATAGCTAGCTACTGCAGATGCTACACAACTAAGTACCATGAATAAATACAACATACAGGTTAGCTACCAGGTGAAACGCTCCCAACACAGTTGCGTTGGAGCAAACTACCTTCCAAGCTACCAGGTGAAACTCCCAACACAGTTGCGTTGGAGCAAACTACCTTCCAGGCTACCAGGTGAAACGCTCCCAACACAGTTGCGTTGGCGCAAACTACCTTCCCGGCTACCAGGTGAAACGCTCCCAACACAGTTGCGTTGGAGCAAACTACCTTCCAAGCTACAAGGTGAAACTCTTACAACGCCTTTGCGTTGGAGCAAACTAGCTTCCAGGCTACCAGGTGAAACGCTCCCAACACAGTTGCGTTGGAGCAAACTACCTTCCAAGCTACCAGGTGAAACGCTTCCAACACAGTTGCGTTGGAGCAAACTAGCTTCCAAGCTAACAGGTGAAACGCTCCCAACACAGTTGCGTTGGAGCAAACTAGCTTCCAGGCTATCAGGTGAAACGCTCCCAACACAGTTGCGTTGGAGCAAACTACCTTCCAGGCTACCAGGTGAAACGCTCCCAACACAGTTGCGTTGGAGCAAACTACCTTCCAGGCTACCAGGTGAAACGCTCCCAACACAGTTGCGTTGGAGCAAACTCCCTTCCAATCTACCAGGTGAAACTCCCCCAACACAGTTGCGTTGGAGCAAACTAGCTTCCAGGCTACCAGGTGAAATTTACTATACAGTCAGTATGTTTACATAGACATCTTATAGCCAAAGGTCGACTATACTCCCCAATTGGACAACAGCAATTGTCCGAGTACATATTTCAGACTATATTGCACAGAATAAAACCACATTGCAATGACTTAAAATCGTAGTGCATAGAATTGCAAAGAATTGAAATCACAAAGAGCATAGAACTGCAAATAATTAAAATCGTATAATGCATAGAATTGCAAAGAATGAAAAATCGTAGTGCATAGAATTGCAAAGAATTAAAATCGTATAATGCATAGAATTGCAAAGAATTAAAATCGTATAATGCATAGAATTGCAAAGAATTAAAATCGTATAATGCATAGAATTGCAAAGAATAGTAGTGCATAGAATTGCAAAGAATTAAAATCGTAGTGCATAGAATTGCAAAGAATTAAAATCGTAGTGCATAGAATTGCAAAGAATTAAAATCAAAGAGCATAGAACTGCAAATAATTAAAATCGTATAATGCATAGAATTGCAAAGAATTAAAATAGTAGTGCATAGAATTGCAAAGAATTAAAATCGTAGTGCATAGAATTGCAAAGAATTAAAATCGTAGTGCATAGAATTGCAAAGAATTAAAATCAAAGAGCATAGAATTGCAAAGAATTAAAATCAAAGAGCATAGAACTGCAAATAATTAAAATCGTATAATTGCAAAGAATGAAAAATTGTAGTGCATAGAATTGCAAAGAATTAAAATCGTATAATGCATAGAATTGCAAAGAATGAAAATTCGTAGTGCATAGAATTGCAAAGAATTAAAATCACATAGAGCATAGAACTGCAAATAATTAAAATCGTATAATGCATAGAATTGCAAAGAATGAAGAATTGTAGTGCATAGAATTGCAAAGAATTAAAATCGTATAATGCATAGAATTGCAAAGAATAAAAATAGCAGTGCATAGAATTGAAAGGAATAACAAACGATTGGTGACTTACATGCCGGCGTCCTCGCTCCCCCGTTGGTGGCCACGTTGTCCGGATTGTTCAGTCAAAAGCGCACAATTGTCCGAGTACATATTTCAGATTATATTGCACAGAATAAAACCACATTGCAATGACTTAAAATCGTAGTGCATAGATTTGCAAAGGATTGAAATCACAAAGAGCATAGAACTGCAAATAATTAAAATCGTATAATGCATAGAATTGCAAAGAATGAAAAATCGTAGTGCATAGAATTGCAAAGAATTAAAATCGTATAATGCATAGAATTGCAAAGAATTAAAATCGTATAATGCATAGAATTGCAAAGAATAGTAGTGCATAGAATTGCAAAGAATTAAAATCGTAGTGCATAGAATTGCAAAGAATTAAAATCAGAGCATAGAACTGCAAATAATTAAAATCGTATAATGCATAGAATTGCAAAGAATTAAATTAGTGCATAGAATTGCAAAGAATTAAAATCGTATAATGCATAGAATTGCAAAGAATGAAAATTCGTAGTGCATAGAATTGCAAAGAATTAAAATCACAAAGAGCATAGAACTGCAAATAATTAAAATCGTATAATGCATAGAATTGCAAAGAATGAAAATTCGTAGTGCATAGAATTGCAAAGAATTAAAATCACAAAGCATAGAACTGCAAAGAATAAAAATAGCAGTGCATAGAATTGCAAAGAATTAAAATCACAAAGAGCATAGAACTGCAAAGAATAAAAATAGCAGTGCATAGAATTGCAAAGAATTAAAATCGTAGTGCATAGAATTGCAAAGAATTAAAATCGTATAATGCATAGAATTGCAAAGAATTAAAATCGTAGTGCATAGAATTGCAAAGAATTAAAATCGTAGTGCATAGAATCAAACCACATTGCAAAGAATTAAAAATCGTTTAGCACAGAATAAAACCACATTGAAGTAATCAAGCAGCAGTAGCCTACAACTTCAGCGGCAGTCAACAGTTTGCAAATGTATGGAAAGTTGTAGGAAAGATTCAAAAGGGAGAATCTACTGTGCATGTGTATGCACAACCTACTGTCATCTAATCGATCTCTTAAATTCTAACCTACCAAGCCAAAAACCAACAATTGAAACCAAACCATAACATGCCCGCAGTCATTCGTCTAGTGAAGTCAGTCCGACAGCTTTTCAAACACCAGTCCAGTGGTGAACAACCTACAACACTGCACTAAACTTAGAATGAGCAAAAACCAAACAGACGAGCGGTAAAATCCAGGTTAAGTTTAGGGGAAAGAATATAGCGATGTGTGTGCGCGGTGGACACATTCTGAAGCCAGCAGCCAAACACAACCAAACAACTTCAACCAGCTCAAGGAAGAATATAGCGATGTGTGTGCGCGGTGGACACATTCTGAAGCCAGCAGCCAAACACAACCAAACAACTTCAACCAGCTCAAGGAATAACAAACGATTGGTGACTTACATGCCGGCGTCCTCGCTCCCCCGTTGGTGGCCACGTTGTCCGGATTGTTCAGTCAAAAGCGCACAAAAAAACAAAATAAATCATCTCGCACGTGCGGGATTAATAGCTAATGAGAACGAGAACGGGATGGCTGTGACAAGCGAGAAGCTCGAGCCGATAAAGAGTTTCCCTCCGTATCGAACGCAGCGCATGAAAAGCCTGTCTAGAATAAAAGTGATCAAATATTAATGTAGCCTACCTTTTCTATTTTGTGTTTGGTCGCATACGAACTAGGTATAATGAAGGCATTTGCAAATGCGATTATTGCAATTATTGATGTCTACTGTTCGGTTTATTAGTCTGTCCTGTCGGCCTCTCATTTTCCTAACCAACCTCTTCATAACGAGATAAGCGGTCTCCCAAATAGATGAAAACAAACTCTGTTATTGATTGTCCCTCTCCATTGTGAGGCTTTTCCCCAAAGAAATGTAACAGTGCCCAGGTCAATCCAAACCCGGGATATATTATATTCAAGAATGTAATTATTTATTTATTTTACGAGATAACAGGGCAATCAGATCTGACGTGAATGCATTCGCGCTAATGTAATCAGTCTAAATGGCAATAATAGTAATGCAGTATAGTGTGCGTGTTTGCGTGTGTGTCTGTGTGTTTACGTGTGTGTCTGTGTGTGTGTGTTTACGTGGTTCTCTGTGTGTGTGTGTGTGTGTGTGTGTGTGTGTGTGTGTGTGTGTGTGTGTGTGTGTGTGTGTGTGTGTGTGTGTGTGTGTGTGTGTGTGTGTGTGTGTGTGTGTGTGTGTGTGTGTAGGCTGGCAGGGGGATACCAAACACCTCTCTCAGCCTCTGGATGGTGTCGTGGCTCACAGCTTCAACCAATGGCAGGCCTGCCTGAAGGACGCCTCCCAGCTCAACCTGCTGCTCTGCAAGCCCCTCCCTGAACCCCACTACACCTGGTGAGACACCCAGACAGTACTGTTTCCATAGCAACACCATCACCCAGACAGTACTGTTTCCATAGTGACACTCAACCAGACAGTCCTGTTTCTATAGCAAAACCATAACTAGTCATTACTTATTCCATAGTGAGCCCATCATATAAAGTTCATTCAGAAGTAACTTTAAAGAACATAATAACATCACAAGACTATGATATTGTAACAGTGATACTGAGACAGTTTAACGGATACACTTTTGTGAAAGAACAAGTTGAGGGTTGGGTCAACAGAATGTAGTTTTAAGATAAGATAAGTGCTTCATTAATGCCAGGCGGGTTGGTCCAGGTTGTACCAGGGCAGGCTGGTGCACCGGCGGCAGAAGGAGCTCCAGGAGAGGGAGCCAGAGGACATCGTACAGGGCGAACAGTTCATCAGTCTGTACAGTAGCCTCATGGAAGCACTCACCCAGCCAGACCCAGGGGCCAACAGGAGGGCTGGGGGGGCCTGAGGTGTGTGTGTGTGTGTGTGTGTGTGTGTGTGTGTGTGTGTGTGTGTGTGTGTGTGTGTGTGTGTGTGTGTGTGTGTGTGTGTGTGTGTGTGTGTGTGTGTGTGTGTGTGTGTGTGTGTGAAGGCTGGCAGGGGGTCACCAGCCACAACCCTCAGCCTCTGGATGTGTCGTGGCTCACAGCTTCAACCAATGGCAGGCTTTCGGGCTTGGTTAAAATAATCAATTTTCTGATTGAAATCGATCTTACTTTGAGTTCCGCTTTTCTGATAAGATATCCCTGCCAGCCTAAACACAAACATAAGCCTGCTGCACACATAGGGAGGGAGTAATGAGTGAGGAAGGTACTTTACTTGAAATACAACAAGTGCTACATACCTGTTGTCCCTCCTGTCTGTCGGTTCAGTTCTCCTTGGACCATGACCATCAGCAGAGCTTTGAGGTGGGTCAGGTCCGGCCCAGGGCTGGCCCTCCTCAGCCAGTAGCGGGTCACAGCCACTGGGAGGCGCAGGTGAGCCGGAACTCCCTCCAGCGTCTTTTCCTCCACGCCCAGCGTCTCCAGACACACCTGCAGCCTCACAGCGGGGTCTGCTCGACACACAGATTGTAGATTCGTTTGCATTCGATGGCTCCCTCTAAAAGTTAACACTGCTATTGTCATTGTGTGACAAGGCTACCTGCTCCCCTACTGATACGATGATGGGACACACCTGTCCTCTGCTTAATGAAACAGAATTGAATGGGTGTTTACGGAGCCTGCCAGTCTGGTTCTACCCTTCTATGTTGCATGGGTGCCAGCAGCCTTCCAACAATGAAAAAAAAATGAAAAGCATTTTTTTTTAATTAGGTTCATTAAAAGTTTTCTGTTTATAATCCTTGTAATTCCGTAATGAAACTAAAATATTAATTACACCGAGGTAGTTCTTAAACAAGTTGACGGTACCGGGTAGAGTGAGGAATTGGACAGATTTGATATGAATGACGCGTTGCTATGACAAAAAAAACAGTTGTGTATAATATAATGTCTGTTATGTATCCCTAACCCTAATTAAGTTACCCAAAACAAACTTATCGGTTTCATCGATTTAGCCTAGCCCTTTTCTTTGTTTGGAGCTAACCATGCCGACTGCCAGCGTCCATCCATTATACATCTTTGCTCCATCTCTTATCCATCTGTCATCCAGCTGAATGAGTCGGTAGGCCTACCTGGGGCAGAGAGTCCAGCATCAGCTTCTGATGTTCGACCTTCGGTTTCACCTCGACATTAACGGCATCCAGACCGTCCCGGTCCACCTCGTCTTCCTCCGCCCCCCCCCCCCTGGCCCAGCCGCAGCCCGTACAACACCTGCCGGATGGGCCGTGAGATGAGGTTGGAGCTCTGCAGGTCGCAGCGCTCCACCTGGATCCGCAAAATCTTCCTCCTGTGCAGAAGTATGTCATATTGAAGTATGTTAGCTCCCAGGCCTCCCATGGCCAGGGACGCACGGACCCACTCAGGGACGGAGCTCAACTTAGCAGGCAGCTGCGGAACGGTGCCCTTACTCAAGAAGCCAATCAAGAGAGGAGCTGGTGAGCTGGGGAGCTCGTACTCCAGCATGGACTCCCTCAGCATATTCTTCACCTCCGCCTGATGTGGGCATCCGTGGCATACTGGTGAAGGAGTTGGACTGGTAACCGGAAGGTGGCCAGTTCGAATCCCGAACCTCCGCGGATGAGGTGCCCTTGAGCAAGGCACCTGAAATCCCCGGGCGCTGCACCGCGGCAGCCCACTGCTCCGGTAGTGCCGGTGTGCCCCCATGTGTGTAACTGCATGTGTGTACCTGTGTGTGCACCTGTATTTGTGTACCCCACGTGTGTGGACCTCTGTGTGTGTATGTGTTCACCAGCTACCCGGATGGGTCAAAAGCAGAGAAAGAATTTCCCCCTAAAAAGGGATGAATAAAGGACTTATCTTATCTTAAAGCCAACTCAGGAGGCCTTCCAAGTAAGCGGTACTGAACTTCATTTTAGGACTTCCCGCTGGAAGGAATCGGGCCTACTTAACATCTCTGAGTTTGACGTGGTCTACCTTGACCAGCGAGGCAAAGATGGGCAGCAACTGGGGGTCGATATTGAACACGGTGCAGAACTTGGTCGTGGTGTATAGCTTGCAGTGGATTTCACTGCTGGCCGGACTGTCTTTAACTGATTTCCAGAAGGGAGCCAGGGGCAAAACCCCTTCTGGAAGGTCATAAATGTAGAAGTCGGTGTCTTCGGACAGCACCGGGCAGGAAACCTCTCTGGCCAGGGCAGCCAGCCGGCCGTCTGCCTCTCCGAAGCACTTGACCTGCGGCACCCTCAGGTCGTTCAGCGTCTGCTCAAAAACTGACATTACAGAGGGGGGATAGATGCCCTTTTTCTCGCCAGTCAGAGCGGCAGGGATATTCTGGAGAAGGGCGCTTAGACGGCTCATCCTGGTTTTGAGTTGGACGTCGCTGGTGCCCAAGCCTCCGTCAATCACAACGTATGCTTTGATTCTACAGTTGTCCAGAGTCTTGAAAAAAGCCTGGACCACCGCCTGGAAGGCCAGGTACTCCCCGCCGTGGTTCTGGTCCAGGTTGGCCATGTTGTAGAGGTGGTAGGCCAGGTTACAGCCATCCACCACCAGCTCGCTGTTACTGAATTTGATGTCCTGGTAGATCTGGCTGTTTCCCTCCAGCAGGGACCACAAGCCCTTCACCCCCATTGTGACTGACGGGTCACGTTCTAACTTCACCTGTCAATGGTGACTGGATACGTTCTAACTTCTGTGGTGACTGGACTCACCCAGAGAGGATCCCAGCTCCTTTAGACACCAACGCAAACACATACCCGCACTGGGAGTGGCTCCTCAGTTCTTCGTAAGTTTTGCTTCTGGACATTTCCAAGGAATCATATCATCAACTCTGAATTGCTTAATAATGCATACATTAAGTGCCACTGCTATTATCATTATGATTAACCATGTCTGACTATGTACCAACTCTTCCACCTACTGCATTTGAGTTGCCATGACAGGGAAATCAATTAAAACCTCTCACATTTTTGTTTACATATCCTTAGGTGTACAGATCAATTCACTCATCACAAATTAATTCTTGTCACTTCTTTGAATAGTATGCTTTGAGTTGAGATCGAGTATCAGTTTTACGTATTTTATGAATTGCATCTCTTAATTTGTATCATGACCTGGACTGTCTATAATAGGCTACATCATTGTAATTAATATCGCTACAGATACTTATATATATATATACTAATGTATAAACTACTGTCACCTTTTCATAGATTGTTCTAGTAATCTGGGAGAAACCAATTGATGAAAGCAATGGCACGCCTTCATTTGAGTGATTGAACTCTCAACTTCTTTACATTTACATTTAGGAGATGTTTGCTGACACTTATATCCAAGACTTATTTTTACTCTGTTCCAGGTTCTCCTGAAGCTGGAATGGCAGATGAATGTCAGAAACCTCTTCTCGAACCGAAAGAGTGAGTCAATGTTTAGTTTTATCAGACTTCGGGGGGACTTTAAAGCACCTTAAATAATTTGTAAAAGCCCAACTCTTATCACACACACACACACACACACACACACACACACACACACACACACACACACACACACACACACACACACACACACACACACACACACACACACACACACACACACTCTCTTAGGGCTTAATTTATACTACACTAGGTACATGTATTGTGGGAATGAGCGGATGTGTCTGACAGAAAGTTGTCAACATTTTAAAACTTCCTTCTGGTTTATCAGGAACGACTCTGGACTCGAAGTGAATCTGGAGGACTTGTAAACCGTTGTGTTTTTTTGTGCAATTGGAACAAGATTGAAGATTTTCTTTTAAATCTTCAAAAACTAGATGTAGGAATTGCTTTAAATTAGGAATTGCTTTAAATTGCTTAAACGATTTATGTTTGTTTCAATCTTTATCTCTATGTATTAATTGGGAACTTGAGATACGACGTATCTCAAGTATTTGCACTATACCTAGTATATGAAGTTATGGAAGCATGAATGTGGCACAATTCAAATGGAAATGAAATTTGCAATTTGCAATTCAAGTCATTACATTATGCAATTGACAATTCATTATGCATTTCAATAATGTCATTTGAAAATACGTTATTCAAAGTGTATTTTAATATGCAAATTTTAATATCTGTTACCTCGGCCAATGTGTCTTTTAAAATCCCTACTGTTAAATGTTTGTGCTTTTTTAAAATGTTTTACATTTCTACACCGATTTACGATTTATCTTTTATTACGATGCCTATCGTTATTCGAAACGTAAAAATGCAAAAAAAAAAGTTTTGCATTTGTTCATGTTTGCTTTAGCTGTCTGCTAAATCTTAAAGACTGCACTTGCGACAATGCAATTCCTTGCCTTTGTTTTACTTTATGTATCTATTTTATGTTCTCATTTTATTGTATTATCACTTTAGCTTTCTGCTGGATCTCGAATGTATTACACTTTCTAAACCAAATAGTTTACTTTGTGTAAACATGTAATAAAAGCAATTCCGACTCTTATTCTAATAATACATCGAATTATATGTTTCAATCTGTTTATATACCATTTTTAGATAACTTTATTTTACATTGCCATGGCAGGTGGTCAAAGTTGTATGTAAAACAATAGGAAAACACAAAAGGGGGTTTGTGTGAGTGCGTGTATATATATGCGTTTGGAGTGTAGTTGTGCGGGCGTGCGTGTGCGTGCGTGTATGAACAGTGGCGTAAATATCGACTGGCCAATACGAAACTCTAAACCCTTAACAATGGTTAAAGAGTAATTTAATAAGTAGGCCCATTGCATTAACTAAATATGACCTATTTGTGTATCGATCAACAAAGTTAGATTGTCCAAGGGATGATAACAACGCCCCAATACAATTTTCAATATAGGCAAACACTTCAATGAACTAAACTAGTAACTATAGTGCTTGAGGTTAATCTGCAGCCGGCCTCCTGTCAGATAATCTGATTATCACTGTGTGCGTGTGTGTGTGTGTGTGTGTGTGTGTGTGTGTGTGTGTGTGTGTGTGTGTGTGTGTGTGTGTGTGTGTGTGTGTGTGTGTGTGTGTGTGTGTGTGTGTGTGTGTGTGTGTGTGTGTGTGTGTGTGTGTGTGCGTGCGTGTGAATCTATGCATGTGCATGTTTGTGTGTGTGTCTGGGTCTGTGTGACATCAACGAGGATTATCAGAAGGCGGGCGGATATCGAGGGAGTGACACATGGCTCCCTAACACAGCACCCTTCTCCGGGTCGGTACCGTCCGGTCGTCACCGTCATGCCGGTGTTCTTCTCCCCCGGGCCGCAGACGCTGCGCGCCGGGCTGTCCTACGTCGGGAGCGCCGTGTTCGCAAACAACCGCACGACGGACAGCGACGTGGCCCAGGAGCAGGACGACCGATCAGGTTCGCACCGTTCGTGCCGTGTAGCCTACCTGACCCGTGGGACCTTCCTGAGATCCACGGTTTGCGCTTTGCAACTAACAGAATTTGAACAGGCGAGATCGGGATGGTCTCTGCACAGAGGGGCTAATAACAATACTACTACTACTTGATAATAATAATGGAAATTATTATTATTATTATCATAACCAATGCCATACAAAAACGGGATCACAGACTATTTCCCTATAATTAGTTGTTCGATTAAATGCCAATCAGGCCTAGGTCTACTAGACCGTGAGATGTGTAATCGAAGAGATACAGTCAGACAGCTTTGTAATGGAAGAGAGACAGTCAGACAGCTTGATAATCGAAGACATAGGCCTACAGTCAGACGTCTTGATAATGGAAGAGATAGTCAGACAGCTTTGTAACGGAAGAGAGACAGTCAGACACATTTGTAATGGAAGAAATATAGTCAGCTGGCATGGTAATGGGAGAGATACAGTCAAACAGATTGATAATGGAAGAGAGACAGTCAGACAGCTTGATAATCGAAGACATACAGTCAGACGTCTTGATAATGGAAGAGATACAGTCAGACAGCTTGGTAATGGAAGAGATACAGTAAGACTGTGTGCTAATGGAAGAGATACAGTAAGACTGTGTGGTAATGTGGAAGAGACACAGTCAGACCACTAGGTAATGAAGAGATACAGTCAGACTGTGTTGTAATGGAAGAGATACAGTCAGACTGTGCGGTAACTGAAGAGATACAGTCAGACCACTGGATAATGAAGAGAGACAGTAACGGTAATGGCCTCTTGTGTCTCCAGCGGTCCACGAGCTGGTGTCCCACCTGCCGCTCCAGATGCTGCTCTACTTCAACATGTTCTACTTCCCCTGCTGGTGGGCGTCCGCTGTGGCCATGCTCCACCTCAAGGTTAGCTGGTAACCTGGTTAGTACTCTAGTTAGTACTTTAGTTAGTCAGTCAGAGAGTGAGTTATGAGTTAGTGAATGGGTTGTTACTTGTACTTACATCGCTGTGCACTGCTTCTATAAAACCCATGTCTAGTTGTGTCCGATACAATCCACTATAAGACCTAAAAGTTATTCATCGTCCTTATGTCTACGTTCAATTTTCTGTGTGTGTGTGTGTGTGTGTGTGTGTGTGTGTGTGTGTGTGTGTGTGTGTGTGTGTGTGTGTGTGTGTGTGTGTGTGTGTGTGTGTGTGTGTGTGTGTGTGTATGTGTGCGCGCGTGTATCTGTGCGTGTGTGCGTGTGCGCGTGCGTGTGCGTGTGCAGCTCTGCCTGCTCCCAGGGTACTACCAGGCCCTGCTGGTCACCGGGGTGATCCTGCTGACCGCCATCGAGGCGGCCCGGCTCTACCTGGGCTGGGTGGGGAACCTCACGGAGCAGGTACCTCCAGGCTGCTCTCCCTCAGGTCCTCCAGGGTCTACACACCTCTGAAGGATAAGTCCCGCCTCCAAGGCTCCGGCTCCCTCGCTCGAATGTCTATGGGAAATAACATGTTAATTGTGTGTGTGTGTGTGTGTGTGTGTGTGTGTGTGTGTGTGTGTGTGTGTGTGTGTGTGTGTGTGTGTGTGTGTGTGTGTGTGTGTGTGTGTGTGTGTGTGTGTGTGTGTGTGTTTGTGTGTGTGTCTCCCCCATTGGTGACAGGCTGTGAATATTGATATGAACAATTGAGCTGGTGACTCATTTTCATCTTCACAACACACACACTTTAACATGTTCTCACTCTCCCTACCCCCTCTCTCCTTCACTCACTTCCTTCCTTTCTTGCCTTTATGTCTCTCCCTCCCCCCTCTTTCTCCCCCCCTCTCTTTCACTCCTCTCAATCCCTCTCTCTTTCCCCCTCTTGTTCTCACCCTCTTTCTCTCTCTCCCTCCCCCTCTTGTTCTCCCCCTCTCTCTTTCTGCCCCCCTCTCTCTCACTCCCCTCAATCCCTCTCTCTCTCGCTCTCTCTCCCCCTCTTGTTCTCACCCTCCCTCTCTCTCTCTCCCTCTTGTTCTCACCCTCCCTCTCTCCCCCTCTTGTTCTCACCCTCTCCCTCTCTCTCTCTCCCTCTTGTTCTCCCCCTCTCTTCCCCCCCCCCTCCCCCCCAGGTACCAGAGCTGGCTGCGTTCTGGCTGCTGTCCGTCTCCTTCCAGCTGCCCGTGCTGCTCTTCTTCCTGACGGACGCCGCCATCCTGATCCTGCCCCTGGAGCGGGCGGTGCACGGCGTCCTCCTGCTCCTCCTGCTGGCCCAGATCGCCTGCTCCTTCCTGGCCCTGCGCGCCATGACCCGCAAGCTCACGCTGCTCTTCCACCTGCGGCAGATCGGGGAGGTGGAGAGCCCCCGCCCCCGGCACCACCAGCTCCACCCACTGGGCCCACTGCCCCCCCACCACCGCAGCGTCCTGCCCATGACCGGGGACCCCCGTCGGAGGTGACGGAGGAGGAGGAGGGCGGGGGTGGATGATCTGGTGATGGGGGGTGGATGATCTGGTGATGGCAAGGGTGGGGTTGGATGGGTGGGGGTGGATGATCTAGTGATGGGGAGGGTGGGGTAGATGATCTGGTGATGGGGAGGGTGGGGTAGATGATCTGGTGATGGGGAGGGTGGGGTTGGTTGATCTAGTGATGGGGAGGGTGGGGGTAGATGATCTGGTGATGGGGAGGGTGGGGGTGATGATCTGGTGATGGGGAGGGTGGGGGTAGATGATCTGGTGATGGGGAGGGTGGGGGTGGATGATCTGGTGATGGGGAGGGTGGGGGTGGATCATCTGGTGATGGGGAGGGTGGGGTAGATGATCTGGTGATGGGGAGGGTGGGGGTGGATGATCTGGTGATGGGGAGGGTGGGGGTGATGATCTGGTGAAGGGGAGGGTGGGGTAGATGATCTAGTGATGGGGGGGGGGTGGGGGTGGATGGATGAAGGTGAATGGGACACACGCATCAACTGCCTACCTTTTGATCAAAGAATAACATCTTTTCAAAAGAACGTATTTTTGATCTTATATGAAGCTGATAAAAGATAAAGAATAAAGTTGCATTTTTTTTTACCCATTTCTGACTTTGACTTTGACTTTCACTTGCTTCTTGGATGTAAAACGCAGACAGCACACTGTCGGTATTTAGGAACTTTCACGTCACTTGCATTGGTGAGTCCACAGTGCAAACTGATGCCGATGGAGATTGACTGAACAGTCCCACCTAGTGGACATATTAGGCCAGTGCAGTCAGTAGCTCTGGGGCATAACGATGGTTTGGTCAAATAAAATAAGTAAATAAATACCTAGCTATATACATATACGAGTAATGCATCAAGGTTAAGTTTAGGTGTAAAATTAAGGATGTTATGATATAGACATTTTTTAGTTTAGGGCTAGAAAAATACACAAATGTTCATAAACTTCAAACGCTGGATTAGCATATTTAAGAGCATCCCAATAACCCACCACATCTGTCCGCATCAAGTACCGAATCTGAATAAACATAATATGCCTCAAAATATATCATCTGAATTAACATTTATCGGTCCCTCCACATCAAGTACTTAATCTGAATAAACATAGCTATTTCTGTCCTCCAAATAGGGCTAACCCAATTTGGATTCTTATTAAATATTCCTAGTACTGTCCTCAAATCTGATTAAACGTATCAAGCTCTTTCCCAAAAAAATACTGAATCTGATTCAACATATCAAGGTCTGTCCAAAGCAAAACAGTCATTCAGATTTAATATAATAGTTCTGTTCTCAAAATACTGACTCTGATTAAACATATTCAAGTTCGTCCACAACAAAATATAGATTATATTTAAACAGTTGTTTCATCCATATATCCAAAATTATTATTAAACTATGTTTGTCCACACCAAAACACAATCTTTTCTGGAATTTCGAATCTAATTCATAAAAAAAGACTGAACGATAACTCTGAGAATGTTTCTGTGGATTATCTTCATGTTGACATTGGTCAAATAAGAAACTGTACATTTTCTGTTTTTTACTATCGGATATTAATCCTTGGATTCCTAGAAACTGGGCCACATTCAACTGCCGAACAGGCTTAAGAAAATAACTTTGAGGGGTAACCCATAGAAAAAAAGAGTTCCCTTTGTCTTGTAGCTGCCAGCAAAAGTGATTATGCTAGTTCATACAAATAGAGGAAAGTAAACTAGTAAATAAATGTGTAATTTTGGATTACTGTAGCGATTTGTTAGTGATATACTGTATGAATTAAACATTTCCTGTCACTCGAAAAATATATCAGGTTGCAAAGACAAAAATGGCAGAGGAAGAATCCGACCGATTTAGGCACGTTCAATATCTGTACAATCTTAGTGACGCCATTAAAACAAAACCAATCCTGGTCCTCTGAACAGGACAAGATCCACATGGGTCTTCACTTGTCCATCACATGGGCCCTCACCCACCACAGGAACCTTTTCCTGTGTCTGGTGTGTGAGGTCCTTCTCGATGGTGCCGTGAGAAGGGCTGTGATCTGTACACCTTTCGAAAGCTGTGAACTTTTCCTACTCCTAGAAGCAATCTGCCGCAGAGTCTTTGCTTTCAACAAATTCATCAAAACAAAAGAGTCAGAAGCCGACAGAAAGAATGCAGAGAAGATCCGAATAAATTTGTTCAGCTGTTCTTCAAGGAAGGAGAGACTGAAAAAAATAACAAAATACTCGTAACAAATATTCGTTAGTTTAAAATAAGTCATGCACAAAATAACATAACATACGAACTGAAACCAAACTATACTACCAAGTAGAACGGTAAATATTTAAATTACACATCTGTCACGCAAAAAAGTGTGAGTTGGTCAAACAAAGTGTCATGACAGGTTAGAGGAAGCCTTGTGCTTTCCCAAAACAGTTTTTAAACATTTGTATCCCAAACCGGGGGTCCGTCGACTCAGCAAGAGACTGGGATAGAGTTTATTCGAGTTTGGTCCGGTTCGGTCCGGTTCAGTCCTGTTCCGTGTGAAGAACGTCTGGTAGCAGGATGAGAGGGAGGTTCTCATGCCTTGGCTTGACGTGATTGGAGGGTTGAGCCGTCAAAGAGCGCGCCGCTCAGCTAGTGGTCAGCTCCGACCCGGGGGGCGGGTCTAGGTTCTCGGCGATCTCTCCTAGCTCGTCCAGAAGCTCTGTGAAGGCCGGTCTTCTGTAGGACTCCAACTGGAAGACCAGAGGAGAAGTGGATTTAAAGGAGCCCTATTTCACCACCAGGTGTCGTACCCTCATCACCTAGCGGCCATATAAGCTGGGTGGGGCAACCTTCTAGAATCTCGGGGAAACCATGACAACTCAAAGTATTACGCACACCCCCTGGTGCAAATAGAATCATAGATGCGTCTATGCAATCCGTGTTTTTCCGACTTGGTAACTCGAAGGCATGTAGGTTGGAGATGACGCGTTTCCCATTCCGACTTCCCACCTCCGACCGTTAACGAACGCAGCATAACACCGCACTTGTCTGTGATGCTCTTTGCCTGTGTGGTGAATGAGCTGGTCATGAGTTAGTGTAGGATCGGTGCATAAACTCGCGTAATCGCCGATGCCTGATATCGGAGGAATTTCCGATGCCGGTATCGGTATCGGAACAACTCTATACATCTCGTTGAATTGCCATTCCAACTACCGTGATTCCGAGTATTCATTCTGCCGGGGGGAACTGCAGAGCAAACCCACGGCCTCCCCAGAGAGAGGAGCCTGACTCAGCAGCAGCTGTGGTTGTTGTGTTGTGTTGTGTTGTGTTGTGTTGTGTTGTGTTGCGTTGTGTTGTGTTGTGTTGTTCTCACCAGACAGCAGCTCGAGGCTAACTCCAGGACTCGCTGGGGACAGCCGCTCACCAGCTTCCCGAAGGCCTCCAGGTCCAGACCGTAGTCCTGCACACAGATAACACATCCCACCGATGAGATATCCATGCTCTATTGCTTTTGCCTCGTACTGTCTGTTTGTGTGCGTTGTGCTTAAGGCAAATTATTAATTTCGAGATATGAACAATAAAGATTCAAGAAATTGATGGGTGAATTTTTGGAAAGTTGGACTTCAACACAAATCCTCCTATGTGTATTCTTATCCCCACCTGTGTTCTGGGAAGTACTTCTGGATCGGCGGGGATCCTGGCCAGGATTTCACACAGAACGATGCCGAAGGAGAACACATCCACCTGCAGGAACACAGTGACACGCTCTCCAGGTCAGGAGTAAACCTGGGAACGCTAGCCTCTACCTGGGAACGCTAGCCTCTAAAGTCAGGAGTAAACCTGGGAACACTAGCCTCTACCTGGGAACACTAGCCTCTACCTGGGAACGCTAGCCTCTACCTGGGAACGCCAGCCTTTACAGTCAGGAGTAAACCTGGGAACGCTAGCCTCTACCTGGGAACGCCAGCCTCTAAAGTCAGGAGTAAACCTGGGAACGCTAGCCTCTACCTGGGAACGCCAGCCTCTACAGTCAGGAGTCTACATGGGAACGCGTTAACACGAATTCCATTTCACAACCCTGATAATGAAGAGGAAACAAGTGTCCCGGTTAGGATCCCCGTTCTCGGGCCTACCTTGCGGTCGTAGGGTTCCCCGCGCAGCATCTCGGGGGCCATCCAGAAGGCGGAGCCCACCAGGGACAGCTTCCTGTCAGGGTCCTTCACCGGCAGCTCCACCACCTCGCGGGCCAGCCCGAAGTCCGTGACCAGGGCCTCCCTTCCCCGCGGGCCCACCCGGATCAGGCAGTTCTGGGGGGGGGGGGGGGGGGGGGGGGGGACGCTGCGTTAGAGCGTGGATGGACAGTAGCAGAGCCTGAGCAGGCTTCAGCAGCTTCACATTTAAGATTGTTGTCAGACTCACTTGTGTGTATGTGGTCGTGTCTAGTCAACTATAGATCGAGGCATCAGCACTGACAACGTTAGGGGTTTGATTCCCTGTCAGGCTCTAGTATGAAGCGAGACGTTAACACTGCCAGGATTATGGGTTAGATTCCCTGTCGAGCTCCACTATAAGGCAAAGCATTAACACAGCCAGTGTTAGGGGTTGTATTCCCTGTCTAGATCTCCTGGAAGAGCAAGGCATTAACACTGCCAAGGTTGTGAGTTTGATTCCCTGTCTAGCTCAATTATAAAGCGAGGCATTAACAGGTTTAGGGGTTTGATTCCCAGTGTGTCCACCAGAAATATTGTGAGTGCAGGAGCTTTGGATGGTAAACAAGTAAAGACAACTGTAGTTACAGTCCTGTCACCAGCAGGTGGCAGCATAGTGCTAACATCCTACAGGTTGATGGAAAGTTCACAAAAGCAACTCATACTGTTGCATCAATCCCTTTATTCTGTTAACAATCTAATGATAGCTTTCTTTCAAACCTTTTCATTAGTATTTATGGACCCCCCCCCCCCCCCCCCCCACTCATGCAGGTCTATTCAGCTGCTGGGCCCCTAGTGACAGAGGGGACAGACGTACGGACGCTGGCTCAATGGAGGCTGGCGTCACCGCTCCCTCCTCACGCTGAATAATTCAGTCCTTGACCAGAGCTCCATCACGGACACGCAACAGAGCCCTGCGTCAGGGGGCATCGCTGTGGCCCCACGCTGGGGGGGCTGACCCTGGGGGGGCGCTGACCCTGGGGGGCCTGACCCCGGCCCCGGTGACGGGCAGCGGGGGGGCACTGTTGCGTAGCGACAGCGTATCGACCTGTCAGCAGGTGAGCCCACGGCCAACCCCAGACAGGAGAGCAAAGACAGGGAGGTTTATACGGAAGAGAGGAGAGTGTGTGTTCTTTACAGACACACGAGTCTCTCTCTCTCTCTCTCTCTCTCTCTCTCTCTCTCTCTCTCTCTCTCTCTCTCTCTCTCTCTCTCTCTCTCTCTCTCTCTCTCCTCTCTCTCTCTCTCTCTCTCTCTCTCTCTCTCTCTCTCTCTCTCTCTCTCTCTCTCTCTCTCTCTCTCTCTCTCTCCTCTCTCTCTCTCTCTCTCTCTCTCTCTCCCCCCCCCCCCCCCCCCCCCAGGGCAAGGTGACTCTCACTCCTACTAGCCACTAAATTTTGTTCCTCCCTCTCTTGCATCCTCCTCCTTTTTCTTCCTCTCCCTTCCTCTCTCTCCAAGCAAGGCAACTGTTCATCGGGAATAACCTGATATACAAAGACAGTGCCTGAGAGAGAGAGGGGGGACAGACAAACACACAGACAGACATACAGAGAGACGGAGGGAGAGAAAAAGGGGGAGAATGAGAGAGTTAGAGGGAGACAGAGAAAGAGAGACAGATGGAGGGAGAGCGAAAAGGGGAGAAAGAGAGAGATGGGAGGGGGAGACGGCAGGACAAAGGGGACAGAGAAAGAGAGATGGGGGGAGAGGTCTCGATAGAGAGAGTTCTTCTACTGTTACTGGAACAGCTGGTCCTGGCAGTAGCTGAAGGAAGAGCGAACCGTGAGAGGTAATTAACTAAAGTGCATTCATCTCTGCAGAGCTGCGGTCTCTTTCTAATCTAATTGACCTTCTGACTGAGGGTGATGTCACAACTCCAGACGCACCACCCAAACTCATTCTGAAGGAAAGGACTGGCTGAAAAGTTTAAGGTTAAAGACAATGTGTTTGTGTGTGTGTGTGTGTGTGTGTGTGTGTGTGTGTGTGTGTGTGTGTGTGTGTGTGTGTGTGTGTGTGTGTGTGTGTGTGTGTGTGTGTGTGTGTGTGTGTGTGTGTGTGTGTGTGTGTGTGTGTGTGTGTGTATATGTGTGTGTGTGTGTATGTGTGTGTGTGTGTGTGTGTGTGTGAAGGGGAGGGGGGAAATGTTTATAGAAACTTGGCATGACAACAGCACACACACACACACAAGGGCAGGCTCGCTCATACATACACGTGCACACGCCCGCGTGCACGGTTTATATTAGCATGACAACAGGCGGGCTGTGTTGGCGTCTCCCACTGCATTAACCTCGTTAACTTTTGTTCTGCAGAACCTGGCAACCCAAATTAAAGAAGACCACACGCACACACACACACACACACACACACACACACACACACACACACAAATGGCGTTGCTACGACACATACTTTGAGAACACTCAAAGTATGTGCGGACAAAGGGGGGGACTTTTTTCATGTTCCTGGATCGAGAAGTACAGTTGTCACCTTAATGTTGTCCAATCAGGTTAGCGTGGTAGCGGACCCATTCTTAAACGGGTCCTCTCTCGTCATATCATCTAAAACATTTGAGTTTAAACGGAGAGCGAATAGGGAATCGTACGACATGTCAGGTTCGAGTTTGTTGTAGTTACTACAATGTGGTTTGTCTGCTTGAATTGTTTTCAGTCTCTAAGTATAGAAGCCAAGTTAAAGCCCATTGTTCACTCAATCAAACATACACACTCCTTAACACACACTTTACTCCTGCATTCATCACTACTGGTCACTCATTCACACACAATCCTTCACACACTTTACTCATGCATTCATCAACCCCGCTGGTCACACTTCAGAACCAGCCCACCTGATACTCATGCATTCATCACTACACCATACTGTTCACTAACAAGCATGTTTTATGCCTGCCTGCACGAGTTAGACAAAGTTTTATATATATGTAATACATAACTTATATATTACAGCAGCTTTCCAGATTGTAAGCTGCTTTTGCAAGGTCCTATAAGAGATAGAGTTCTTCTTCCGATGCCATCCCCGTGTGGGCCCGTCCCGGGTCAGCTCCGGTGGCCGCGGCTCACCTTGGAGTTGAGGTCCCGGTGGTAGATGTTCTTGTAGTGCAGGTAGATCATGCCTCGGCTGATGTCACAGGCCAGCTCCACCTTCTCCCTCCAGCACAGCGGGACCTCCTGGCTGGCCAGCAGCTCCTCCAGATTGCCCCCGTTCACGTACTGGACAGAGCGGGGACAACGGAGTCTCTCAGAGCGAACCAGGAACCGGCGTCAGAACCATCCAGACCAGTGGTCCTCGACGGGTCCGGCCTCGGGACCCACATCTCCCCATGGTCGTTAGGTCGAGACCCACTTTTATACATTTCATACAAAGCATATTTATTTCTCGAAAGTGGGCTAGTAAACACACACATACATAATGTCATCATGGCCTTTTATCAGCAACAAATATTTTCATCTCTGCAGAAATCAAAGCTCATTACTCTAGCAATGCAACAAAATAGAAGAAGTAGAAGTAAAAAGATTTTTTTTTTTTTTATTACACACTCTGCGACCCATTCAGAACAAGGCTGCGACCCGCTATTGGGTTGCGACCCACCAACGGTGTTCTAGATGAATTGGCTCCTCTGATTTGATTAAGCAGTAATGTAGCTACGGTGGGACGGGTCTTCATCATTAATAATAACTCGACAGCCCATCTTGCTTTTCCTATCTAATTATTAGTACTAGTGGTAGTATTAATGGAATTTGCATAGGATTGTAATTGTTTCATTAATCATTATAATTAATACCGTTTTTTGAATGAGCATTTTATAGCTTGCCTTTTTACAACAATGTTATTATTAATTATTATACCCACCCCAAAGTGGGTCAAAAAGGTTTAGTATTCCATCTGGATGACTCACCCACAGCCCGGGTGTGTCATGTGTACCCACGGGTTGTAGGCCTACGCTCCCAGGTTTAATCATCCTATCGTGACATTGATGTAAACTGATGATCATTTGCTATCAAAGACGTCTCTCTGGCGCTCCCAGTTATCGCGGGGCCGCGAGTCTATTTCCAGCGCGCATGAATCACAGCTCGGCGTCCCTTATATGCTAAGTGTTGTTGTGGCTGTGAGACGAAGCTAGAGACGTTCTGCTCTGACTGAACCGTGGTGAAAATGATCCGCGATTGTTTAGGGAACCTCGAAGGCTTTTAGGCTTGTGTTTAAAAACGTATGGAAATCACTCATGGGAGAGAGGAGATATTTCAGTAATATTATAATATTGACAGGAAATAATCAAATTTAAGTGTAACCGATTATAATTTATTTAAATTCAATGTAGATTTATCACACTTCCAAGATGGATGCATTCATCACCAAAAAATATATCATTAATATACATTTATAGACATTGTATATAAATGTGTAATGATTCATTTATGACATGATTCTGGTCATATTGACAGGATTAGACAAGGTAATATTAAAGTACTTCATTGACACCCAAAAGTAAATGCACCCATTGAACGACTCCTGGTCAGGGATTACATTTGTATCTGTGTGTATCTGTGTGTATCTGTGTGTATCTGTGTGTATCTGTGTATGTATCTGTGTGAATCTTGTATCTATGTCATTCAGAATACAGCAAGCACGCCAACACACGACCGTTGAGCTAACCATGTGCAGGAGCTAGGTGGCTAGCACTCACCTCTAAGATGGGGTACAACTTGTCTTCTTTGACACATATGCCGAGATATCTGCCGAAAAAAACATCAACAAACATTACAAACCAATAACAAATGTTACCAATATAATTTGTATGAACAAATTATAGTAATTATTTTAATCACACTTTTTGAAATACTCTTTTGATATGTGGATATGGGGCAATGATAACGTAATGATAAAGGCGTTCAACTCCCTTTCACAAGATACCAGGTTCGATCCCCAATGTCCAAAAGCTGCCCGCCGGGGTGCTAGAGCGAGCTGCCCTCCCCCCCCCTGCTCCTCACCCCCCCCCCCCCCCCCCCCCCCCGTCTCCAGAATCAACTCTGAGACGCTCAGCATGAGAGCATCTGCTGCATCACTAGGAGGCGGGTCCTATTTGAATAGAGTCCAATTGAAGGACTCTTT